>NC_037679.1:67033317-67376697 GCF_003255815.1 Theropithecus gelada | reverse complement strand
TCTCTCCAGGATTGTGTTCTCTCTCTCTTTAACATACACACACGCCGGGCGCGGTGGCTCACACCTGTAATCCCAGCACTTTGGGAGGTTGAGTCGGGCAGATCAGGAGGTCAGGAGATCAAGACCATCTTGGCTAACATGGTGAAACCCCATCTCTACTAAAAATACAAAAAATTAGCCAGGCGTGGTGTGGGTGCCTGTAGTCCCAGCTACTAGGAAGGCTGAGGCAGGAGAATGGCGTGAACCCGGGAGGCAGAGCTTGCAGTGAGCCAAGATCGTGACAACGCACTCCAGCCTGGGCGACAGAGTCAGACTCCATCTCAAAAAAAAAAAAAAAAAAAAATATATATATATATACACACACACACACACACACACACACCCCCCACACAACATCACACACACATCACACATGTACACACACACACCACACACACTCGCACACACACCAGATACACACCACACATGTACATACAAACACACACACCACACCCCCCACACATCACAAACACACACCACACATATACTCACACACACACACCACACACCACACACCACACACACGACACACACCACACTACACACCACACACCACACACATGCACATACACACACCCACACCACATGCACCACACACATATACCACACCACACACGTACCACACACACACACCATACACACGTACACACGAACACAACACCCACACCCCCCACACAAAATCACACTCACACACCACATACAAACACACCACACACACGACACACACACCATACCACACACACCACAGATACACCACACACGCATACACACACACCACAGCCCCCCACACATCGTACACACCACACACATCACACACACACCACACCGCACACACCACACACACACCACACCACACACATGCACAACACACCTCACACACTGCGCATACACACCACACACATGCCACACACACACATGCCACACACACTACACACACGCCACACACACGTCACACATGCACACACACCGTGCACATGCCGCACACACATGCCACACACACTACACACACCCCACACACATGCCCCCCCACACTCCACACACGCACACCACATGCACACATAGATGCAGACACACGCTCTCCCAGCTCCTTCTCTGGAACAAGCTTGACCGTGTCAGGTCTTCTCTTCCATGGTTTCTCCAAATCAGTTTGAACCACGTTTTACTTTTGTGGCTCTTGTCAGACCAGGCCCCATGAACTGCAGGGAGTGGGCTGTTCTGCCCATGCTGGGGGCGGCTACATGGTGCCACGGCCATCCATGGCCCATCCTTGAAGGGTATGGATTTTGCTGGATGTCTGGGGTGTGGGGAAGTTAAGCAATTTACTCGTGTGGCAAAATGGGATTCTCTGTCACTTTCACCATCTCACTCTTCCTCTTCCCCACCCGTTATGAGAAAGAGGGCTCTTTTACTAGAATATCACGTTAAAGTTATGCTTTGGGAGGTGGTTTTATTCATCAAACATTTACGTAATGCTTACTAGGCAACAGGTCTAAGGCCTTTAGATGTGTGATGTCTCTTAATCCCCATGACAGCCCTATGAGCTTTGTGACTCCCATTTTACAGATGTGGATACAAAGGCCAAGATCACACAGCTAGTAAGGGATGGAGCTTGGATGAAACTCAGGCTGTCTGGTTCCACAGGAGTTGTGTTCTTAACCACCTTGCTCTGCTGCCTTTCCAGTGAGCGTGATCATCCTAAGAGGAAAACTTGCTTGTCTTCTAGACCAGCCTTACAGTTGGTCTAGGGCAAGAGGGGCTTCCCTGGGCAGTGGAAGACAGAGGCCTGCTCTGATGCTCCTCTGGCCATGCCCTTCCCCAGGAAAGTTGTTATCCAGAGCTCACTTCCTCCTCCTTCTAGTGCATGTCCTGAATACCTGGGAGTGGAGAATTCCCTGCCCAAGGGGCTTGCAGGCCTTCTTCCCTGGATCTTTTCTCCCAAGAGCAGTGCACTCAGGCCAAAGATGGCTAAAGAGTGACAGATTTTGGATCTGAGCGTTGGAGTGTGTGTGTTCATCTGTGGGTGCAAGGCCCCTCTTAGTGTGGGATGAAGCTGGGGTGGGAAATTAAGAGGAGTGGGAAATAGGTGGGTGACCAGCTTTCTCTCTGCTGTCTTCCAGCATGAAGCACTGGGAAGTCTGAGTTCCTCATTAGATTCTGGGCTTTCAAGTTGTTGGGAAATGTCCATTTGTCAAAGTAGGAGGATAGAACGTTTTCTGTTTAACGTTAGCAAACTTGATTGATAATTTTAAGCATTTAGACATATACTATGTGGACCTCCATTTGCCCTCTTTCCCCCGGACCCACAAATGTCAGGGTGGACTTGTGAAATGGATGTGGGACTGAAAACCTGTTGTCCCAGCAGCTGGGAATGCTGCAACTATCAGCCTCTGCAGAGGTCCCCTCTGATGTAGAAATCACTCTTGCTTAACTTGCTCAAAGCCATGTCCCTTCGGGGAATAGCCCACATTGATTACAGTGCAGGAGTAGTAAGATCTTATATCTTGTCCCCACTCCACTTGGCTCTGTAGGATCATCTCAGCTCCAGCATTCTCTGTGGGGTTAACAGAAGTCTCCACTGAGGCTATGTCCCAGCTGGATTTCTCCCTTTGCCAATGCAGCATCCTTCCTGTCCCCAAGCAGGTGTTGATTCCTTTGTCATGTGTCTTTGCAATGCCTTCACTGGGGGCAAGTCTACTCCACCCCATTGGCGTTGGGCCTGGGGGCTGTGAGGAACTCTATAGAGAATATGTGGGGTAACAGACTGCAGCCTCACCTGCTGGCTCCCCCAATCTAGGGAAGAAACCTTGGCCGGGCAAGGATAGGACGATGATGCCAAGTGAGTCATTCACTTTAGTGACATTACTGGGTCAAGACAGGGGGTCCGTTTTGTGGGAAGCATTAAGCTTGGAGGAAGGGTTTGAAAAGTATTGGAAGATATAAGGGACCACTGATTATTCACTTTCTTCTACACATCTATGAGGTGTGGCCTTGTGACTTGCTTGGCCAATGGAATGTGGGCAGAAGTGACAATGTGCCAGTTCCTCACCTGGCTTTGAAAGTCTTCATGGGCTGACTCTCACCCCTCTTGAATTTCTGCCATCACCTTGAAAAGTACAGGCCCTGGCTAGCCGACTTGACCAGGGAGAGTGAGTGGCACCTGGAGCAGATTGGGATCCAATCAATGGCTAATAGCCAAGCTTGACCAAGCCCATCCAGGTTAGCTGATCACTCCCCAGCTCACAAATATGTGAGTGAGAATGAAGTATGGTTTTAAGCCACAGAATCTCAGGTGCTTTGCTAGACAGCATTAGGTGGCAAAATCTGGACACAAAAAGTACCTGTGCTTGTTTTGGGGAAAAATGATGTGTTTCCACTCCCTAATTCCTGAGTCAAATAGACACTGAAGGAAGAGGTTCCACAAGGGCGTTTTCATTAGCAAGCCACTGGGGGATTCCAGGGAAGTGAGCTCCAGGCTGAGAAGCATAAAACTGGGAGGAAAAGTTTGAAAGGTATTGGAAAGCATAATGGGCCACTCTGATGATTCATTTCTCCTACACATCTGGGTCAAGCCCAGGTGCTGGTCGGATGCCCTGATCTCAGCAGATGCTTCCACCAAAACCTCAGGGGCTTCCCACAGTCCCCAGGGAGGAGGTCTTGAAGTCCTAATGTGGCGTTGTATGTGTGGATGTTGATAAGAAAGATGAGTGCCCTGAATGCTCCAAATACAGGGACAGCTGCTGACCTGGGGACCATGAGGAACCCCATGGAGAATGTTCTGGCATAACAGACTGCAGCCTCATCTGCTGGCTCCTTTGATTTAGGGAAGAATCCTTAGCAATGCAAAGGTGGGAAATGACCCCCAAGTTAGTCACTCATTTTAGTTACTTTACTGGTCCAAGACAGGGGATCAGTAATCGGCTTTCTACTACTCACTAGCCATGTGATGTTGGGAGCAAGCCTGACCTCAGTGTCCTCATCTGATCAATGGGCACAACAATGCCTCATACATTTATCTTGATGATGAATGAAAAGAATTCAAGCTCAAATTCACCTCAGGGTGTCTGTCTTGGTAATTTCCTCTGGTTGGTACAGTCCATCCTGAGATTTTGATGGCTGATAATTGCACCCTTCAGATTCAGGGAGCCCACCCTGCCTGCTCACACAACTGCTTCCTGAGTGCCATCATCACACCCCCCTGTTTTTTTTTTTTTTTTAAGATGGAGTCTTGCTTGTTGCCCAGCCTGGAGTGCAGTGGCGTGATCATGGCTCACTGCAGCCTCCACCTCTGTGGCTCAAGCAATCCTCCCACCTCAGCCTCATGAGTAGCTGAGACTACAGGTGTGCACCACCACGCCTGGCTAATTTTTGTATTTTTAGTAAAGCTGGGGTTTCACCATGTTTGCCAGGCTTGGGGTTTCACCATGTTGGCCAGAGTTGGTCTTGAACTCCTGACCTCAAGTGATCCTTCTGCCTCAGCTTCCCAAAGTGCTGGGATTACAGGCATGAGCCACTGTACCTGGCCAACGACCCTCTGTTTTACGCACCTTTTAGTACTTACCACTATCTGAAATGATCTTGTGGACTTCCATGTTCATTGCTCCCATTGACGACCTGATGACAGCACATATAGCAAAGGGCCTGAAAAATAGTAGCTGCTCAGTTAGTCTTGTTTGAATGGATAAGCAACTGGAGAGGTGGATGCAGGGTCTGCTGCCAGTAGGCATGATGTGAATATGCATTCTCTTTCATCCTTTCATCTGAGGACTCCCAGAGAATCTGATGGGTTCGGGCTTAAATTAATTGGAAATAACTTTTCATTTTCCAGGTAATTCCTCCAGTCTCTATTTCAGAGGTTACACACTGGCGGCATGCACGCCATATGTGGTTCTCTAATATATTCTGATGGATGGCATGGTGTTTCCAACCATTTGAGACAACTTCTATAAATCAGGATATTTCATATTTAAAAGAATCTTACTTTCAGATATTTTCAGAAACAAAAAGGGAGATCCAGCAAAGCCAGGCCTGCATTTCTGCTGGCAAGGAGGGACTGGCACTGAGTAGCCACCCTCTGGGGTCAGGTGGACCAGTCCCTGACTGGACTACCATTGCTCCCATTGCTCCTTCAACGAACCCCCGTCCAGTCCACCGGTTCCCATGACCTGCCTGGTCTCTGCACGCGTTTGTGTCCCCTGATCTATTCTTTTCTGGTTCTGCTGAATGGGTCAGGGCTGACTCCACTGTTTCCTCCTGCTGTTCAGCTACTCTCGCAAGAATTCATGGCCCTGAGCTCAGCTCCAAAGCCCTTTTGCTTTCAACTCCCACCCCATCGCTTGCCCTTGGTGTACGGATTTTAAAACACGCACAATTGATTTGCAAAGAATGGGATGATTAATTAGAAATGAAGACTCGCTGTGGGAGAGCCTCAGAGGCCGTTTTGATCTCTATGCTTCTTGAATTTCCTTGCCTTTGTTCTGGCCCCAGATGGGGAACTCGTTAGGCAGTGGGGGCTGCTGGGCACAGACGATTTGCTATTTTTGAAAACCCCCGACCCAGCACCCCGCTCCCCAGCCCTTCTCTTTCTTCTTGAGCTATGCCCCATGTTCTGAAGGTGTGTGCTGGGAGCTGTCATGGGGATACAATCCCACACCTGGCAGGCTGCGAGGGTGCATTTCCTTCTATCCCTAAACTTAAGAAAAAAATCATCTCCAGACAATGCTCAGCCTTGTCAGAGTGGTAGAGATGTGGTGGGGAAAAGTAGCCTGGATCTGAGAGATTTCCTTTAGAATCAGTTGCCACCCAGGTGTGGTTCTCAGTCCAGCGGCATCTCAGGTATCTGGGGAAGCTTGCTAGGAATGCAGACTCTTGAGCTCCAACCCAGACCTACTGACACAGAATCTGCACTGAGGCTCCCCAGGCAATTGGTGTGACCAGAGCAATTTTCATCTTTATCTTGGTTCTAGTGCATACTTTGAAAGTGGGTGCAGTCTTCCACACTGTTGTTAAACCATAGTTGGATCCGATTCTCACAAATCTCCTCTTCACCCCCAGCCCAGTGCCTGGCACACAGTAAGTGCTCAGTGTGTCATTGTAGATTTGCATCCACCACAGAGGTCAGGTTCCTTATGTGGTTCTCAGCCTTGGCTGCACATTGGATTCTCTGGGGAGCTTTATACATTACTGACCCCTGGGCTCCACACCCAAGAGATTCTAACTAACTTGGTTTGGGTGTGACCTGGGCTTGGAGATTTTGAAAGCTCCCTAGGGAGTCAAAAGTGCAGCCAGGGTCAAGAACAACTGTTTGTATATATTTTTAAAATGTTGGTGCATCTGATGAAAGTTCTGAGTGGTCACAATCTTTCTTTAAAATCCCATGGGAGTGGGGGCGATGAGGAAACCCACTCAGCATCCCAATGTTTTTCCTCAGTGTTGGGATCAGATAGCTGTTTTCTTACTGAAGAACAGATACCATTATTGGATTGCATTTAAGTGTCAAGACAAATGAAATGCATATCTTGGAATCCAAGAGTCACACTCCCAGGGCGAGATGCTCACCTTGTGGGCTGCTCATGGGATGCGAGGCCACACCCACACACGGAAGCACCTGCCTTTTCACATCCCTCAACTCTCCCACTTTCCTTCATTCATTCCTATTCTTTCTTCAGATCTCAGCCTGATGCTCACTTCCTCCAGGAAGCCTCCCCTGACCACCCACCCCTGGGTGGCAGTTTCCTTTGTTAAATGTGTTCAAAGAATGGGGCTGTTTTCAGAGCCTAGTTGGCAGTTAGACACTCATGCATGGGAGGCTGGGGTTGAAGTCGGGGACCCCACCCTGGACTGGAAACTTGCTAGGGGCAGTTGTCAGGCCTGTGTGGCCCTTCATGGTATTCCAGTGTATCTAGCAGGGACCTAGTAAAAATTGCAATGAATGACTGAATGAGTGAGTGAATGAATGAATCATTGAAGTTTTTGAGGGTGTTGGGGGAAGGGTTCTTCCTTTCCACACAACCTCTATGTAGATGTGGTTTATCCAATTACCATGAGCTATTCAGCCAGCCCTGCAGTTTGCAGTGAGGCATAGCTGTATTTCTTAGGTCTATAATTTTCCAATAATTAGACTTTCAGGCACATATGTCTTGTGGTTCGAATATGATTCTGTTATACCTCTGTTGCTAAAGTAACTGCTATGTAAGCCTTCAAAAATTTGCTTTAATAGTGATGGGCTATAGCAGATTTGTGCTATTTAGGTAACTTGCAATCTACCTTCAGGACAATATAATTACATGGCTGGGTTAGTTTTAATTTCATGGGACAGCATTTCTCAAGCTTCAGCCATCCCAATGCCACCTTTTTTATTTTTGCCCTGCTTGTATACCATTTCTATGGTGTCATGAATTTAATATTGTCCTTTAAATCTACTCATTAAAAATGCCAGTGAATGTATTCATTAAAAATATCAGTAAATGTAGCTCAAAAGGGAAATTTATATGACCACAGTAAATAGAAAACCAATATCAATTTCCTCAAATAGAAAGTGACCATAAAATACCACCGCTACATAAACAATGAAAATAAAACACGGTTATTAATGTTTGGTTGATACTGTTGCTTGCCCAAGGCTTTGAGCCTGAGGCCTGCTCTTTCTTTGTTAAAAAGGGAGATTGGCTACTGTTGAAGAAGGTGTTAAAAACCCGGTAGCATCAAATTGAGACCTTCCCTGGTATAATTAGAAAGATGGAAAAAGAATTGAAAAAGCAAGTTTCTCATGTTGTGATTCATTATTTATTTAGTGTCTTGTCTATGTTATAGGCTATTGTTTTATAATACAAATTGATTTGTCTGAGCTCATAGCTTGCTCTTATAAAATCAATAGCAAGTTTTATGTTTGGGCATCAAGTTTATTGCAATTTATTTTGCTTTTCTCCAGTTATTTTTTATAGCCAGATCAAAAGGTTGGAGATCAGATGGAGACTTCCAGACCCACCCTATTTTGAAGTCCTTTGTTCTGCCTGGACTGTGAAGTTAAGAACCACCGACAAATCACAGGTGCCTTTGAAGTGTAACTGATCAGGGTCAGAACCCTGGCCTTACCACATTTGCTCCCTGATCTGGCACAAAGCACTTCACTTCTTTAAGGCTACATTTTCTATGCTGTAAAATGTGAATGGTAGTATCAGCCTCACGGGGTTGATGTAAGGCCTGTAAGAAATTGTTGCATGTGAATCCCCTCTCACATGGCAGGTGGTCCTTAATTGGTGGTCACTGTGGATCCTATGAGCTCTGAGCGAGCAGGGCAGTGTCTGTCTGATTTGCTGCACAGCACTAGGGCCTGGCAATTGGTCCGCGCTCAATACATATCATCACATTTGAGGCAGAGGTACAGAGGGTGGGGAATAATATCTGCTAATGCTGCCTTCTTAAGAATGTCTTCTCCAATTAGGTGGGTGGAAAAGAGGCATGTGTCAATTTAGAGACTGCCTTTTGGGGCAGAATGGTTCTTGAGATTCCTGGGGGACAAGGGCTGTGCTGGACAGTCAATATGAGGGGCTCCCTCCTCTTTTTTACATGAATGGTGGAAACGAGGACAGCAGATGTAAATCCACAGAATCGTAAACCATCAGAAGGACCCAATTCCCTTGTTTAATAGAGGGGAAATCTGAGGCATGGAGAGAGGAAGTGACTTGACTACGGTCATCAGCTGGTTGGAAGCAAATCAGAGGCTTGAACCCATGTCTTTTAATGTCCAGTCCAGAGCTCTGTCCCCCATGTCATGACCAGCCCTTAAGTGCCTCTAGTTGTTGTCATATAATGATCATCTGCTTTTTTTTTTCTTCAGAATATTGCAAAGGCTCTGGCTTTATTCCTCTCTGGGAATAAATCCACTTTCTCTATCAGCACCTGCAGAAAGCAGGGAATGCTGGAAGCTTCCTTGTGTGCACACATGTCCCGCATAGGGCTCAGTTGTGATGCCTGGGGCATGAGGTCAGGGTGTGTGCATCACAGTGCGGGCTGTACCAAGTGGTCTCCAGAAGAACATTGCCTGATGTTTCCCTCTGGGACCTCAACTGTTGAACCAAACAATGTTTATTCTTTAATATTATGAAACATTCATTAAGACTATGGGAAAGGAAAAAAGTATCAAGAAGAAGAAGAAAAAACCAATTGTAATCCCACTACCCAGATAGAGATAACCACTGCTAATATCTTGGCACATTGCCTTCCAGTCATTTTTCTCTACACACACACACACACACACACACACACAGACACACATACACACACACACACACACGCAAGCTTTATACATGCTTTATTTTTCTTTTTTTCCTAGAGCACAAATTTTATTCATGAATTTGGAGAAAAAATTATTTTTATATTAAAATTAACATGGCCACATTTTGAAATAGAAGGAAAAATGTGCCCAAATTTTGTAAAAGAAATTATGAGGCTTCACTGAAAAATGCATTAGTATCTTGGGCTTCACCAGAGACCTGCAGAGCTATACATTCATTCATTTAGTAGGTAGGTGGGAGGAATATTTCTCTCTCTCTCTAACTGATATGGTTTGGATGTTGGTCCCCTCCAAATCTCAAGTTGAAATGTGACTTCCAGTGTTGAGGTGAGACCTAGTGGGAGGTGTTTGGGTCATGGAAGCAGATCCCTCATGAATGGCTTGATGCTGTCCTTGGGGTAAAGAGTGAATTCTCACTGTTAGTTCTTGTGAGAGCTGGTTGTTTAAAAGTGTGGCATCTCTCCCTTCTCTCTCACTTCTTCTCTTGCTATGTGACATACTAGCTCCCCTTCCTTTCTGCCATGACTAAAAGCTTCCTGAGGCCTTACCAGAAGCTGGGCAGATGCTGCACCTTGCTTCCTGTGTAGCCTGCAGAACCATGAGCCAAATAAACCTCTTTTCTTTATACATTACCCAACCTCAGGTATTCCTTTATAGCAACACAAAATGGACTGACACAATCACCAGGCACCATGTACTTAATATGTATGATGTAAATATACAATGTAATATAGGTTTAACATATATTATATAGTTATGTTTTTAACATACATATACTTCTATATAACATATTAAATTATACTAAATGATAATACATAATAGTTTTATTTATATACAGTTCACATGCTATACAATTCATCCATTTAAAGTGTACATTTCAATGGTTTTTAGTATGTTCACACAATTGTGCAACCACTACCACAATCAACTTTAGAACATTTCTTTGCCTCAAAAAACTTCCAAATGAAACCCTGTATGCGACTGGACACGGTAGCTCACACCTGTAATCCCAGTACTTTCAGAGACCAAGGTGGGTGAATCACTTGAGGTCAGGAGTTTGAGACCAACCTGGCCCACATGGTGAAACTCCAGCTCTACTAAAAATCCATAAAAAATTAGCTGGGCGTGTTGGTGCATGCCTGTAATCCCAGCTACTCAGGAGGCTGAGACAGGAGAATCACTTGAATCCAGGAGGTAGAGGTTGCTGTGAGCCAAGATAGCACCACTGCACTCCAGCCTGGGTGATAGAGCAAGACCCTGTCTCTAAACAAGAAGAAGAAAAAACCCTGTATGCATTGCAGCCACTCCCCATTTCTCTCCAATCTCCCTCCCACAGTCCAAGGCAACCACTAATCTACTTTCTGTCTCTATAAACTTGCCTGTTCCTGACATTTCATATAAATGGAATCATGCAACATGTGGCCTTTGTGTCTGGCTTTCTTCATTTAATGTAATATTTTCAAGGTTCATCCATGTTGTAGCAAGGATCAGTACTTAAGTCCTATTCTGTTGGAATAAATTCCATTGTGTGCATATAGCACATTTTGTTTAACCTTTCATTAGTTGATAGACATTTGGGTTGTTTCTACTTTTTGCCTATTATGAAGGATGCTGCTATAAACATTGATGTACAAGGTTTTGTGTGGATATACAGTTTCATTTTCCCCAGGAATGGAATTGCTGGGTCATGAGGTAACTCTTTGGTTTTTCTAAGGAACTACCATACTGTTTTCCAAGGTGGCTGCACAATTTTACATTCCCTCTAGCAGAGTACGAGGATTCTGATTTCATCACGTTCTCTCCAAACTTTATAAAGTTCCTTGGGGAGCCTGCTTCAACAAACAGGGCACTAAATGGCAATTCTGCAAACACTCGCTTGCTGACAAGTAGGCACCCTTCAGCATCAGTCACCACTCATTCTTGTTTGCACCATTAATTTACTTCTTTTTTACCTTAGTGACCAAAGATATTCTGACAAGAGTTCATTCAAGTGACCCTAAAATTCCAGATTAGTGGAGTTTGACCATCCAGGAAATCTCCTATCAGGCTGTTTGCTGCTTTCAGCTGTCATCAGTTGATTGACTCATTTGTTCATTCAGCAAACATTCTGTGAGCACCTATCATGTGCCAGCCATAGTGCCAGGCATTAGGTGCACGAATATGAATCAGACTTGTGGTTTTATGCTTATAACCACCTAAGGTTGTGGGATCCTTTTGAGAATCTGATGAAAATTTTGGACCTCCTCCCCAGAAAATCTTGTGCCCACACAGATATATGTGCATGATTTTATGTGTTTATGGCCTCCTTGAAGATGATCAATAGATTTCTTAGGGAGTCTTCTTGAAGGTCATCCAAAGATTTCCAGGTTCAGAGTCATTGTTATATTCCAATAAATGGACAAAAAATATGGTGTCTTATTTGTGTCATTATTATTATACAATACCTTGAAGTTTGATTTCTAATCAAAGATTTTCTTCCTCCTACTGCAGGATTTGTGGACTTTGGTATTTGAACATGGGTGCCTAGGCTGTATGCATGGGATATTTGGGGTGCTGCGGCTTCAGCATGCTGCTCTATAGGCATGCTCCCTGCCCTCATGAAGCCTGCAATCTGGGGATGGACTCCTGTTCACACCTGACCTAGGCTCTCTCAGAAATAGTTGATGGATCTCACGAGATCATCTGAGCTCTAGCTTTCATCAACGGTGTGCCAGGGCTGGGCACAGTGGTGCATGCGTGTCATCGCAGTGCTTTGGGAGGCTGAAACGGAAGGATCGCTTGAGACCTGGAGTTTGAGACCAGCCTGGGCAACATGGCTAGACCCCGTCTCTAAAAAAAAGAATTTGATTTTTTAAAAAATCAAAAATAAATAAATAAAATAAAATAAATAAAAACAAAGAAAAAAAAAAAAAAAAAAAAAAAGTGGGCCAGGAAGAATCAAGGATGAGATGAGCACAAGAGAGGCATGCAGGCAGTGGGGGCCCCGTGGTGTCAGCATGCCTGGATCACACCAGCCTTGGGAACCTCCAGTGAAGACGGGTGTTGCAGGTTACTGAGTTCAGCCTGGTTTTTAGATGACATCAGGGCCCAATTAAGGGTTTAGGAGCAAATACACTTCGACTGGTGGAAACCAAGGGGGGACATCTGTGGGCATGGAACAAAGCCAGCGAGTGTGGCCACAAATACCTTCAACATCTGGAAGGTCTACGATGACATTTTGTGGTGTTTGCTACATCACACAACCAAAATCCCATTAAACCAAGGAGAAAGAGCAGATGCTCTCACCTGTGTCCTGAAGGAGTGCATCTGAGCAGATGTAGGAACCTTTCTGGGGTGATTTCCGGGGTGAGTGATTCACAGGTTTATTTTGCTGAATGCTAGGTAACTTCTTGGGGCTCCCATTTCCTTTCTCCTCAACATCACACAAAAGGAATGTGGAAATGTATGGACCAGGAGGCAGCCAGCTGCTGCAGAGCAGGCACTAAAGCAGCACAAAACGAAACCTTATTTATGGACTGTGGGTGTCTTGGAGTGGACTGTCTGAGGACAGGTAAGCCTGGGAAAATGGAGGCAGGTGTTGATTTTAGCATGGGCCAGCTCCTCAGATGCTTATGTTCCTGTGATTATGGGCTTCTCATTGGTCACAGGCTCCTTTGAAAAGCTCTGGACTCTTTCCCCATATACTATGGTAAACAATTTGAGGAGAGGTTTGAATCATTGCGGGACAATCATGGGTCACTGGTAGTCCCTAGAAAGCAAACCTTGCTTTGTGTAATCCACTGAAGGAGCTGAAATGTGGTGTGTATTGCAATTATTGCTTTATTGAAGAAGCTTGTAATAATCAAAATGAAGTGTTGGCAAACTTTTTCTTAAAGGAGCAGAGGGTAAATATTTGAGGTTTTTGTGAACCATACAGTCTGTTGTTGCAACTTCTCAGCCCACCGTTGCAGTGTGGAAACGGCCACAGACATTGCATAAATGAATGGGCATGGTTGTGGGTTCCAATAAAACTTCCCTTACAAGAACAGGCAGTGGGCCAAATCTGGCTCTTGGGCTATAGTTTTCCTACCCCTGATAATATTATAATAGTTTTTAGGAATGAACACTCACCATGAGCCAGGAGCTGAGCTATGTGTTTATGGTATTATCCCCGCTTCACAGACAAGGAATCAGTTTCAGAGAGGTTTCAAAACTTGCCCAAGGACACGCCGCTAGTAATTGATGGAGCAGAGATTCTGATTTCATTGCTTTTTTCCTGAGAAATGGTTACAAAAAGTATTATGAAGGATGGGAGGTTAGAGACATAATGATATTGTTATTAAATTAATATAAGTATCAACTAATAATACATAAGAACATTTCTTGAGAGTCTTCTATGTGCTGAGAACTATGCTATGTGCCTCCTACAGTGCTAGTGTCTGAATGTTGTGTGTCCCTCCAAAAATTCATGTGTTCAAATCCTTACCCCCAAGGTGAGCGTATTAGGAGGTGAGGACTTTTGGGAGGTAATTGTGTTGTCTTGATTAGGATTAGTGCCCTCACAAGAGACCCCAGAGAGGACCTCCCCAACTCTGACCTGAAGTTACAGTGAAAAGATGGCTATGAGGAAGGGCCCTCACCAGTGCCTTGACCTTGGACTTCCCAGCCTCTAGAACTGTGAGCAATAAATGTTTGTTGTTTATAAGCAACTCAGTTATGATATTTTGTTATAGCAGCCCAAATGGGTGAAGGCATACTGATTAACACAAATCATCCCCACCACAACCTGCTATTACTCTTATTACCCATCAGGGAACTGAGGCACAGAGAGGTTAAGTCACTTGCCTTAGGTCACACAGCTGGCAAGTATAAAGGCAGGATTCAAACCTACACTGTGCCCTCTACCTCCCCCAGTTGCTATTTTGAAACCCACACAGGTTACAATAATATCCCATTTATCATCTGATAGGGCTTGGGCCTTGACCAATAACAATGTAGCCGTACATGAGGATCCTGGGCTCCCAGCTAACAAGTGATACCCCTTTATTTCCTGGATCATGGGTTGGTCCTAGGAGACGATTCTGTTTAACCAACTGATCAGGAAATATTTTAATATTTACAGAACTGGTACAACTCTCCTAGCTGTGCCGCTATAAGGTGAGGGCTTTCTAAGGAGGCCAGCCTGGGTGGTGGGGTGCGTGGATGAGCAGAGCAGGAGGCCCAGGTGGTGACCAGAATTCCCTGGGCGTCAGGTTCCTAGTGCAGATGCCAGTGAGGGATCTGAGGCCTGGGACCCCTGAGCAAATAAACTCAGTCCCTGAGCCTCACCCACCCAGGCCCAGGGCCAGCGCCCCCACTCCTCCCATCTTTCTGCAGAGGCGGCAGCCTGAGTCCTGAGTCAGAGGCTCCCACAGGAAAATAAACTTTCTGTACTAAGAGGGGGAGGGGGAGGCTTACTTTTCAAAAATAGGAAAGGCAGCCCCGTTGCTATGACGAATTCCTCGCGTTGCTCCGTGTTTTTGAAATTTTTTTATTTTTTTTTATGACCCACATAAAAAGGTACATACAGCCTCGTTGTAAAAATACATGGAAAAACCTCCATCTTATGCCTGATTCAAGTGAGGATCAAGGAGATGTGAGGCAAGGAGAGCTTGTTTTAAAGCCTTTGAAGGCTCTGGGATCTCTGACATTTGGGGGCCCTACCCCACATCACGGTGAACCTCAAAATGTGTGTTTCTTATAAAAATATCTGGAAAGGTTTTAAAATAGTTCATATAATCTGGGATTTTATGAAAAATAAATTATTCATCGTGTTCTCGTGACTTGTGCTCTTCTATTTCCAACGACAGGAGGACCGTGGAGGTGCAGCTGATTCACTCATGTGAATCAATTAATTGCAGACGTCGAACCAGACGTTTATTAATTTTAATGTCGCAGTTTCCTTTTGGTGTTCTAGGGCCAACTCACTTACTATTACAGGTTTCAAATATCTCTTCAGGCCCTTAACAAGCTGGTGGGCTCCAGGTTTTGGGCCCTGAGTGTGGGGCCACGGGGGCAGGGCCAGGGTCAGGAGCACCAAGCAACTCCTGGGGCCTCAGTTTACCCATATGCAAAATGGGAGTGTTTCAGGATAAAATATGTAGAAAGTTGGAGATAGAGAGGGAGAAAGAGGAAGGAGAAAGAGGATATAATGGTGAAATCGATGGGATAAAATACAAATAATTGGCAAATTATTTATATTTATAGATAAATATAAACTTACCAAGTTATTTATCTTTACAAAATATATTTATATTTATATATATTTATATTTACAAAATATAAATAATTTGGTAAATTGGTAAATATAAACTTAAGAACTTCTTAAGTTTATATTTATCCTGAGTTGCCAATTATTTATATTTTAATAAATAAATATAAATTTAAAATAGTTTAATAAATATAAATTTAAAATAGCTTATTAAATAAAATATTTAAAATATTCTAATACATAAAATATGTATTTAAAATACTTTAATAAATAAAATATTATTTTAAATACTTCAATAAATATATTTTAATAAATATAAACTCCCTATAATGGAGTTTCTTGTACTATTCTTGCCACTTTTTTGTAAGTTTGAAATTAGTAAAAATGGAAAGTCCTCCCCCACACCCCAGGTAGGGGTGGGAATAGGGGGTGTCGGATTAATTGGGAGACTTTGAGTTGCGCTCAGATGAAGCGTGGGAGGACTCCAGGGGACCCAGCACGTCGAAAGAGGTGGTTCCACGGTCCCCGTCTTTCTTAACTAAGCAGGTCCATTTCTGTATGCCTTGTATTTGGAGCTCCATGTGGATTCTTCGGGGAAAAAGGGGTCCTTTAGAAAGAAAGCCAGAGCCTGCTGGCTGCAGCGGTGCCCCAGGGCTTGGGTCTAAGGATTTTGATATGGTTTGGCTCTGTGTCCCCACCCAAATCCCATGTCGAATTGCAATTCCCAATGTTGGGGGAGAGACCTGGTGGGCGGTGATTGGATCACAGGGGAAATCTTCCCCCATGCTGTTCTCATGGTAGTGAGTGAGTCCTCACAAGATCTGATGGTTTCAAAGTGTATGGCATGTCCCCCGTCACGCTCGCTCTCTCTCCTGCACCACCATGTGAAAAAGGTGCTTATTCCCCTTCTCCTTCCGCCATGATTGTAAGTTTCCTGAGGCCTCCCAGTCCTGATTCCTGTACAGCCCATGGAACTGTGAGTCAATTATACCTCTTTTCTTCATCAATTGCCCAGTCTCAGGTAGTTCTTTATGGCAGTGTGAGAATGGACTAGTACAGACCTGAAGAGTCTGAGTCTAGCCATCTCGGAGGCTGTGGGTTTGCCTAACAGAGGCAAGAAAAGAAACCAAGTGAATGATTATAGATTGGTGGGTGGGGCTGGGGATGGGAGGAGAAAGAGGGAGGACAAAGAAGGGCCTGAGGTGGTGAGTCCAACCTTCTGACTGCTCCCTTGCCTGCCAGCACTCAGTAGGTGTCAGGCACTGCTCAAAGGACTTTACAAGTACTAAGACCTTTCCTTTTCACAGTACCCTGCCCAGCAGGAATTATTACTATCTCCATGTTACAGAGGATGAAACTGAGGCTCAGAGAGGTGAAGTCACTTTCCCAAGGTTACACAGCCAGTGAGTAGACATGGCTTTACTTCCTCCCTGTTAAAAACAAGGCAAGAACAGGCACTTTGGTGAATGCTGCAAGACCAGGCTCAGAGGGAGAGGTGGAGAATAGGGGTGTGGGAGATGGTCTTCCAGAAACAACCCACAGGTCTATGGCAACACTCTGTACTAAGTGCTTACTCTGCGCTCTGTGCGGTACATGCCACATGCATCATTGCAGAGAATCTTCCCAACCAGTCCTCTGGTCCTCTGAGGTCAGGATTACCATCTCCATTTTGCAAAAGAGGCAAGGGAAGCCCAGAGAGGGGAAGTGACTTGCCCAAGGTCACACAGCAAGAAAGTTGCAGGGCTTAGGTTTGAACTCAGATCTTTCTGACCTCAAAAGGTTGTGTTCTTGTCCACTAGGCTGACTTCCCTAAAATGCAGTGGCTTTGGTGCTTCTTGTCCATTTCCAGTAGCTCATATTAACAGCTGGCCCTGGGGAGGGAGGCAAGAGAGTAGGGATGGCTCAAGTCATCAAACACTTCTGGTATGACTGTTAGGTCCCGTGTCAGGGCCAGGGTGATGGCGGTCCAGGGGGCAGAGACAGATGTGCACATGGTGAAGTGAAAAAGCAGTATGATTTGAGAAAGCATGAATGTGTTGGTCAAGTACAGATCTGCTTAGCAGAAGGGATGATCAATGTTCCCAGGTAGATGGGAAGAGAAGGGACAATCCTGGAAGGCTGCCTGGTGGAGAGGACATCTGAGCTAGATTTTGAAAGATGACCAGGAGGTTACTGGGTGGCTGGGCACATGGTAGTGAGAGGGTATTTCTGGCCAAAGGGGCAGTTCTAACAAGATGTGGAGTCTTTAAATTGCATGATAGGTTCAGAGTAGGAGGGGAAGAGGTAGGCCATGCAACTGGGGGGATGGCCAGGGGCGAGGCCGCCAGAAGCCCCGGGATCTGTGTGTGTGTGAAATGGGGGCTGGTGGAGTTCTCTGGGAATTGGGAGATTAGATCAGCTGCTCAGGACTTGCTGTGTGACTTTGGGCAGTCACTAACCTTCTCTGGGCCTCCATTCCCCATGTCTCTCCCCACTGTATCTCTCTTGCCCCTCAAAAATGGAAGCTTTCCCAGAACGAAGCTACGTGCAGTTGGATATCACCTGAGTGTTGGGGGGTCTCACCAGCTCTGACCTCCTCCCATCCCTATCTGGGGTCCAGGAAAAATGCTCTAGAACAACCTTGCCCAGCCCTCCCACCCCTCCCAGGCGTCCAGGGTGGTCCCACCACCCCCAGAGTGGAAAACTGCCTTTTTCAGAAGGGGCTGGGTAGGTGGGGTCCCCAGGGCTCACCAGGGAGCAGTGGGCCTTGCCCACCTCCATCAGAAAAATCCCTCTGCTGGCCTTAGAGTTGGGGCCTCCTGACTCCCCATCCCCACTGGAGACTGTTAACCCTTCAGTGCTATTAACCCTTTCCAGCTTGGACAAAAGTCCGGGGGCCTGGATGCTCATCTAATGGACAGAATAGACTAGGCTGCCAGTTTTTTCCTTCTGTTTCTCTTTCTCAGTTCCAAAACCTCAACTTCACAACTGTCCATCTTTCCACTTCAGTCTCCAAGTCCTCAAGAAACTCCCCCTCCTTCCCCCTCCTTCTCTGAGCCTGGTCTGCAGGACAGAAGTAACTCTCATAGTTCCTCAAACACACACTTCTCGGACATGAATCCTGTTTCCAATAAAATGTTTGTCTGGGGGCATAGCACATGTCTGGTGACAGCTCAATGCTCCACTTTCCTGTCTTGGTAACTCTGCAGTCCTCTCCGTGGTTAAGAACTAGAATTCAGCCTTCAGGAAGGCTTCCCTGGGTCCTTGGCCTAGCTGGCCTGAACTGGTTGCTGACTTTGGCCATTCATTTATTCATTCATTTAACATACACGTGTATTGAGCAGCTTCTTTATCACTGGTCCCAGTCCCTGTCCCCCTGGAGCTTTAGGTGTGGATTGAGAAAATATACATTGCACACATCATCATGGCATTATGGTTGAGGATGGTGCTGCAGTACAGGTCAGGGTGCCATGAGAGGTTGGGAGAAAGTGACATTTCAGCTGACCTCTGAAGGTCCTGATCCCCTTAGGTTTCTTTCCAGCTGTGCCATCTCTTTAGTTTTTCTCCATCTTGGGATATGAGGTTGGCATGAGCCAGGTTATAGGGGATTTTGATAGACCAGAATCAAGACACTGTAATAGGGAGCCATGGAATGTTGTTGAGCAGTGGAGTGACACAGAACAAAATGGAATGTCAGGATGGCCAGTTTTGCAGTGTCCCAAGACACAATTGAGGGCCTGCATTTGGAAATGTGGCCTTTTCCCCCCTCATAAAACCCACCTCCTGCACAAGGTATGTGGCCTTTTTAATGCTCAATAGAAGGGGGTGGAAATCCAATATTTACTACATGACAGTTGTGCTAGACTCTTTTCTAAGCAGGTTATGTGTATCAACTCTAATTTTCCCAACAACCTCCTGAGGTAGAGACTCTATTACTCCCATTTGCTGAGATTCAGAGAGGTTAGGAAATTGCACAAAGTCACACAGCTAGCAAGTGGAGCAGAGACTCAAACCCAGATCTGTCTGCCCCCAAGCCCAATGTTCTGGTCTTCTTTGAAATAGCTCTTGTATTAGATTTCTAAATGCTGCTATAATAAATCACCACAAACTTAGTGGCTTAAAATAATACAGATCTGTA
Organism: Theropithecus gelada; assembly: GCF_003255815.1. Lineage (NCBI taxonomy): Eukaryota > Metazoa > Chordata > Mammalia > Primates > Cercopithecidae > Theropithecus > Theropithecus gelada. The sequence goes on along the minus strand of NC_037679.1, from coordinate 67,357,020 downwards.
TCCTTACAGTTCTGGAGCTCAGAAGTCCAAAATGAGACTCATGGGCTAAAATCAAAGTTTTCGTGGGGCTGGTTCCTCTTGGAGGCTGCAGGGGAGAATCTGTTCTTTGCCTCTTCTGGCGTCTGCGGGCTGCCCACACTCCTTGGCTTGTGGCCACATCACTAAATCTCTGCTTCCTTCATCACCCCACTGCCTTCTCCCTGCTCTGATCTCCTGCCTTACTCTTATTAGGACTCGCGTTAGGATACTGGGCTTGCCTGGGTGATCCAGGCTAATCTCCCCATCTCAAGATCTGTAATTTAATCACATTGCAAAATCCCTTCCCTTTTACCACCTAAGGTAACATAGGTAACATATTCTCAGGTTCTGGGGATTGGGATGTGGGTATCTTGGCGGATCATTATTCTGCCTGTCACAGACTTCCAGCCTATTTTGCCCTCTGCTCCTTTAAAGGCTGCTTCCATCTTCAGGACATGTTAATTGCCTGAGAATCTTTTATTTTTATTTTTATTATTATTTTTTAAGACAGAGTCTTGCGTGGTGGCCCAGGCTGGAGTGCAATGGTGCCATCTTGTCTCCCTGCAACCTCCACCTCCTGGGTTCAAGCAATTCTTGTGCGTCAGCCTCCCAAGAAGCTGGGATTACAGGCATGTGCTGCCATGCCCTGCTAATTATTTTTTTCAGTAGAGATAGGGTTTCACCATGTTGGCCAGGCTGGTCTTGAACTCCTAGTCTCAAGCAATTGTCCTGCCTTGGCCTCCCAAAATGCTGGGATTATAAGCATGAGCACCATGCCTAGCCTGCCTGAGAATCTTTCCTGGTAATTAAGGGGTTCTTAGAAATCATCATATCTCATTTAAAATGGGGAGTTTCACTGGGCATGGTGGCTCACCCCTGTGTCCCAGCACTTTGGGAGGCCAAGGCCAAGGATCGCTTGAGGTCAGGAGTTCGAGACCAGCCTGGCCAACATGGCGAAGCCCCGTCTGTACTAAAAATACAAAACTTACCAGGTATGATGGTGCACACCTATAGTCCCAGTCACTTGGGAGGCTGAGGTGAGAGAATCGCTTGAACCCAGGAGGCTGAGCTTGCAGTGATCCCAGATCTTGCTACTGCAAGATCTTGCTACAGCCTGGGCAACAGAGTGAGGGAGATTCTGTCTCAAAAGAATTCTTTAAAAAAGTAAATAAATAAATAAAATGAATTCTCCAGCAGGCCAGCTTTCTGAGCATGGGGTATGGCTGTCTTGTTCACCAGCCTGTGCCTGCCACAGCGGTGGGGTCCAGTGACTATCTACTGACCACTGAATGAACCAGAGAAGGTACATGACTTGCCCAAGGCCACATGGCCTATCTTTGGCTGAAATAGAGGAGCTCTCATTCCCATGTGGCCTGTCTATGCCTTAAAGAAAGTCAAAAGTCGGCAGAGTTTGAACTTCAGAGAGGATCCTTCATGTGGCAGGAAGCATCTTTGAAGGCCTCCTTTGGTTGGGAGCCTCTCTGGTGAACCCGGTTTAACCACTGGTGATCAGTGAGGCTGGGGAAACCGTTCAGCTTTAAGTAGAGTATTAGGAATCTGTGAACAGTAAAGATCTGTCGGAAGGAGCTACCCAGTGGCTTGGGAATGAGACATAAGCTCCATTACGCCAGGCACAGCCAGTACCGGGAGAGGGAGTGGTAGGGGTGGAACCAGTCCCTGCTGAACCAGTCCACCCTGCGCCAATGGGACGGACTTTAGTTGGAGGACAGCATGGGATGAGAAAGGCAACCCTCCTCCCAACCCCAGGTCCAGGGCAGGCATTGTTCACAGATCACTGTGCTCCCTCCAGCCAGGCCAGGACATGGCCTCAGATTCCCTTTAACACAGAGCTCCAGGAATCAAGAACCAGTCAACCTGAGCTGGATCCCAAAAAGAAGCTTGACCCTCCATCTTGATTCTATGTGGAGCTGCCAGGGGTGTACACAGAGATTTCTTTGAGGGTTCTGGAGGAGACTGCTTCTCTCTCAAGTCCCAGTATCCCCAGCTCAGCCCTTAGATTTCAAAATCCTATTTAAAACAAAAGCATAAAACCCCCCACAACCAACAACAACCAATTTTTGCTCCAAGAAAGAAAAGCCAAACTGTCTAGCCCTGTTCAAAAGGGTGACCAAAGGCCTGTGGCTTCAGATTGTCCCACAGCCACCAGGTGGAGAGTCATGAGCCAGGCAGCCCCACGCCTTCCTCACTGGCCCAGTGGGGCTGTGGGTTCCCACCTCCTCTGCCAACTGCCAAGGGGCCCAGCTGGTTGGGGGACCAGTGTCCTTGCTCTGCCAGTTGTGGCTCCTAGCTGATGAGACCCGAGCCTAGGGTTGGCTGGGAGGCCAGAGGCAGAGGGAGGCCTGCCATAGCCACAGCCACCTCCAGGGAGGAAGAGGCATGTCCAGGAGTCCCTCCCGGGCTGGATTTACCCAGTTCCTCTTCCATAGCTCCCATGTGCTTGATCTTCCTGGAAGGCTGCCTTCTGGCCTCCTTCTCCTCTCTCCCACTCTCCCTCCTCTCCCCAACTCCTTCTCTTCCCCTCTCCTTTATCTCCCTTTCCTCCCCTTCTTCTCTTTTCCTCCTCCTCCTTCCTCTTCCCTCCTCCTCTCCTCTTCCCTCTTCTTCCTCTTTTCATCTCCCTCCTCCCTTTCTCTTCTTCTCCTTAACCCCTCCCCCTCTTCTCCTCCTCCCTCTCCCCTCTCCTTCTCTTGGCCCCTCCTCTTCCCTCCTCCTCCTTCTCCTCCTCTCTTCCTCCTTCCTCCTCCTCTTTTCATCTCCTTCCTTCCTTTCCTTCCTCCTCCTTACTCCCTCCTCCTCATCTCCTCCTCCCTCTGCCCTCCCCTCCTCCCCTTTCTTTCTCTTCCTTCCTCCTCCTCTCCTCTCCCCTTGTCCTCCTCTTTTCATATCCCTCCTCCTTTTTCCTTCTCCTTCTTACCCCCTTCTCTTTTTATCCTCCCCCCTCTCCCTTCTCTTCCACTTGGCCCTTCTTTTTCCTCCTCCTCCTCCTCCTCTCCTTTTTCCCTCCTCCTCTTTTCCTCTCCCTCCTCTCCTTCCCTCTTCCTCCTCCTCCTCTTCCATGGTCCACAGCATATGAGGAAACTGAGACTCCAGAGGTGAAAGGCCTTGCCCAAGTCACACAGCTTACAGTGACAGAGATAGGAATTCAAACCAGGTCCGTCTGCTATCAAAGCCTCTGTTCTTAGCCACTATTCTGTGCATTGGCAAGGTGACTTGTTCCAGGACCCATTTCAATGGATTCCTAATTGAAATGCCTGTATCAGTGGATCTCAAACTTAAGCAAGCATCAGAATCCCCTGGAGGGCTTCTTAAAACCCAGATGGATTCCTGGAGTCTCTGATTGCCTAGGTCTGCAGTGAGGCCCAAGGGTTTGTGTTTCTTTTTTCTTTTTTTTTTTTTTGAGATGGAGTCTCGCTCTGTCCCCCAGGCTGGAGTGCAGTGGCCGGATCTTAGCTCACTGCAAGCTCCGCCTCCTGGGTTTATGCCATTCTCCTGCCTCAGCCTCCCGAGTAGCTGGGACTACAGGTGCCCACCACCTCGCCCGGCTAGTTTTTTGTATTTTTTAGTAGAGACGGGGTTTCACCGTGTTAGCCAGGATGGTCTCCATCTCCTGACCTCGTGATCCGCCTGTCTCGGCCTCCCAAAGTGCTGGGATTACAGGCATGAGCCACCGCGCCCGGCCAAGGGTTTGTGTTTCTAACAAACTTCCGGGTGAGGCTGCTGGGGCTGGTCTGGAAATTAGGCTTTAGGAATCTCTGGTCTCTATTAGATGGTGATATACAGGATCCCTGCCATGTTATGGAAATATCCTCTCCTTTTACCAGGAGAACTTGGGGAATGACGTGATTTGGCTCTGTGTCCTGACCCAAATCTCATCTTGAATTGGAATTCCATAATCCCCATGAGTCATGGGAGGGACCAGGTGGGAGGGAATTGAACATGGGGGTGGTTTTCTCCCCATCCTGTTCTCATGACAGTGAGTGAATTCTCATGAAATCTGATGGTTTTCTAAGGGGCTTCCCCCTTTGCTTGGCACTCATTGTCTCTCCTGCCACCCTGTGAAGAGGTACCTTCCACCATGATTGTAAGTTTCCTGAGGCCTCCCCCACCATGTAAAACTGTGAGTCAATTAAACCTTTTTTCTTTATAAATTACCCAGTCTTGGGTATTTCTTCACAGTAGTGTGAGAATGGACTAATACAATTACTAACTTCTGGTGACCTTGGGTGAGTCCTTTGCCTCCTCTGGGTTCAGCGTTCTCATCTGTACAGTAAGTGTTTCGATAAGATGTTTTGTACCCTAGATAAGCCCAAAGAAGAAGAGAGGAAAGAAGAGAGTTGGGTAGACTGGGCTAGACTTCTGACTGTAGAGATCTGTATGACCTTGGGCAAGAGACTCAATCTCTCTGGGCTTCAAATTATCTGTACAATGGAAGAATGAAATTAGATGGTTTCTAAGTGTAAAGCTCACTGAATTAAAGGATTGAGGATGGTGGGGAGAGATCAGTGGGGTTCTAAGGCTGATCAGACGATGAGGACATATTCTCCACCTGCCCAAGACTTTGAGGCCCAAAACACAGGTTTCTCTCCTTCTCTCCCTCCCTACCCATCTCCCTCTCCCTTCACCTTCCCCTCCTCCCCATTACCTTCCTCCCTGCCCTCCCTTTTCTTCCTTTCTTTCTTCTCCTCCCTTCCCCTCTCTTCCCCTCCCCTGCCCTGCCCTTTTCTTTTCCTTTCTAAAAATATTATTTTAGGCAGTCGTAGGCAGTCTTGGCTTTGGAATCAGACAGACTCAGATCCAGCCATGGCTCCGTCAGCATGAGCTGGGTGCCTTGGACAAAACGACTTCTGCTCTGTGGCTCCAGCATCCTCACGTGTAGGATGGGCAAGTGATGCCTCCCTGATGTTGGTGGTGGTTCACACGGCTTACTCCACGGAAGCACTTGGCACAGGGGCCCACAGTGGGCACTTCTGTTATTTCTTCTGTCTGGGGCCAAGGGTGGGCCTTGGAGCCAGACAGCATAGTTGGAATCCCAGCTCTGTCAACTGCTGGTGGTGTGGTCTTGGGCAAGTGACTTAATCTCTCTGTGCCCCAGTTTCCTTATTGGTAAGACTGGGGTAGTAATAATTCCTGCTATCTAGGGTTGCTGTGAAGTGTAAGTACGCACCGCCTAGCAGGCTGCCTGGCTCTCAGTTGTTTTGATTATTCCACTAACGATGGTGACCACACAGTTGATGAACCAGCACTTAGTGCCTGGCTAGGGCAGGGAACAAATACAGTTATTTCCCTACAGAGTTCCTGGTGTAAGGAGTTCTTGGTGCAAGGAGAGAGACACCTTAACAGGCAAGGACAGCACTGCATCAATGAGGTGATGGGGTGACCCTGAGGGGCAGAGCAGCCCCTGAGGGTTGGGGAAGGCTTCCCTGGGAGGTGATCGTCAATCTGAGACCTGAAGAGGCAGTAGGAGACCATCGGGCCACGAATTAGGGCAGGAATAGCATCCAGGTGGGAGGAACAGCGTTGCAAAGGCCCAGGGTGAGAGGCAGCCAGTCTGTCGGTCAGCGTGGAGCTTGAGCCCCTCACCGGGAGCAGAGGCGCTTGCATTTCCCCCAGCAGCCGGGGGTCGCATGTGCTCCGGTTTGCGCTCAGTAGGCTCAGCTTCCCAGCTGCAAGAGGCTGCCTCAGGGGCGGGTCGTCCCCAGCGGGCCCCCGCCGCCACCCACGAGCCCAGTCCCCTGCTGGTAAGGGCACCCTCCCCTCGCAGCCCCTTCTCCACGCAGCTAGCCGCCCCCGCCCTCGGTCAGCCCAGTTTCCTGCCCCGCCCTCTTGCTCTCCTCCCTCCAGCTGTTTCTCTGGCTGAGTTCTGTCCCAGTCCCATTCAGGGAAGCAGCCCGGCGGCCAGGAGGGAGCTCAGCACAGAGCGGGCTCCCTGGGAAGCCTCCGGGTGATAGGGGTGCTCCAGCCGCAGCGCTCTGGGGGTTCGGAGGGGGATCTTGAGTGAACAAATGAATGAACTGCTTTCTGGGCAAACAGCCACAGCCAGAGGAACCTGTGATTTGGAGAAAGAAGCCAGGGTGTGCAAGTTTCCCCAACAGCCTCCAGTGGCCTGCAGTCACAGGGAACCCTCAGGAAGACCTTCCGGGCAGAGACCAGAGGGAAGGTATCTTCACACACTTGCCTTGGGTGTCTTCTGAGAGGGGCCAGGGAAGGGGAATGAATACTAACAGAGAGAAAAGTTTGTTTCCTTTTATAATTTCATATTTGTCAAAAGGAAGAGTTTTGTTATTATCTTCAGATGTCAAAAGTAATGCATGCTCACTGTTTAAAGAAATAGCAAGGACACACATGTAAATATATGAATGTGCATTTCCACATCTAGTTTGGTAACCTGCTTAACCACAGATTGTGAACTTTCTTCCATATCACCTATATTCTTCCAATATACATTTTTCATGGCTGCATAGAAAGGATATCTTAAGATTATTTGACTTTTCCATAATCGACTTGCTTCTCCTTTTTTTTTTTTTTCTATTAGAACAGTGCTGCAATGAACACTTTATTTAGTATGACATCTTTGTGTGTGTGTCTTATGAATACCTTTTAGAAACTGCTAGATTTAAGGTTTGCCTATTTTTGAGACTTTTTTAAGCTTTTGGTCACACTGTATCCTGGAAGGCTGTGACAACTTGACCTCTCTATGATGTTATACCAGGGCACAGTATTCTCATGTCCTAAACCCACCTTGTTGCTACCCATCCCTTAAAACTTCCCTGAGTTTTAAGTTGTGAAGTTGAGAATACTATCCAGATGCTTCAATAGGCATTTCATTTATTTATTAGTGTTGATTCTCTTTTATAAACTTATTTTCCACATTTCTAGTGTGACTCTCCTGCTGAAGTCTGTTCCCATTTTTTTTCTCCTCTGGGGACATGTTTATCTTTTTCTTATTGATCTCTAAGAGTTCTTTGTATATGAAGGACACAAACCCTTTGCCAGCACTCTCTGTTGAAAATATTCCACTCCCTACTCTGTTTTCAGAATAGCTCGTTTTAAATGGGCAAGACAGCTTTGGCAAAATTATAAATAAACAACACACTGCAATATCAGGGAACTACTACTTGGTATAAACCCAATCACTCAGACCTGTGCGGTTCAGAGATGCCAGATCACTGGTCTGAGGTCATACACCTGAACATCTAGGTTCTGAGTCTTTCTTTTTCTATTAGGGAAAGCCCTCAACTTCCCTGTTGCATCCCTACCTCCTTCTCGAGATCAGTCTTCTCTGTGGTTCTTGCCGTCTCTCCTGCCTCTTCCAAACTGGTTTGAAGGAAAGATTCCTCTAAATGCCTTGGCTGCTGAGGTGAGTGTGACTGGGTAATTCAGGTGCAGGAGGAGGCAGCTTGGCCTTTTCTTTAACCTAAACCAGTGACCCTCAAATGATGATTGTCAGACACTTGGGAAGTCCACAGGAGAGTTATCTGTTGATGCACAGGGGCCTTCTTTGGACTCCCCCAAAACTTCAGGGAATATATAACCTTAACTTTGGGCAAGTCATGCCCTTCTCTGGCTTGACTTGTTCTGAGAAGTCCCCTACCCACACTGGGTCAGGGCTTGTCTGCTAGGCTCTCCCAGGGCCTGTCTCTCCCTTATCACGGCTCCTACCACACCGTGTTCTAATGACCAGTCATCTGGTCTGTCTCTCTGGGAGGCTCCTAGAGGCCAGATCTGGGATATTACTTTTTCTTTCTGCATCCTCAGTCCCCTGCACAAGAGCTAGCATATATTAGGGTCATTGAATAGTGTTCATTGAATAAATAAAGTAACCAGGTCTCAGTTTCACCATCTATAAAATGGGGTGGGCGAAGCTGGGCTGAAGTCCCATCTCTTAGATGTTTACCTAATAACTCCTCTCAGTTTGCAAACCACTTTCTTGAGATGATTTTATCAAATCCTCACCATGGCCATATGATGAAGGTACTATTAACATGCTCATTTTACAGATTAGGAAACTGAAGCCTGAAGAGTTCTGATGCTAGATCTCCTCACAAGAGGGAATAGAACATTGTGCAAGAAGGGGCAGCTTGGTCTTAGGCAAGGTACTCCCACTCTCTGGCCACAATAATATCATCTGTAAATAAGGATGATATTATTTGATATTGTTATCATTCCGGGGGTGGGCTTGAATCGGTCTGCCACTGGCCAACTGAGTGACATGGAATCAGTTCTTCCTTATCTTTGTGTCTGAGTTTCCTCATCTATAAAATGGGAATATGATCAGTAACTGCCTCATAAGATTATTCTAAAGAGTAAATGAGATCATACATGTAAAGCAGTAAGCAGAGGATTTGTTGTAAAATAAGGTCTCTATAAACATTAGCTATTGTTCTGATGATCATCCACTCTGCCTATCTATACCTGTGACACTCATCTGAGCCAAATGGAAATTATTACTAATTTCTTTAGTGGATTATTAATGCTGTTATTCCCACGGATGTACAAGAAAACCAAAAGCCTATTTCATTCTCTTTGATCTACACCACACAGGTGCAGTCATTACCACCAGTTGCGAGGCTATGAAGTAGACTCAGAGCTTTTCAAAGTGCAATCTCTAGAACACCTGCATTAGAATAATTGCGAGTGTTTCTTTTTCTTTCTTTCTTTTTTTTTTTTTCCAAGATGGAGTCTCGCTCCGCCGCCCAGGCTGGAGAACAGTGGTGCAATCTCAGCTCACTGCAAGTTCCACCTCCTGGGTTCTCACCATTCTCCTGCTTCAGCCTCCCAAGTAGCTAGGACTACAGGGGTCCACCACCATGCCCGGCTAATTTTTTGTATTTTTAGTAGAGATGGGGTTTCACCGTGTTAGCCAGGATGGTCTCCATCTCCTGACCTCATGATCTGCCCTCCTCGGCCTCCCAGAGTGCTGGGATTACAGGCATGAGCCACCGCGCCCGGCCAATTGCAAGTGTCTCTTAAAGCTTCAGTTAGGAAATCAGAATCTCTGTGGATGAGACTTCAGTGTCTGCATGTTGAAGCAGCACTCCAAGTCATTCGGATGTACCCCAAAACTTGAGAACCATCAAACTTGAGTGCTTAAAAGTCTTTGCTTTTTGCCCTTTGTTCACACTGAGGTCTTGGGTTCTTTGCTGCACAATGAGGTTTCTTTTTTCCTTTCTAAGCAAATATTCATGTACGTCTGTGAATCCACATGTTCTGTGTCAGCAGCTGAGGCCAGAAGGTTTGGCAGAGAAGAAGCGAAACTTTGTCTTATAGTACCACAAAAAGTCAGATCGTGTTAGCAATCCCCCAGCATGGGGGCTTTGAAATTATTTTCAGTTGCAGAATCCTTTCCACAAATGAAAGTCTTATGGGGAAGTGCAATTTGAAAACAGATAAAAGCGATGTTATTCTCGTTGAAACAGAAGTGGAAGACTCCAGGCTGCCACTAAATCTCACTCTTGTTGCTGAAGGGCCTCTAAGAATCTTTGTAGCTCCATGGGGCAGGCAGGAAACTGCAACTCCTCTGCTCCAAGGAGTTAAGAGACCAAAGTTCTAGACATCTGTTGAGCTTACTGTGTGACCTTGGCAAGGCACTCTCACTCTCTAGCCACAATAATTTCATTTGTAAATAAGGAGGTTGAATGGAGTATCAGCTAGGGTAGTAGCTGCAGTAACAAATAGGCCCCCAAAGGCATAAGGGCTAAAGCAAAACAGCTTTATTATAAGGCAGGTATTTCTGAATGGAGGGTGGTCCTCTTCTTCATGGTACTTCAGTGACTCATCTGGTGGTCCCACTCTCTCCTCGGATATCCTCATTGTCTGCAGTCAGGTGCAGAAGACAAAAGAAAGTATGGAGGTGGCATATTTGCTTATCTGCTTTGGCCTGGAAGCAGCAGACATCACTTCCACTCACACATGAGAACTATCATGTGGCCAATCTAGTTGCAAAGGAGGCCAGGACATGGAGTTACAAGGATATGAGGTTCTTGGCAAAGAGCAGCTCTTTCCCAGCCACAGTCGTGTATTGTGGACAGGGAGAATGAATTTTTGTGGACAGCTACCTGTCTCTATCACAAATATGGTGACCTCTTGGGTTGCTTTCATTCTTCCATTCTAAGTCTACATTTTCATTAGTCAATCTTAGTTAACATGGTGATGTTGGACTCACAACATCACCTGTCCTCAAGGTAATTCCCATCAAATATACTAAGTAAATTTCCAGACTCCAGGCCCCTAAACATGGATTTTTCTGAAACATAGGCAATTGCCATTCTCTTTCCCTCCTGGAAAAAGGAAATAAGAATAATGATTTGATAGAGCATGTTGCGGGTTATTAAGCCAAAAGTATATATATCCATTATCTACTTGAATCTCCCTACAAGCCTACGTGGAAAGGCCTCAGGACTATCATCCCCTTTTTATAGGTGAATACAATGAGGCTCAGAGAGGTAAAGGGACTTGCCTAAGGTCACACAGCTCATAGCAAAAGAATGGTATTTGAACTAAAAACATCTTATTCCTGTCCTAGGGCCCCACTGCACATTTGAATGTTGGTGTGCATGTGTGTGTTCGTGGTGTGGTTAGAGTCGGGATTTTCCTGGGGCTGGGCATGAGGGAAGTGAAAACTCAGGAATCATGTTCAAACTCCCCAGAATGGGCCAAGGCTGCTGACTGTAAGGCAGCTGGGTGGTTGTCCTAGGTCTTGGGGTGCAGAAGTACAGTGTGACCAAGTATTACAGTCACTGGCTGTGTAAAAGAGAAGGGGCAGTGCATGAGGGTATTGTGTGGTCCATGGAAGACACTGAGGCTTCAACTGGGCTGGCCACATAGTGGGTACTTGGGAGCAATTTCCTGTGTGAATAAATTCATGTGGGAGTAACAGCTGTAGCACTGTGAGAAAATGAGATGAATCAGACCTGCTTCCTGTCTTTGAGGCCCTCAGGGGAGGAGAAACAAACTTGTAACATATACTTTTATTCATTCACTCAACAAACATTTATTAGCATCTACTACGCATCTGGCTCTCCACAGGGCAAGAACAATGGAAAGACAGGATTCCTATCCTTGTGGAACCCGTTTGAGAGATGAGGAAAGTAAGACCCTGATTGGTTACATGACATTCCCAAGATCATTTGGCCAGATTAGGACTTGAAACACCTGGTTTCCAGCCCAGGACTTTTTCCATACCCCCTGCTGAAGAGGTGGCCCCAGGCCAGGACTGACACGCAGTGAAGAGCCCCTGTTATTGGCAGCCGCTTTGTGCTGCTGCTGGACTGAGGACATGCTGATTTCAGACAATAGCAGGAAACCAGTTATTTCTCTTTAGAACTTCTAGATTTTTGCAGCAATGGACACAGGTATGATTGAAAAAAAGTAGAAATCCTTGCACTGTCAGATGGAATCAAGACGCAGTAATTCTACATGGTGCTATCAAAGAAAGAAATGTTGATGTTTGGGTGGCGTTGGCTGGCAGCACACTGTAGTGATGATAGATCCCAGATCCAAGTGCTCCAGGGTTGAGATCCCAGCTCTGAACTTTAACCTCCTGAGCCCCTCAGCTTCCTCACTCATAAGCGGGGCATGCTATGAATGCGTGCCTGGCAGGGTTATGGTGAGATTAAATGAGTCCATATCCACCAAGCACTGAGTATAGCACGTGGCCAGTTCAATGAAGGCATTTCTATTTTTATTTTTGGGACAGTGAGCTTTGAAATTGGTCTTTGCACATCTGGGTGTCTGGTGCTTTGTGATCTTGGGTTCCCAGACTGGAAATGTCATTTGGGCCAGTCTCTTCTCTCCATGTCTGTCCCCAAAGAGAAGTCTTGGGCTCTGCTGGTAGAGAGTGCCTTGGGTCTCGCTGTCTCCACCATAGACAGCCTCTGGCATTGTTGGAAGTACCAGCGGCTGACTCAGCAGGGAGGTCAGCTGCTATCCAGGCAGAATGTCGGAATCGGTTCTGCTTTCTTGGGGTATAGGACTTAGGTCTTCAGATTCCAGCCCTGGGTTCCTGCTGAGGGTAGCTCTTGTGCAAGCAGGTGGGTGGGTGGGGAGATGGGTACAAAAAACAACAGTGAGCACACTTGGTTTTTCCTCCTGGAAATCAGGGGTCAGAGAAACAGGAAGTCAATGGGGAGAGGGTGTGGTGTAGTGAGAAGAGGGCAGGGCCTGTGCTCAGGCAGATGTGGGTTCTAATCCTGGGTTTAACACCTATTGATTTAATTTTTATTTTTTATTTTTTGAGACAAAATCTCTTTCTGTCACCCAGGCTGGAGTGTAGTGACATGATCACAGCTCACTGCAGCCTTGACCTCCTGGGCTTAAGTAATCCTTCCACCTCCTGAGTAGGTGGGACTATAGGCATGCCTTACCATGCCTGGCTGATTTTTGTATTTTTTTGTAGAGATCGGATGTTTTAGTTGGGTTCTCTTAGAGGGTTCTCTTAGGGTTCTCTCTCTACATATATAAAGGGGAGTTTATCAAGTATTAATTTACATGATCGCAAGGTCCCACAATAGGCCATCTGCAAGGAGAGTCAGTCTGAGTCCCAAAACTGGAGAACTTGGAATCTGATGTTTAAGGGCAAGAAGCATCCAGCATGGGAGAAAGACGCAGGCTGGGAGGCTAGGCCTGTCTCTTCTTTTCAGGTTTTTCTATTTGCTTTATATTCTCTGGAAGCTAATTAGACTGTGCCCACTGGATTAAGGGTGGATCTGCCTTCCCCGGCCCACTGACTCAAATGTTAATCTCTTTTGGCAACACCCACACGGACACACGCAGGATTAATACTTATTATCTTTTAATCCAATCAAGTTGACACTCAGTATTAACCATCACAAAGGGTCTCACCATGTTGCCCAAGCTGGTATCGAACTCCTGGACTCAAGTGATTCACCTGCCTTGGCCTCCCAAAGTGCTAGGATTGCAGGTGTGAGCCACCTCACCTGACCACCTGTTGTTTTTGTGAGCACGTGCAAGTCACATACATGTAACCTCTTTAGGCCTCAGTTTCCTCCTGTCCAGGGTTGTTGAGAAAGCATCTGCTATGTTCTTTGGCCTGGAGTAAGTGCTCAATAAATGACTTGGGGTGGGGAATAAAGGCAGGGGACGCTCAAATGCCCATCCTTTGTTACCTGAATTGGTTTGAACAGTTATCAGAATCTATGAATTCCTGAGTGTTAGATGAAGTAAGAGTTCAGGTAGCAAGCGTATACGTTTCCTGTTACTGCTGTAACAATAACCATAAACCGAGTGGCTTAAAACAACACAAACCTGTTATCTTATTATTCTGGAGGTCAGAAGTCCCAAATGGGTTTCACTGGACTAAAATCAAGGATTGCGTCTCTTCTGGAGCCCATAGGGGAGAATCTGTTTGCCCTCCTTTTCCAGCTTCTAGAGGCTGCCACATTCCTTGACTCATGGTCCCCTTCCCCAGCCTTCAAAGCCAGCAACTGCAGGTTGAATCCTTGTCACATCAAATCACTTTGGCCCCCCTGCCTCCCTGTCTCATTTTTAAAGACCCCGGGCTCACCTGGGTAATCCAGCATAATCCCCCCATCTCAAGATTCTTAATGACATCTGCAAAGTGTCAAAGTGTCTTTTGCCATGTAGGATAACATATATACAGTTCTGGGGTTAGGATGTGGACATCTTTAGGGATCTGTTATTCTGTCTACCAGTGACATTGGTCTGCATCTGATTGTTTCTTGAATTTGGAATTTGGATATTGGGAGTTCAGGTGGCCATATATTAACAGTTGGTTCAGCAGAGTATTGACGAATTAGAATGGATGCAAGTGTTAGCAACCAGTGAGGCTTTACCCGGGAGTATTCAGTGATTATCAGGACCAACCCAGGAACCAGGCTTTGGCATCATTTAGACTGCGTTCAAGTCCCTGCACTTATGAACCTGCTGCCTCTGTGAAATGGGGATGGCAGCATGTAGTACATAGGGTAGTTGTTAGGATGGAAGGAGATAGCAAAAGTTAAGTGCCTGGCAGCTGGTAGGGGGCTCAACATGAATGAATGATCCCCCAGCAGTTTAACTTCCCAGCTAGAGTCTCTCCATCCCAGGTACTGGTGATTTCTAGTTATGAGAACCTTTCTGTCTCTGCCCCATGCTAGAGAGACATGCTTGTCTGGCTCATGGGCTGCAAGGAGCACGAGGGCTCCTTCTCTTCCCCCCATAAGAAAGAAGGTTCGTTTTTGAGGATGTGGATGTTAACTAGGAGGGGAGAAGGTGCCAGCTGCCCAGCCAGGCTTGTGTTTGATCTGGAAGGTTCTTGGGATATGAATTGGCTTGAGGGATGGATTATCTTTGTCTCCTAGACTGCAAGAGCCTGCAGCCCCCAGTCAGCTGTTCTACTATCAGTGGGGCTCAGTGTCTCCCATTTCTACTTCTTTCTGCTTCCAGTCCTGCTACCAACTGCTCTACTTTCTTTCCAAGTTACTGTTTATATGCCCCAAGAGGGACTACCTCATGGGTTCATTTAATCCTTCCAGGGTCCCCACTGGATCCCTGCTGGGGTTCTCTCTGATGGTGGATGAATTCCCTCTGAATCTGGAACTTGAATTTCTAGAAGGCCCCAGAAGAATAATGAATTGACACTGAATTGAATTGGCATTGACCTTGACATGACCTAGTCCAGGGATGGAAGTCCACACGCCTCACCATGTGCTGTGGCAGACATCACACATCAGTCATGACTTTTCCTTTAGTTGAGCCCAGATGTCTTTGTTGTTTATCTTTGTGGATCAAACCATCCCCAAATTTAGTGGCTTGAACTGACTTATTCATTTATAATTATGCAACTTAGTAGAGTTCTGCAGGGACAGTGCATCTCTGCTCCATATAGTGTTGGCTGCATTACTCGTGGGCTGCATTCAGCTGGGAGCTTGACCGAGGCTGGGATATATAAGATGATCTCACATCCCAGAACTTGTGTGCTCTCTCTCTCTCTCTCTCTGTAGCCCATCTCTCTAGCAGAACTGCTTGGATTTTTCTACCAGGAGGCTCAGGGCTCTGCAACAGTGATAGCAGACCCTGCTGGCATCGAGAGATCTAGGCTGGGACTAGCACAGCATCACTTCTACCACTTTCTGTTGGTCACAGCAACTCACCATGCCAGTGCAGATTCACGGGGAGGAGAAATAGAGTCCACTTCTTGATGGGAGGAGTGACATGTGAGTATTGGGGCAGGGTGGGATGTTACAGTCTATCTTTAAAGACAATCTACCATCTTCATCTTAAAACAACGAATGACAGTGGCCCTCTGGAGATAATCATTTGTCACCCTAAGTTAGTCTACACTCCCATTTTTCAGATGGGGAAACTGAAACTCAGAAAGGATTTGTCTAAAGGAGCCTCCGTTCACTTCACAAGCATTTACTGAGCACCAACTGTGTGCTAGGGGCATGGGATACAGGGAGCTCCCCTTTGAGTGGGAGACAGGTGAGTAAACAGAGTGGAGGCCCATCTAGCCAGAAGGTTGGCTTTAATGTCGGTGCTTGGGGCAAATTTTGCTCACAGGTTGCAGTCACCCATGATGATTCAATTCATCATCCATTCAGAACGATAAGTGACTACTGGGCCATTTTTACTGAGTGCTTATTGTTAAATACCTTCCCATTTATGCCTGCTTGATACATTTAGTGTGCAAAGTACTGCAGGAGTGGAGTGTAGGTAGCTTTCACTGGAGAAGCCAGGAAATAGTGCTTCAAGAAGGAAGCATGTATTCGAGCTGGGTTCAAAGCGTGAGTTGGCCTTGAGTTGCCTATAGGAGCAGTTGGCTAGATATGAGAGAGATTTTAGGCAGGGAGAGCTGCATGAACACAGATCCAGAGACTTGATGACTGCAGGGAGTCTGGCACAGTGGGCAGGAGGAGATCGGAATGCTCCTCATGGCCTTGAAGGCCCTACCCAATTTTCCAGGTGGTCCACATTGTGCTTCATTTCATGGGAACAGCATCCTGCTGCCTCCAACCCTTGCCTTCTCCAAACTCAATTGATTAAATTTGAACATTTGGGCAATGGAAGATTCCAGACAACCCAAAGCTAATTAAGTTTGAAATTCCAGTGGGCATGCTGGTTTGTGGCTTTATCTCATGGGTTGTCTGGCCCATCAACCAGCTTGGAGAACAGAATCTTTCTCTCCACTGGTGACTTCCTTGATTGAATGGTGGATGCCCCTCCCACCACTCCCAGGACTTGCTGAGGGACCTAGGCATAGAGGCTGGGAGGAAACAAGGTGTTTCCTTCAGGTTTAACGCTAAAGGAGAGTTGATTTAAGATGGCAACTTTGGGTTGCCCAAGGCAATTTGGTGACGTCTTTACTGGAGAAAGGCAGACTTGGCCACCAGCTGCGGCAGCCAGACCAATCCAGGCTGGGCACTAAAGGGTCCCCTGGCCTCCTAGCCGTGGGGAGGTATGGCTGACTGACGTCAAGAACAGGTCTTCAGGGAGTGCAGGCAATTTGCAGTCTCTTTTATGACAGACTCAACTCACAGGGGGCCTCTTCAACTGTCAGAGATTTAGGTCATGAAGAAAAAGGGTTTCCCTTGAGTCAGATGGGATGGCCACCGGGTGGATAGAGGCAGCTGCTCTGCTTTTCTCACAGACCTCTTTTGAAACCCATTTCAGCCGCGTGCTGGCTGGGAGGCCTCAGAAGGGTTGCTTAACTGCTCTGAGCCTCAGTTTCCTCAACTTTACGAAGAGGATCATAAAAGGGCTTTCCTCACTGGGGTGTTGTGGGGCTTACACGAGATCACGTGTGGCCCAGAGTTGGGGTCTCAGTGTCAGGGGGCTGGCCTGGTGGGGAAGGGACGAGGGAGACCAGCACTCTGGAACCACGAAAGGCTAAGAAATGCTCGTTGTAGGCAATGCCAAAGTCCTAGTTTCATTCCAAGCTTTTCCCTTTGGACTTCCTGCCTTGGCTAAAAGACACGGTACGGACTGGGTGGAGACCTTGACTTGCTGGCCTCACTTCTCCTGGGGGCAGCTGGCCCTGTCTGGCCTAAACAGGCCTTTCTTTTACTGTTTTTCCCTCTCCTCCCATGAAAAGTCTCAGATGTGAAGGAAATCAGGAAATTAGAAACATGACTCGGGGGAGAAGAGAGAACTGCTGTGAGCAGCCTGTGAGGCCAGCTGGTGGGGAGACACCCTCCCCTCCCCATCACAGGGTTTCTGACCTCCACGTCCTGGAAGGCTGGCCTCTGATCCACACTTTCTCAGCCCCGTCCCACCCCGTCCGGTGTTTCACATTTTCCTGGGACCCAGGAAGCCCACTGCACCTCCTCATTCTTCCTTCCAAGAGCCTTTTGTGTTGGTTCCACCGCCTGAAGGGACAGGTAGCCTTCACCCGTGGAGTTCAGGCTGGGCTGCTGCCCAGTCCTGCTTCCCTCCTCCAAGATTGTCCTCTGGGACCAGTCCTACCTCTTGGCTGATCACAACAGGCTGTTTATAAGCCAAGCACCCACCCGCTGGCTTCACAGACACTCATCAGATGTGTGGGCGGTGGGAAAAACAGTCCTGTTTTATAGCCAGGAAACGGAGACCT
The DNA here is from genome assembly GCF_003255815.1 of Theropithecus gelada. NCBI lineage: Eukaryota > Metazoa > Chordata > Mammalia > Primates > Cercopithecidae > Theropithecus > Theropithecus gelada. The sequence goes on along the minus strand of NC_037679.1, from coordinate 67,339,436 downwards.
AGAGAGATGATATGTGTTCACTCACTCCTTCGTTCTCTAATTCACAACATCTCTCTCTCTTTTAAGAGACAGGGTCTCACTCTGTTGCCCAGGCTGGAGTGCAGTGGTGCAATCATAGCTTACTGTAGCCTTGAACTCCCGGGCTCAAGCCATTCTCCTGCTTCAGCCTCCCAAGTTAGCTAGGACTACAGGCATGTGCCACCATGCCCAGCTAATTTTTAAAATGTTTTATAGAGATAGGGTCTCACCATGTTGCCCAGGCTGGTCTCAAACTCCTGGCTTCAACGGATCCTCCTGCCCTGGCCTCCAAAAGTGAAGGAGTTACAGGCATGAGCCACCGTGCCCGGCCTCAGGTCATCTTTATTAGCCAATCCCCCTCTCTGTCTTTGAAAGGCACCCACCCTCTAGCAGCTGTAGTTCTTTGCTCTTTGATGAGTTCTATCGTGTTACAGTTCCACGTTAGGAGTTAGACCTGAGTTCAAATCCTGAGTCCCTTGATTACCAGCTGGGTGATCTTGGATCAGTTTCTCTCTGTCTCTCTCTCTCCCTCTCAGCCTCAGTTTTTTTCACTTGTAAATTAGAGTTGATGACAGGATCTGCCATGAGTTGTGTGGTGAGGATTAAATCAGCGAATCCATGAAAAAACACATAGCAGTGGGACCAATGCTTAGTAGAGCCCTTGTAAAAGAAGCATGTTGAAGACTTCCTTGCACTTAAAATAAGGCACGGTGCATACGAGGTCATTGAGAAATACTTTCTGAAATGCGATTGAATTCTGCAATCACCTCCTCTGCTCTAGCCCCCAGTCCCTTAGCAGCCAGCTTTCCCTGTCCTTGATGAGGCTCAGAGACTGAGGCTCAAAGACATCAGCTGAGTGCCCAAGGCCACATCGCCCAGGCTGCCCCTGTTCTCCCAGCCCCCTTCTCCAGAGTCCATGAATTCTTCTCCCCTGTGATTTCCAGGCCTTTCCCCCCTTCCTCTGCTGCAGACTCCTTCTATACTGATTATAGACTTTATGATGGGACTGTCTCTTCATCTTCCGTGGCTTGACTCATCAGTGTCATGGCCCATTGCCTCAGAAGCCTGTTCTCATCCAGATGGCCAGTTGGAAACTAAAGCGATAAACTCACTCACACTGAGGTGTTTGCAACGATGATAGCTTGCCGGAGTGGAAGGTTTGCGAGCAGGATGCCTTCAGCCAGCAGAGAGTGCTCAGGATGGGGGACATTCAGATGCTGTGGACATAAGCACAGGGAAGGGGCAGCTTTTGGTTGGGGATCTTCCCAGAGACAAGCAAACCACAGCCTCCTCTGCTGCAAGGACCTGAGGACAGAAAACTACTGAGTCAATTTCATAGGAGAAATTTGTAGTTCCAACTTCCTCGCACCTCCACTGGGGCCTCTTTGTTCCTCCCTTTTCTTGTAGACAGAATGGCCAGAATTGGGTTGCCTTAAAAAAATGACAGAGCTCCACATTAGCAGAGTTCAGAGAAATAGGGCAGGCCTGGGAGGTCACAGAGGTGAGTGTCCCAATCTTAGCACACTCGTCTACACTGCTCGCCCACCCTCCAGCATTTCTGACAGAGCCTGGGGGTAGGAGTGGTTACCCCAACATGTCCCGTGCCCTGGATGAGGAGCCTGGGGTCCTTGCCACTCTGTGGAACTGGTAAAACTGTCTTTCAACTGACTTTCCTTCCCTCCTTGTGCAGGGAGTGGAAGCAGGAACTGGGATAGGATGTGGTGTTGGTGGCTGGGTTCGTGTGAGTAGAAGTGCATTTTATCCAGGTGTGTTTAGAGAGGCAGGATGGCAAGATGGTCAAAGCTTCTGGAATTTGGTGGCTTGGCTTCAAATTCCTTGACTTCCTTGCTTGATTGCCTCAGTTTCCTCATCTGTAAAATGGGTGTAAGGATGATGTTGCCTCATAGGGTTGTCTGGGTAGGGCAGGGGGAGATGGATCTGTGGGAGGGTATGTTTTATTTCTTTACTTGTTTTTGGTATTTGCAACAGCCAGTTATTTAAATATTTGTGGTATTTGCCACAGCCAGCTATTTACCCATTGGGGGAAATTGGAATTGGGCTGATAACAGTAGGGGGTGCAAGTTGCCTTGCACCTGCCAGGAGCACCCACAATGTGGACAATCCCCAGTCATGATGTGGATTTAGTAAGAAGCTCTGTGGCTCTGATCTTCATCCTCTCAGGTGATTGAGAGCAGACAGGGGTGAAATGAAAGAAGCCACAGTCCAAGGCAGGCCCCCGGGACAAATTTCCAGAACGACCCATAAGGCTTGTCTGGGTGTCTTCCGGCTCCCTGAAGGGTGGTGGTGCCTGGGAGCCCTCTGGAAATGCTGGGGGCATCTCCAGGCTGCCTGATCCCTGTCCTCCCAGTGCACCTCCCACTGCCCCGACTCCACTGCCCTGTCTCCGCTGCCCCATCTCCCTCTCTCTCCTTCTTTTCCTCTCGCCCTCTTTCTTCTGTAGCAAGTGCTCTGAACCAGCTGTGGTCTTCCAGAGGTTGGGTGCAGCAACTTTGGGCAAAGCCAAGCACTCACCTATTCCCAGTGGGAGGGTTCGTGAGGCCCTGGGTGTTGACAGGGTTCTTGTTGGTTTCTTCCCTCTGGGAACTGGCTGTGGTCAGACTGGAGGCTGTGGGAGGAAGCGTGCTCAGGCCACCCACCACCCCTGCACCCAGCACATTGGTGGGTGCTCAGTAAACACTTGCAAGGAAATGAACAAGCGAGCCCCAATAGCAGAAGGGTACACCCTCAGCCCTTAGGGAAAACCAAACCCTCACTAAAATTATTTCAAGGCCATGTGTTTTATTTTTAAACTGCATACAATTATTTTGAGGGCACTTGCTTTAAGAAAATAGCTTGGGAACTTTGCATTCAGCGCCATAATAGGCCCATGCATTTAAAGATGAAAATGGAGCCCCTCGGAAGCCTTTGGGTCGGCTTCATGGAGAGGCGCCTTGTCTGTGCTCTGGCTTCCTGTCTGGGTGGCTTGTTTGGAGAAACTTGGAGTAGAGAACTCATGGATTGTCAGGTCTGAGGGGAGTGCTCACACATGATGGGATCCTCTTCCCCTCACCTCTCCATTGTATATTGGAGGGAATAGGGACACAGAGAGGTTAAGTGACTTGCCCAAGGTCACACAGCTGGTAAGCGGCAGAGCCAGGGCTTGAACCCAGGCAGCCTCAGTACAGCACTTAAAATGATGCCCCTTTGGTGAGCCCTGTTCCCATCTGCCCCCCTACATCTGTGTCTGGGCAGCCAGGACACGTTTCCTGGACAGCTGAGATGTGCTTCCTTCTACAACAAGTGTGATCACATCCAACTCCCAGAAAAAAGAGACCACCAAGAACCCAGTTGGCACCAGGCACCCCAAGCACCTTTCCACTGGGGACAGGTAAATGCCTGGCTTTGCCCAGAGATGTAAACTCTGGGGGTTCCCAGCTGGAGTCCTAGACCTCTGGCCTGGGTTGGGTCTCTGACAGGGAGGGGACCTGCCAGGCCTGGACTGTAGACCCCTGGTCTCTCTGGAGCTGGAAGTAGTCCTGTGTGCCTCTTATCAGAGGCCCTTGGCTGTGGGGCCAGCCTCTTCCTCCAGGTGGCTTAGCTGTTGCCAATTCTCTCCCCTTGGCCCCTATGCCACTGTCTGTGTGGCAATCTGGAGTTGGCAATGATCAAAGAACTCATTTCCAGAAGAGGAAACTGAGGCGCTAGTTTGGATATCAGAGAAAGAGGACTGGCATCCAGTCCTTTTTCTCCAGCCAAGCTTGTTTGTGAGCTCAGGCAGGGACTGTACCCCAAGTCCTACATGTTGGACCAGATGGCAACTTCCAGCTCAGTGTCATCTGAAAGATTTGCAGTCTTGTGGTTCAGAGAGGGGCAGAAACTTGTGCAGGTTCACAGAAAATCTGAAGCAGAGTCAGGACTGAAACCCAGGTTTCCTGTCTCCACTGCACCTTGTTCATTCCTCAGTTTTCCTCAGGGAAACATTCAAGGACTAGGGTTTGAATGGGGAAGACAAGCTGTCCTTTGGTCTTAGTTTCCCTGAATGTCAAACAGAAAGGTTGACAACCCCAGCCCACCAGAGCCTATCTGTGTCCACATTTTTACCAGTCTGCAGATAAGCAAAAAAAAAAAAAAAAAAAAAAAAAAAAAAAAAAAAAAAAAAAAAAAAAAGAAAAGAAAATAATAATAATAGTAGTAAATAAAATAAAAAGGGAAAATAACAGCAGAGTAAGCTTTTCATAAAGTGAAATATTTTCAACAGAAAAAGATGAGTCTATGTCCCACCTATTTTCCTGGGTATGTTTCTTTTCTGAAGTGGTGGTGATGGTAAGGGATGGTTTTAGTTTTGCAATGTCCTTACTTGACAAATGTAGAAAGGTGGCAACTCTGTGACAGTCTCAAACATTTCTGGGAAATGTAACCAGTTCATGAAATCCCAAGGCGTGATGTTGACTGAGCTAAGCTCATCTCTTGGGCTTCTTTGAGCTGAGTGGGGGATTCAGGTGGGCACTGTCTGGCTGAAGGGGGGATCTGAGAGAATGAGGTATGGAGGGAAAGGTATCTGCTGCCAGATCCAAGGCTAGGTTGCAGGGGGAGAATGCACCTGGCACACAGTAGGTGCCCAGATGTGGCAATTGGATGAAATGATTACCATGTGTCTTAGTTCATTTTGTGTTGCTATAAAAGAATACCCAAGGCTGGGTAATTTACAAAGAAAAGAGGTTTATTTCGCTCATGGTTCTGCAGGCTGCACAAATAGCATAGAACCAGCATCTGCTTCTGGTGATGGCTTCAGGGAGCATCCATTCATGGTGGAAGGGGAAGGAGAGCCAGCATCTCTCCTGAAGGAGAGCCAACATGAGGAGAGAAGGAGGGAGAGAGCAAAGGAAGGTGGCAGGCTCTTTTAAACAATCAGTTCTTGTGGGAACTAATAGAGTAAGCCCAAGGTGCTAGGGGGACCCGTTGGCATAGTATCAACTCAGGTTGTCAAGTCAGGGAAGGCTGCCTGGACAAAGTGAAACTTGAAGGACAAGCAGGAGTTGGCCACTGGGCAACCCAGGCTGAAGTAACTTCAGAGGCACAAAAGCATTGCACTGTCACGTGATACAGCTGGAGAAGAAAGCTGTGAACTGAGTTGGGATTTAAAGCTGTGATGGTGGAAACTCAGGCACTGTGTGGAGCAGAGTTAGAGTTTCAGCCGGAACATCTGGAGCCCGGTGTCTCCCTAAAATCCCCAAGGGGTGGCATGACTAGGGGACGAAACCCCCAGCTTCCCTCCCCAAGCCCTGGGAGGTATGCGCCAGGTAAGGGGTGCTTTCTCCTGAGCTCCAGCAGGAATTCCAACCCGCTCCAGGGATCCGGGACTCAGAATTAACATCCCAGCCCTCAGACTGTGAACACTTCTCCCCCACATTTAGAAAGAGCCAAAATGCCAGCCCACCTCCCAAGCCCCTCACGTAACATATGCCTGATTTCCCAAAAGCAAAGATTTCTCCTTTCTCCCTTCCCTCCTTCTTCCACCTTCCCCTCGACCTCTTCCTTTTAAACAGTCGGTTCTTGTGGGAACTAATAGACAACTCACTCATTACTTGGAGGATAGCACCAAGACAGTCAGGAGGGATCCACCCCTATGACCCAGACACTGCCCTTAGGCCCTACCTCCAACACTGGAGATCAGATTTCAACATGAGATTTGGAGGGGACAGATATTCAAACTGTATCACCATGTGTGCTCAATTCCCAGTTCAGTCAGGGCAGTGAGCAGAGACAGAGCCTTGGCTGGAATGGGGCTGTGTGGGGAGGAGCTAGGGAAGGACATCAGGGTCTCTTAGATGTGGAAATACAGAGGAGAGGAATGAGTCAGAGTATGTTCTAAGAACCCCTGCAGTGGGTTCTGATCTGGATCCCGGTCTCAGATCGGGTTTCCCTGAAGCAGAGCCTGAGATAGGGATTTGGGTGCATGTTCTGTGTTAGGGTGTGCTCTCCGGCAGAGTCAGGATTAGGGGGTGGTGAGTGACACAGGCGCACGAAACTGCAGGATGGAATCCCATCTTTATTTTGATGTTTTGCTCATCGTGCGATTTTTTACATTAATTTTGATTATTTATTTATTTATTATTATTATTATTATTATTTTTTGGAGACAGGGTCTCACTGTCATCTAGGCTGGAGTACAGTGGCATGATCATAGCTCACTGCAGCCTTGACCTCCTGGGCTCAATTGATCTGCCCGCCTTAGCCTCCTGAATAGCTGTCACTTTGATTTTGAAAAAATGTTACATTACATTATTATTTTTTGGATGAGTGAGGTTTTTGGCAACCCTCCTCCCTAAGTTTGCACTCAAGGCAGGTGCCTCACTCTGCTCTCAGGAGAAGGGGAATGAGGGAAGGGGTTATTGAGGATTTGGCCTCAGCCTAAGCTAGTGAGACTAGCTTCAGTCTGATGCCCCAGGGAGCCCTGGGGCGAGCATTGTGCCCTGTGGCAGCCAGGCAGGGGCAGCTCCTGCTCTGCTGAGGGCAATTCTTAGGAGGAGAGGGCAGCCGTGAGCTGTTAGCATCTAATATTCCCTGCAGCTGGCAGATGGGGGACCCTGCTAGTGAAAAGGACCCCGACTGGGTACGAAAAACGTCCACTACAATACCCTTCTATTGTTCTTTGAGAGGTGGCAGTAAACATTTCAAAGGTCTACAGGGACTTTTGGCTGCTGGACTGTGTTTCTTCAAATATGGCTGTGCTGGAGTTTCTGGGGTCCAGTTTCTAATCCTCTTGTAGGACGAATGAATGAGCAGGAGGGTGGGTGGAGCCAGTGTGGATGTGTGTGTGACCTGATGAGCTGGTTTGTCCTAAGCTGCTGGCTCAGGTTCCTGGAGGGTGGGAGCTGGGGAGAGGAAGGCCAAAGTGGAACAGGTGTCTGTGAGTCTGCCCATGGAAGGGGACATGGAGGAGGAAGAGGCTGAGGGGAAGATGGAAGAAGCAGGGAAGGAAGGAGAAATCTTTGCTTTTGGGAAATCAGGCATATGTTATATGAAGGGCTTGGGAGGTGGGCTGGCACTTTGGCTCTTTCTAAATGTGGGGGAGAAGTATTCACAGTCTGAGGGCTGGGATGTTAATTCTGAGTCCCGGATCCCTGGAACGGGTTGGGACTCCTGCTGGAGCTCAGGAGAAAGCACCCCTTACCTGGCGCATACCTCCCAGGGCTTGGGGAGGGAAGATTGGGGCTTCATCCCCTATTCATGCCGCCCCTTTGGGATTTTAGAGACACCAGGGGCCATATGTTCTGGCTGAAACTCTACTTCTATTCCACACAGTGCCTGAGTTTCCTTCCACCATCACAGCTTTAAATCCCAACTCAGTTCACAACCTTCTTCTCCAGCTATATCACGTGAAAGTGCAATGCTTTTGTGCCTCTGAAGTTACTTCAGCCTGGGTTGCCCACTGGCCAACTCCTGCTTGTCCTTCAAGTTTCACTTTGTCCAGGCAGCCTTCCCTGACTTGGGAGCTGGAGTTGATACTATGCCGACAGGTCCCCCTAGCCCTGGGCTTACTCTGTCATGATTCACTCATTGTCTGTCACCCTTACCTGGCTTTGGGTTTCTTGGGAGTGGGAGCTATATCTTTGTATTGTCTCTCCCAGCCTGACACCTGGCAGGTAATTTGTGCTCAATAAAGTTTCTTGAAGGTAAGAATGAGAAATACGTAATAGGTCATCAGATATTTATACCTCAGTGTGAAAGAAATTCTGAGAGGAGGTTTTTGTTTTGATTTGTTTTTAAATCATACTCCCTTACAATCATGCCACATTTATGTCTGAGGCCATGTCATATAATGGTAAGATTCATAATTATACTCAACAACAGCAACAATAATAACAATGGATAATATACTGAGAACTTACCATGGGCCAGGTATTATTGTTCTAGTTGTTTATATTCCTTCTCTTATATCCTAACACCAACTTTAGAAGGTATATACTATTTATGAGGTATGTACTTTGTGTGGTATGTCTTGCCCCATTTTACAGATTGGGAAACTGAGGAAAGAATTTAAGCAGCAAAGAGGTCTTACAGGTGGTAAATGACAGAACTGGCTTTTGAACTCAGGTGGTCTGGCTTCAGGATCTATACCCTTAACCATCACACACTGAACATGGCTTTTGGGTTCAAGTCCTAGCTCCTTCATTTTCTAGCTGTGTGACCTTGGGCAAGTTGCTTGACCTCTCTGAGTTTCTGTTTACTTACCTGTGAGGTAGGGGTGGTCCTCAACGTTGTTGGGAGGCTGGGGCAAAGTAAGGGATGGAGAGGACCCTGAGGGTTGGCAGTGATGGTTCTCATGGCTCAGCGAGGTGGCGGTTTCAAAGATCTCTGCTCGTGGTTACAAAATGAGCCTTGGAAACCCGCATCAGCAGAGACATCATGGCCAGGGTTCTTGCCAAAGGGCGTGGAGGCCAGGAAGAGGGAGACAAAGGCTCCTCTGTCAGCACCTTGGGGTCCCAGGGGAGGCAAGTTGGGAAGATGTGAGTGCTGCAAAGCAGGAGGTGAGGACTCCTGCCTGGAAGTGGGGCAGGCACCCTGTTGCCCGCCAGGATTTGCTCTGCATAAGCTATGGGTGGAAAATTCCTTTGGATCCTTTCCTGAGTGGCTGGGAAAGCTGAGACTAATTCATGGAGGGGAGGGGTGTCTCCACACCCTGGGAATGTGATCACTGTTTTATTTTAAAACAGAATAAAAGCAGCTTCAACTTGGCAGTTCTCAGGGCTGCTTGGGGCCACTGAAGCCACCTCCAGAACATGGCTCCTTGCGGGCTCAGGCTCTGGCTGCTATGGGATCAGGGATCATACTGGAAACTTGTCACTGGCGGGTGGCTGCTCTGTTTTCTTCAGAGACTCCCTCCTCCAGCCTGACTGGCATCTTCTCTGGGAACCCACAGAGTACAGATCTGCCCTCTGGGGTGACAAGGAGGCCTCAGGCAGAAATCTCCCTCACACTGTGGATACTGTCATATATCCACAGAATTCTCTCCTGATCCCTGCTCCCCATGGTGACCCTGCAAACAATTGTCATTTCCCTTTGATAAATGCGGAAACTGAGGACAGGGAGTTGGAACAGCCAGTACAGCTGAAATAAGAACCAAGGTTCTCTGACTTCCCATGAGACAGACCTTGTGCTAAAGACATGGCCCAGGTTCTATGGGGACTGAAGGTCTAAGTGGCTCTGAAGGATATTCTTGATGGATCAAAACACAGCACAATCAGTGCAAAGGGAGTGCTCAAAGCCCATTTGCTCATTATGAAAGACCAGAGCTTGAGAACTCCAGACTCTATTAAGAATATGTGGGAAATGATATACATTTGTAGTTAATTGTAACATTGTAACACACACAATGATTTATTATAACATTGTAACAACAAGAAACTGGAAACAACTCAAGTGCCCATCCCTGGGACTAGTTAATTAAATGCTGGCAAATCTACCAATATAATACTATGCAACTATCGAAAAGGATAAGATTTTTTGTACATATGAATATACAAATAAGAAATCATCACCAAGATATATTGTTAGGTAAGGAAGGCCAGTTGCAAAATAGTGTGTTCAGTATACTACCTTTTATGCAAAATGAGAGAAATGAAATGAAAAGGGAATGTATTTCCCCAAAGAAACTCTGGAAGGAGACATAAGGAGCCAACATAGGAAGATGGGTACAGTGGAAACTGGATCAATGGTGGCAGGTAGGAGCAAGATTTTTCATTATAATCTTTCTATAGTTTTACATGGTTTGAACATCACCAGTTAGATGGAGTTGTGATGCCTGGTCAGCAATTTAAATTCAAAAAGCCTATTAAAATTGTGGATGGATGACCATTAGGCTAAGAGTGTTATTATGTGAATAGCATATGTGTTGTAAACTCTAAGGCCCATGGTTTTCATTCCTATTTTCTCCTTGACTGTGACATAACCACATTTGGGGTTTTCAAACTAGCTGGATTTATTGTCCAGCTGACTACATCTTTCCTTGATGTCAGAATGAGGCCACCTTTGGCCCACTTTGAACCAGCTGAGAGAGTCCTGTGGGGTGTACACAGAGCCCACCTCTCCCTCCAGTGTCCACATCATCCTTGTGACTGTGATGCATTCCTGGTGGCCTCCTGAGGCCATGGGTAGTCAGTCAATACCTATGTCTCATAGTGGACCTGCCATCTCATTCCAAGAATACCCTTGAGCTCTCGGTGAAATGTTTGTAGGGAAAACAACGTGTTCTTGTGGGCTCTCCTCGATGCTAATATCCATGGATGAAGAGAACCTCTAGAGCAGACAATGACTGAAACCCATGCTCAATGAAGAGAACTGCCTGGAATAGCTTTTAGCTCATCTTGTGTCTGCCAGACCTTCCCAAACACTGCCTCTAGCCCACCACCAAACAGGCTGTGTGTTAAATCACACCTTTTCCTGTTAAAATCAACCCGTGACATTGAGGCTGGGTGCAGTGGCTTATGCCTATAATCCCAGCCCTTTGGGAGGCCGAGGTGGGGGGATCACTTGAGTCCAGGAGTTGGAGACTAGTCTGGTCAACATGGCAAAACCCCATCTCTATAAAATACAAAAAAAATTAGTGGGGTGTGGTGGTGTACGCCTATAGTAGTCCTAGCTACTCAGGAGGCTGAAGTGGGAGGATCACTTGAGCCCAGGGAGGTTGAGGCTGCAGTAAGTTGTGACTGAGCTGCCATTGGCAATTCCAACCAGTGCATGGTCTAACCCATTGCCAGGGGGCTCTGGCTTTCCATCCCAAAGCAAAAGCCCCACCCATTTCTGCTATGGGGTTGACACCTTGCCCATAGCTCCCTGATCTTTGGGAATTTTGGAAATCCCTAGCACTGCCTTTCCTGTGCTTTTAAATGTATGCAAATGCAACAGCAAATGGCCCCCGCCCCAGGAGGACAGCGATTCCTGGGGCCCTCCCTGCCCACACTAAGTGGCTCCGTGGGGTCTTGTTAAACCTTCTCAGAAGTTGGCAGAAGACTCCTTTTAGCCTTGCCCTTTCCTCTTCCCTCTGGGTCTCTCTTCCTGGGGACTTTCTTCACTCTGCCTTCGTCTTTCTTCTGCCACTTTGCAGCTTTGCCCTGGCCGCTCTGTCTTCCTCTTTCCAGTCCTGCATCTCTCCTCTTCCTGCTGGCTTTCCTCTCCCTGCCCCTCCTCCCCATCTCTTTCTGTCTACATTGAGGAGGTGTCATCCTCTGTTCTCTCTGCTCTTTCTTGGCTGTGCTGCTCCTTCCTCCCTCCTAAGATCACCCACCCCGCCAAGCCCCTGCCCTGTTGGGGCCTGAAGTGAAGAGGGCTCTTCCCTCCAATTCCCCAGAGCTGAGGGGCAGGGCCAGCATCTCGGGCTGGTGACCAGTGCAGCCACACAGGGCTCAGAAGGCCTGTGCTTGGTTTAACACTTGGCTGTTGCCGTCCTGAATTCTCAGTAATTTTTGAATAAGGGGCTGCCTTTCATTTTGCAGTGACTCCATGAAGTATGCACTGGTTCCGCTGAGGACTGTGAGCTTCCTGGGGGAACACATCCCCTCCTGGTAGAGCTGTAAGAGCTGGGCTGAGGCGCAGGGTCCAGGTGCCGGTCCTGCGTTTGCTCCTCATTCACCCAATAGTGAGTTGCAAGATTCATCCTCATTTTACCGATGAGATAAATCAAGGCTCAGAGAGGCCATGTCACTTGCCCAAGGACCCACAGCTCATGAGCCTGGATTGAAGGAAGCTGACTCTGAAATTTGGACATTCTGTGGTCTTTCCTGGCTGAAACCATAGGGGCTTTGGTAAGGGCCTTAGTTCACCCTTTTATTGGTGAACTAAGGCTCAGTCTTTGCATCTGAAAAATAGAGGTAGTGAAAGTAGCCGCCTGTGCAGAAACAACTGGTGTTTAAATCCTGGAACGTTCCTGGCACATGGCTACCTCCTGAGACAGCAGCTGCAGCCTTTCTGAGCCTCCATTTTCTCATCTGTTAAATGGGGATCATGGTGGTACCTGCCTCACTGGACCCTTATGGAAATTTAATGACACAGGACGTGTGCTTAGCTTAGGGCCTGGCACAAGTAGGTGGGCAAGGCCAGGACACAGGAGCTTCTGGGCCAGAGGAGGGAGTGATCTATGAGTAGGGAAACTAGGATTTATTGTCCAGACTGGGGCACTTTGAGAATGAAAGGAGCTTGACAAAAAGCATAAACAGGGATTGTCGTGGGCAAGCCAGGATGGAGGGTCACTCCACCTGTGTGTCAAGTGTGTCCTTGTCAGGATTGTCTGTTTCATAAAACATGTTCACAGATAAGTGAGCGTAAGGATGCCCCAGGCCCACCCCCAGCTGGTGTGGAGAAAGACTGTGTTCGGGTTGGGTGCAGTGGCTCATGCCTGTCATCCCAGCACTTTGGGAGGCTGAGGCAGGTGAGACCTGAGACCAGCTGAGACCAACATGGAGAAACCCCATCTCTACTAAAAATACAAAATTAGCCGGATGTGGTGAAGCATGCCTGTAATCTCAGCTCTTTGGGAGGCTGAGGCAGGAGAATCAATTGAACCTGGGACATGGACGTTGCGGTGAGCCGAGATTGTGCCATTGCACTCCAGCCTGGGCAAAAAGAGCAAAACTCCGTCTCAAAACAAAAAGATTGTGTTCGAGCCTGGGCCATAGAGAATGATGTCCCTTGGGCTGGGCATGATGGATCATGCTGGTGAGCCTAGCACTTTGGGAAGCAAAGCGAGAGGATAACTTGAGGCCAGGAGTTCAAGACCAGCTTAGGCAATATAGCAAAACCTTATCTCCAAAAATTAAAATAAAATAAAATTTAAAAAGGGGAGGGGGAGAAAAAGAAAGAGTAGTGTCCCGCTTACCCCTGCTACTGCTACCAAGGCTTCAGTTCTGAGAAAACAACGTCAGGGAGAATGACTTAAAGGCCACGGTTCAGGCCCCTTCTCAGATATTCTAGAACATTCTTTGGATTACACCAGCAATGCATGTAAGCCAAAGAATTTGGATTCTTTGGTTGTGTAGACTGAAACTCACAGTCACATCTAGGAAAAGTGGCTTTTACTGAATTGCAGTTTGGGGCAGTGCTGTCCGTCAGTGAGTGTTTGGTGCCTCCCTTAAAACATTCAGGAACTGGAGGCCCCGTTCCGCGATCAGATCCCCCATGTCTTCTCTCCACACGCTTCTGGAGACAGTTGTCCTGCTCCTAGCATCAGGAGGCCTTGCCATTCCCCCTGAGTGGGTTTGCTTTTTCACAAGGAGCGTGTGACTCATGTAGCTGGGTCCCCCTTTCAGGAAGCTGGGGGTCCGGTGTGTGGTCCAGCCATTGTCAGCATTTAGGACATTTTTTGTCCCCTGCATTTCACCCTTAGCCGTGGCTCCATTTTCTGTCTCTACCCATGTTTCCCTTCCTTCTTTTACTTTAATTTATGTTCCCTGTATAAGTGAGCCTCTTTTGAACCTCCCACCATCCATAGCTGCATCACGCCAGTATATAAGTGAACAAAAATAAAAAATCAACAAACCTGCAAGCCAAAACGTATTGTGGCACCCCTCCCCAACCCAGGAGAGCAGCTCGGATGGCCTGGTGGGGGTCGGCTGGCAAGGGGTTAAGAATGATGCAGAGGAAGTGCTGGCCGAGATTAAAGGGAGGAAGTGGCTGCTGCCTGGGGAGGGAGGTGGCTGGCTCGTCCTGTGTGACTCCAGGGGCCTAAACCAACACTGACATGAATGTGGCAGGTTGCTCAAGGTCAGTTTAGCGAAAAAAAGGAAGAGCTTTCTAAAGACTTGACAAGTCTTTCTAGAAGTTCTGCTAGTGGGGGTTTCAAACTCACTGATAGCTGACTCCAGACATAGCTCTCTTTAAACATAATAGCCAAAGGGCAGGTTTGTTGGAGCCAGTCTCTTCATGTTCATAGAGTGACCGGCGGGCCCTGATTTGCTGGGACATTCCAGTTTGAGCACTTTACAGTCTGCATCCCAGGACACCCCTTGGTTTCTGGCAAACCAGGACAACTGGTCGGTCACCCTATGCACCCTACATACATGATCTCATGAAATCTTTACATTGACCCCCCTTACAGATGAGGAGTCTGTGATTTGGTAACCCAAGAGTACATAGCATGGGAAGGGCCGAGCTGGGATTCATGTGTGGATTTGCTGTAACTGAGTGAGGCTTAAGCTCTCAGCCGCACTGACCCACTTCCCTTTTCCTGTAAGATGAGGGTACAAGACCCCTTGATCCTAAAGCCTCTCCAGCAATGACTTTTAGGATTCTGGAATTTCCTCTGGTCTTCAAGCAGCTTTTTGTTTTCCATGGAGGTGGGTTGGGGTAGGGTGGGGGGCAATGTTTCCAGCAAGACCCCTCCTAGGTCAAGGCTTGGGCTTTGCCTTGGGAGAAGTGACAGCCTGGTGACAGGGTCAAAAGGAAGGGCAGCCTGCCCCTCCTTCCCTGTGCCTGGGAACAGGGTGGGATCTCATACTCCACCGTCCTGATTGCTGGCAGTGGTGCCAGTCCATTTGTCAGCTGCCTGGGCTGGAGCCAGGGAATTCCAAGGGGCCAGAGCCTGCCTGAGCGCTCCAAGGCCTCTGTGCTCGGGGCTAGCAGCCTAGGCAGGAGGACTCTGGGGCAGCTCAGGGCTCTGGGATGTTTCAAAGCACCATGTGGCTGGACAGGCCTCTGTAGCCCCCCCTGCCTTGGGAGTCTGGCCAGCCTGTGGAGACTGTGCAGAGGGGGAGTGATTTGGAGTCTCTGAGTACCCCAAGGCAATGAGGTAGGGTTGCGAATATGCAAGGTGGGGACAGATGCACAGGTGGGGACAGCTGATACAAGATCGCAGGGCCCCGCGTGCAGCAGGCAAGCCACAGAACATGAAGGACAGTGACCGTCACTGAAGACGTGGACTCCGTAGTCAGGACAGCGCAGATTCAAACCTCTCCTCTGCTCCTTCCTACTGTGGGATCTTGGGCCAGTGCCCTTGCTTCTCTATGCTTTAATTTGCACATCCGAAAAATGGGAATGAAAATATCTACCTTGAAGGTTTGTTGTGAGTGAAGGCACTGAGTAGAGTATGCCATCGGTGCCTCATAAGCAGGGAGTGGATTCCATCAGCCCCAGACTCTCAGTTTTGGTTCCTCTCACCCCAGAGCTGCACCCGAGGACCCCGTGACAGTCAGCGGGTGAGGGCTGTTCCCCGTGGAGAAGCTGTGCTGGCGGGATGTAAGGGAAGTCCTAGGGAGGAAGGAGTGCTTTGTAGCGAAAGGGGCCCGTCAGCCCATCCATGATGCTTGGAAGTGCTGTGATAGGGTATAGATGCCTTGGGTTCCCACAGGTCTGAGTTCAAGTCCTGGCTCCACCAGGCACTGGGTGGTGATCCTGATGTCGTTCCTTTCAGAGCCTCAGTTTCAACATCTGTGGAATGGGGGTAATGTTCTTCCACTCCTCAGGCCAGGGGGAAGATGGGTTGTCAGGACACAAGGAGATGAGGGGAAGTCAAATTCACAGCTAGGTGCCTGGCACATAGCAGGATGGCTCTCTTTCCTCCTGTCACCCTGCTGCCTGCTCTACCTGGATTTGTGCACGTGAGGCTGGGAGGAGCAAGGGGATGCTTGTGAAAAGCACACCCCAGGCAGAGGGACCTGCAAGACCAGAGGCCCAGGTACTTTGAACCATACTCAGGGGTACTGGGCTCCTTGAGCACAGGGAGCAGGTTGGTTTGGAAGGACTTGGCCTCGGAGGTCCCCCCAGCAGTCCCTTCCTGCCCCCAGCCTGGGACTTCCCATGAGTCCTGCAGCCCTGTCCTGGGTCAGTGGCCTTGAGTTACTGACCTCACTTGGGGTCTCCAAGGGGAAGGGAGGCTAATGCCCATGCTCAGTGGCCCACTCTTCCTCCTGTTGCCTCTTGTCTCCACCAGCTCTCCCTCTCTGTGCTGCCTTTTCCCCTTAGCATCCTTTCCCTGGCACTTTATTTCTTTTTAGGAGGCAGGGTCTTGCTCTGTTACCCAAGCTGGAGTACAGTGGTGCAATCATAGCTCACTGCAGCCTCAACTTCCTGTGCTCAAGCAATCCTCCCACCTTAGCCTCCTGAGTAGCTGGGACTACAAGGTGTGTGTCACCACACCTGGCTAATTTTTTAAATTATTATTATTTTTTTCCTACAGACATGGTCTCTCTCTGATGCCCAAACTGGTGTTGAACTCCTAGCTACAAGTGACTCTGCTGCCTCAGCCTCCCAAAGTGCTGAGATAACAGGCATGAGCCACCCTGCCCGGTCTCCCTAGCACTTTTAAGCGTTAATATCTCACACGCACACATACACACATTCACGTCAACCACTAACTGGATGTGACATATTTGGAATGGTTTTGGCATCTGAGTCCCAGTCCTGCTGCATTCTGCTGTATAACTGTGTCCAAAAGCTCCTTCCTCTTTGTGTGTGGGCCTCTGCTTCTCCACCGTCATCACGACACTGACTTCAGTTCACTGGGGGAAAGTTGAAAGCAGGACCCTGATGGTGGAATTGAAGGCATAGCAGCAGCGTGTATCTGGGATCAATTTGCAGTGGGGGTTGCCTTTCCAGAACCCCAACACCAGACCCCAGAGACTGCTCCTTCATCTGCACCCTGCTTATCTCCTGGGCGGGGGGTGGGGAGGCGGTCTTCAAACTTACCTGCCTCACACACATGTCCTGGGATGTGCCTGGTAAGCTACAGGTTCTGGCTGCCCCTCAGCACTGCCTCCCTCCTATCTCTGCCTACTCCCCTGCTGAAAGGCCCTGGGTCCATGAGGCCCAGGGATGGGGACTCAGTGTTACCATGGCAACCATAGCTTATCTGTGGCATCACGGACTCCAGGGGAAGATGGCTCCCAGGCCCCAGGACTGGATAGTATGGGCCCCTCTCTGTGACCTGGCTTCTCCCGTGAAGACCCATCTGAGTATCTCTGGTCCTCACTCCTCCGCTCACTCAAGACCTTTCTTGGAGCATTGGTGGTTGCCATGGAAATGGCTCTGGAAACAAACCAGTCCTTGTGGGCTGAGGAAAAATCCTCAAGAAAAATAGAGATTGCTGGGCTTCCCGGCTCTCTGATGGGATATCCTGACGCCTGGAGCCTCCAAAAACTGCACTTTCTGGGTCAGCCTGGAACTGGCAGAAGGGCCCTCAGTTCACCAGGCCTCTTGCTATTCTCTTGCCTCCAGCCTCTCCTCTTCAATACAGCCCCCGCATCAGCCACCCAGGTTAGAAGCTGGAATCTTTTTAGAAAGATGGCACCCTCTGCTTAAAACCATCCATGGCTCCCTATTGCCCATAGGATGAAGTTGATGGCTTGCAGGGATCTCACAATCTGAAACTCTCTTCTTTCCTTAGCCACATCTCCTGCCTTCTCCCCTCCCCTAAGACAAACACACACACGCGCACACACACACAGCCCCTATCCACACTTTATCAAGCCTCTGTGCCTCTGCAGGTATGTATATCATTTCCCTCCGCTGCTCCATCTGGCAAAGGCTTTATACCCTCCAAGGCTCAGCTCAAATGCCACCTCCCCCAGGAAGCATCCCCTGATTTCCCCAGCCCTTTCCCTTTACTTTGTGCAGAGCCAGAGCCACACACTCAGTGACCAACAGGGCCAGGCAGGAGACTCAAATGACCCATTTATGAACATTTTTCATGTCCACAAAGAAATATGTGCTCTCCTATGAAAGCTGAAAGTGAGAATGACTTGGTTGCTCTTTCTCTCACTGGATTGCACTTATTTCTGCCACAGCAGAGGCCCTGGACAAACTCAATGGCAAATTGCAACTGGCTTATTACCCCAGGGGAAAATAGGGAGGGGTGGGGACTGTGGATAACACTGTTCTGTAATGCAAGCCCAGCATGGCCAGTTTGCTGGAAGCCTGGCATTTAGGTGACGTCTCAGAATACTGACTGTGCCATGATCTGTTCCTGCACCCACTTTCTCTACATGAAGGCAGTGGCTGGGCCATCTTACTCCCACAGCATCTGGCAAGGAGTGTGACCCTTAGATGTTGCCCACTACTGGCTTTTTTTTGGAGATGGAGGTCTCACCCTGTCACCCAGGCTGGAGTGTAGTGGTGCAATCATAGCTCACTGCAGCCCTGAGCTGCTGGGCTCAAGCGATCCTCCTGCCTTTGCATCTGCTCTTCCCACTGGCTACCATGCTCTTCCGCATCACCAGCCCATGTCTCCCTCTCTGTGTATTCAGGTCTCCCTTCAGAGGTGGAACAGGGCATAAATGCTGGCAGAGGGGAATTCTATTTTAGAGAGAGCACTCCAAGAAGCCTCTCTGAAAAGATGACCCTCTTTATATTTTATTCACAGCACAAATCACTGCCTGCTATTATATTCATTTTATTTTTTCAGCATTTACATAGAGCTTCAGATGAACCAAGCATGCTTCTAAAACGTTACCAACATAAACCCATTACCAACATTTAATCCTTGTAACAACTCTGTGAGGGAGGAGCAATGATGACTCCTATTTTCCAGATGAGGAAACTGAGGCACAGAGAGGTGTAGTGACTTGCCCATGGTCACACAGCAGAGCTGGGATTCAAACTCAGGCAGTCTGGCTCCAGATGTGTTTGCTTTCCTTATTATGTGTTTGCTTACTTGACTGTTTAGCATCTGTCACCCCTGACAACCCCCCCACCCCAACTCCAAGGTCAGGGATGTGTCTGGTTTGTTCCCTGCTGCAACCCCAGTACTCAGATCCAGGCCTGGCTCATAATAGGAATGTAATGACTATTTCTTGGAAGGATGGAGGAAGGGAAACAGGAGGATTAGAGGACTGGAAGGAAGAATGTTTGGCCTTCAGAGCTGAGCCCAATGTCAAGATTGTCTTGTCGGAAGCTTCTCAGCCTCCTGAGGGATTTGAGTCAGCCTGTCTGGAGGGGCCCCTGCCCTACCCGTCCTCACCCTCCAGTAGAACCTCTATTTTCTGACCTCTCCCAAGAAGAGGTGCCAAACCTCATTCCCAGCTCCCTGGGCCCATGCTGAGCACACTTCCTACAGTGACAGGAGCCCTGGAGGGGAACAGTCAAGACGGGGCAGGAAGTCTCCAGAACAAGGTGGCCTGCGGTTGAGGGAACAGGCTGTTGAGCAGCCAGCGAGAGGTCCGGGCGGGGCTATGCTGGACCAGATGTGCTCAGGGAATGAGCAGAGGAGAGAGCTGGGAAGGGGCTTGTGCCCTGCCAGATTCTCCTGGGACCCTAAAACAGTGGGCTTCACTGTGGGAGCGGTAGAAACACATCTCAGTTTCACCCTGTGAAAGAAATTGCCTTTCCCTATTAATGCAGTGGCTGTGGTGGTGACAAGCACTTCACCAGCCTTGTTTCATTGAATCCTCACAACTCCTTGAGACAGATGCTACACAGGAGGCTCCTGAGGCTGAGAGAGGTAAGTAACCTATATGACGTCACACAGCCAGGAAGTGCTGGAGCTAGATCTGAAACCTAGTTCCAGACGGTATGTAACATGACTCCATGGAAAACCAAGGGAGGAGAAGCTGGAAGCCCAGCCTGGGGCTCCGGGTTCTACCCACGTGCTCACTTGCTCACTTCACTGACTCTGAATCTCAGTTTTGTCATCTGTGAAATGAGAATGACGGGAAAGTGCCATTGTGTGTGACCTGACGAAGGGCTGGCTGTTTTTCTAGGTGTGCCACAGGGGTTATTTTCCTTCACCATCATGGTATGTTGGGTGGTCCACATGCCCCAGAAGTGGAAAAAGAGACTTGGAGGTGTGGAGAGCGGGTCTAGGTCACCCAGCCATGGCCACCTCCTTGTTAGGTGTTAATGCCCTGTCCCGACTGAGGCCAGACAATAGCTTGGTTTCAACTGAGGGACTTGAGTAAAGTGAAACATGCTTTGCAGAGCCTCTTGCAGAGGATGTAGGGATGCCGGGGAGGTGGGAGGCCGAGCTGAGGATGGGAATGGCAGAAGCCATGGCTTCCTCATCCAGCCCGGCGCAGAAGGGGCCTGGGAGGAAGCCGAGAGGCATCTCTGTCCTGCGGCTTGGCTCTCCTCCCGAGGCTTCTAGACATTATCCAGGCTACTCTCTGAGCTCTGTCAATTTCTGGAAACAAAGCCCTTTCCTTTGGGCAGAATCAGCCAGCTGGACTCAGCCTTGTCCTCTCTATTGTGGCACGGGGCTCACGGAACATCACAAGCTGGGTTTTCTATGCAGACATTTGCTGAGCTCCTGCTGTGTACCAGGTGCCATGTCCACATCACTGTGTCATGACATGCTCATGCTCACCCCAGGAAGGAAGTACTAATAGCCCATTTTACAGATGGGGCTCAGGGAGGAGAAGCAATTTGTCCACTGTCACTGAGCTAGGAAAGGTCTTTGAAGCTGGTCTAGCTGACTCTCAAGAGTGGGCTCTTAGCTGCCGTGCAGCTTGGAATGAGAGATGCATCACACAACCTTGTTGCAGGCAGCCAGGACCCCAGTCTTGCTCTTGGAGTGGCGGGACAGATGGAACGTAAATCAATCTTGAACCTCTGGCCCAGAGATCTTAGAGCTGTCAGGATCCCAGAAGATCCCTTTATCCAGACCCTCCCGCTGACCCGATTTCCTGAAAGGAAGATTTTATTATTGCCATTTCGTAGGTGACTCCAGTGCAGCTCAGAGAGGTAAAGCAACTTGCCCAGGATAACACAGCATGGAGCAGAGTCGTGCTGTGTTTTTATATTGGCCCCATGGCTGGAAATAGACACTTGGTTCATTCAGTTATGGTGTCTTTTCAAAGCTGAGAGGGAACTTTGAGATAACTCCAACCCTCCTTGTTTCGTAGATGGGGAAATTGAGGGACCAAAGAGTCAGGGATATATTTAAGAACATTTGCTAAGTAGAGCCTGTGTGTTACAAAAGAAAGAGCATGAGATTCTTCATCTGGGTTCAAATTCCACCTCTGCCCTTCACCAGCCACATAACCTTGGTAAGACTTTTTTTTTTTTTTTTTTTGATTTTTTGAGATGGAGTCTTGCTCTGTTGCCGAGGCTGGTGCAGTGGTGGGATCTCAGCTCACTGCAAGTTCTGCCTCCAAGGTTCACACCATTCTCCCACCTCAGCCTTCTGAGTAGCTGGGATTACAGTGCCCGCCACCACGCCTGGCTAATTTTGTTTGTGTATTTTTAATAGAGACGGGGTTTCACCGTGTTAGCCAGGATGGTCTCGATCTCCTGACCTCGTGAGGCAAGACTCTTAACCTCCCTGGGGCTCCGTTTCTCAGCTCTAAAATGGACATTATAAGGGTCACTGTCTCATGGGGTTGGGTGAGATGATGCTCAAAAAGCGCTTCTCAATGTCCTAGCACACATAGTAGGTGTTCACTAGAATGTAGTTACTACGGTGGTTATGATTGATGTTATTTAACGCAGACACGCTAGAGTCTAGTGCTCCTTCACAGCATGGCCCGCTGCATCTAGTATACCTGGCCAGGGCTCTTGTGTGAGTCTGGGGGGCCTGGTGCAATGTTCTTCTCATTCATCTGCCAGAGCAACAGAGAAGGAAGGAGAGAGGCATGGGACTTAAACACCAGGGCTGCCGAGCAGATGAGTCTGGGTTCTCCACCTCTGCGCCCTTTTCCCTGCCCCCTGGCAGATTGGGACCCTGTGGCTGGGGAAGTTGCTTGAGTTGCCACTTTCTAGGTATCTCAGGGTGCCAGAGAAGAGAAGCAAGGGCAGAGGGTGAGCTGTGCTGACCTGGTTGTAAGGCATGTGGGGCCTCCGCCACCTCCCAGAGTTGAGACTCCAAGCCCACACTCAGAACAGCACACCAAGTGCGCACCGCAGGCTGGCTCCCAGCATGGGCAGAAGTCACTCACCCCAGCTGCCTTCTCGACCACATCCTGAGCAAGCCGTGAGCAGCCCCAGCACCAGCTGCCCTGTAGCTACAATGTGCTCATAGCTTGGGGATTATTTGCATGAGTGGACCCAAGGCTGACGTCAAGGGATTAACAAAATATGGTGCTGGGCCTCCCAGTCCAGTGGGATATGCGCAGGGGAGAAAATTTGTTTATAGGGCAGCTTCAGGGGCTGGGGCAGTGTTTATGGGGAGAGGCACAAGCTGGGTGGCTGGGAGGATACTTAGGGCTTGTGCACAGGACCCATTACTGGGGGCTACAGGGGCTTCCTGGCCTGGAAGGACAGATGTCCATCAAATGCTCTTGTTGGGGACCTTCTGTGGCTAGGAATGGCTGCTGGGGAGATGGTAAAAGGGCAGCTAGGTGTCCAATAAGATAATGAGGCTGAGTTTGCAACGGCGTGTTCTTGTGGAACTTGGTCGGAGTTCAGTCTGGGTCTGGGGTTGAGCCTCAGCGCAGTCCTCAGGTAGGCAGGGTCTAGATTGCTCTGGCCATAGTAAGGCATTGGTCTTGATTCTAAGAACAAGGAGGTGCTAAGAGGTTTTCAGCAAGGAGTGACATGATGTGGTTTGCTTCTTGAAAAGATTTGTCTACTGGGAATAAAATTGTCTATGTACTAGGTAGATAGGTTTCTAGCCAGTTAGGAGTCCCAGGTAGCCACATAGGTAAGCAGAGGTGATGCTCAGATTTGTGAGTTGTTGGGGAGACAAAATGGGAAGAACTTGTTGATAGATGTGGGGGTAGGTAGGGAGGGAGACGCGTGGAGAGTCTGGTTTGAGTCAGAGTGTTGGCAGGAGACAGACGACCCACTCAAATGAGGTGATTAATGAGAACTTAGTCAGGGGAGGACTGACAAAAGGGTAGACAGTACAAGGGATCCCTAGCACACTCCGGGTCCAGTGAAGGTGAGAACTCACTGCCCCTAGACCGAGGCGCTAGAGCAGGAAGTAGTTATGGCACCCAAGGAGCGTGACTGTGGCCGCACACCCCTGACAGGGAGGGAGCTGGAGGGTTTGCACCAACCGCACGTTCCACGCCTGCAGTTGTAGATCAAACCAGAGGTCAGAGAGCAAATAGCCTATTGAGCTTTCAAGCAGGTCAGCCTGTAGGGCACAGAACAGACAGGGATCTGGAGACAGAGATCCCCGGGGAGGAAGGAAATGCTTTTAAGGCTCAAGGAGTAGTGTTCTAATGGGAGGATGCCAGGCAGTGGCGTGAATATTTTGGGGGGTCTTCCTGTGTCCATGTGCTCATCAGCTGCTCTTCCTGGCCTCTAAGCAGGTGGGCTGTCTGGGTTCAGGGGCATAAGCTCCTTGTTTTTGCCCATTCTTATGGAGTCCTAAGCTCCGTCGTGGCCCCTTCCAAATCCTAAAGAAAATGGGATAGTTTGTTAGGCAGCCCGTGCCACTGTGCTCTGCTGCGGTGACTCAGTGTGAGCTCCCGCATGTGGGCGTGGGACCAGGCAGGAAATTCTGTCCTGACACGGAGCTAATTCTGTCCTGGGGCTGGCAGCCAGGCCTGTGGTTGGAACATCTGCAGGCACTGTGTGGTTTCCAGGTTCCCGAGTCACTCAGAGCCTGCGGATACAAGGATGTGGAGGTGTCTCTGGAGCCATCCTTGGGAGATGAGTTGCCCCTTCTCTCTGCCCTGGAGGGTAGGAGATCTGGTGAACGGGATGAGCCCAGAAACTCTGGCAGCAGGCGAAGACATCAGCACCTACAGTCGTCCAGGCCTGGGGGAGGCTGGTATGCTGCTCAGAAGAGACAAGTTTGAGGGCAAGAGTGGTGACTGGCAGGCCTCATTATATTTCAGCTGCTGGCTAAGGCTGTGATCTTATGCTTTGGGGTCAAAAAGTCCTTGGTTCAAATCCTGAGCTGATGCTTAAAGGCTGTGTGAATCTGGACTAGTCACTTCACCTCTCTGATTCCCTATTTGCAAATCTATGCAACAGTCTATGTGCACCACACTGAGGCACAAGTTACGGAAGTGCCAGGCACAGTTCTGGGCTCTGGGGATATAACATAAACAAGAGAGACCAAGTCCCTCCTGTCTATAATTTAGAGAGGGTCATGCATTCTCTGGGTCTGTTTCCCCTGCTGCAAGAGATGTCCTCTGAGGGGCCTCCCAGCAACTTTTGGAGGCTGACAGAACTGGAGGAGAGGTGTCTGAGCCATCTGGCTGGACGGTCAGGGTGGGGCATGTGGGGAGAAGATGGGGACAGGAGCCAGGCCAAACATGGTCATTTGCAGAGCGAGGAATGTTTCCAGTTTCCCTGATGGGCTCTTACGCCCACAGGCCCTGATAAAGCCCCCGCATTTGGCCTGTGGCCTGCTTTCAGGAAGAGGTTAGTGGTAGGCTGCGATGAAAGAGACAGCAGATTGACAGAGCGGCTGCTGGAAGCTTGGACTGGCTGGGAGCACAGGTGAGGAATGTTGCAGGTGAGGGGCAGCTGAGCCTGTCAGAGGGGGAGGGCTGACCGATGACCGGCATGCAGGAGATGGAGGCAACATGGGAAGAGAAAGAGGAGGAGGTGGAGACGGAGAAGACAGGGAGACTGCAGAGAGATGGAATAGATGGAGAGGGCCAGGAACAAAGAGAGGCAAACCCAGAGACTGGGGGAGAGAGAGAGGCAGAAAGAACAAGTCAGATATGAGACAGAAGAGAGTAAGAACAGGACAGAGGTGGAAGTAGGGAAAGAGATAAAGGACAGACAGACCAGGGCAGAAAAGCAGCCAGTGCTTTGCGACATAAGGAACCCACTGGGCAAAGGGGTTTAATCAAGGAAGCAGAAGGCAAATATCTGCTGCCCAGATGGCCCCTGGCCCTGCTGTACACTGAGCCCCTAGGACACACACTGGCAAGGGAACAGCCAGAGGAGGTGGGGCCCTGGATCCATATGAACTCGGTTTTTGAATCCCAGTCCTGGTAATGGCAAGGAGAACTCACTGCCCCTAGGTGGAGGGGCAAGAGGGAGCAGTGGTTCTTGGCGCCTGGAGAGTGTAGCTGTGGCCAAGTCGACCCATGGAGACCCTACAGGGAAGGAGCCGGAGGGTAAGCACCCAGCCTTGCTCTCCTCCAGCCCTGCAATCCCTGCTTGACACTGTCATCGATCAACCAACCAGGCAGGTGTGAGGCAAGCTACTTGCTCCCCTGCCTCGGCTTCAGACATCCCCGTTGGTAAAGTGGGACTGATGCCAAGACCTTGCAGGGTTAGGGGGAGGCTGCAGAGAGAAAAGGTGTGCTCTCACCCATGGTGTGCTGCATCCCAGCAGCCATGCCAGCACTGGGGTGCAGAAGGCTCCACATGTCCTTGGAGGATGGATGAATAAATGAATGACTCCCGCCTCCAAAGGGCTTCTCCTGTAACCGAGATTGGAGGCATTTCGCATTCAGGCTATTAACCAGAGGCAGAGGGACCTGGGGGAGAAAATCGCAGAGGACCCGGAGCCTTGCCTTGCTCCGTCTGTAAAATGCACACCCCGAATCTTGCCAGATTGATGTTTTGGGGGCCCTTGGGAGGTTCCACTGGGGCAAAAGCTAGAGTTTTCTGGAATGTTCCAAGGAGGCGAGGCAGTGGACAGAGTGAGCTTGTCAATTCAGCAGGCTTTGGGTTTGAAGCCTGTCTCTGAGCATTCTTTCAGCATGGTTAATTGGACCTACCTTACTTACCTGAGCCCTCTATGTGACCTTGGGCATGTTAGTTACCTTCTGTATGCCTGTTTTCTCATTAGTAGCTGTGTTTAGAATAGTGGTTGAACCATACAGAGGACTGTATATGTATTTGTTTAATAAAACTTAAGCCAATAATGTCCATTCGAGGCTTTTGTTCTGCATGGCAGGAGGAGCCAGATGCGACCTTGAGGCCCTGTCCCTTTCCCAGCAAGGGTCCAGCAGCGGGGGTGTGGGCAGGACACGATCATCTGCCTGGTGACCATCCCACCCTCTGCAGGGGCTGGGCTTGGCAAGGAAGGACTGGGGCTCAGGACTCTGCACAGCCACTCCTGGCTGGGCTGACGTTACTTCCGTTGGCTGGTCCAAGTTCATTCCTGCCTAACGGGGAACATGGGTGGGGTTCTGAGGGTTGAGTGTTTGGCCCCCTGCCTGGCCACTGTGGCTTGGTCAGGGATTCAGTAACCAAGACTCTGAGTTGGGCACCACCCAAGCATGAGCCCCAGGCAGGGATTGGAGTGTTTGTTTGATTGTTTTGGGGTTTTCTGGACCTCAGGAGAGGAGGGAAGGCTGACATAATTATACCCCTCCATCCCTCCGCTTCTCCATCAGGGGCCCCCAGAAGCCTCTGCACTTGTATTTTCTTTCTTCACAGCGCTCATTTCCCAGTAGCCCTATTTCCTAGTCCCGTGACCCCTCCCACCCTCTCTCCCATGGAGCCATTCTAATGTGTTCAATGTGCATCTTGCTATTTGGCTGGATTCTTGCAAAACATGTGTTGCTGCTTTGCAGACACGTTCTCAATGTAGGGCAGCACTATTAGGGTCCCAAAAGCCAGCACCTGTGGCTCTTTGTTGGCGAACTGACCTCAGAGGCTGGGAGCGGCTGGGAGTGCGCACTCCAGGACAGGGTGGAGGCATGCAAATACTCTTGGAATGTGACCTGCACTGTTCCCAGGGTCCTCGATGGGCGTGAGCCAAGGCCACCCTCTGTAGGACTCTGTGGGATGCTGCACCCCTGCCTGGCCTCCTCCTACTTCCTCACTCCCTCACCAGTTTTTCCTGAAATGCTTCCTTAATAAATCACTTTTGCCAGAATCGTCAGTTGAGAATTTGCTTCTAGGGAAAGAAGACATATCTGAAAACAATGCACATGGACACCTCCCTGTGTACTTCCTTGCAGGGAGGTGGGGCACTGCCTGGGTATTCACTCAGGAGCCATCACAGGGGGTTTGCAGGTACCTGCAGCATGGCATGAGGTGCCTGTGCTCCCATCTGGCCAACCTGGGAAGCGTGCAGCTTTCTAGTTCTTGCCACAGTCTAGAAGGTGTAGAATGTCAGCTGGTTGTGGTTTTCATGTGCATTTCTTTGATCTTCAATTTGTCATATGCCTGGGTTTGGGGATTTCCCTCCTGTCAATTGCCTGTTCCTATCGTTTGCCCATTGTCCTGTTAGGGTCGCTGTTTTTTGGATTTGCAGGAAGGGGCCCCTTGAGTACGCTAGATAGCAATCCTTTTTGGGTTTGGAGATTGTAAATATCTTCCTACATTGGAGGCAGGAAGTGTGTGTGTGTGTGTGTGCATTTGAAGTGTGTGTGTCTGTGTGAGCACGCATGCCTGTGTATGTGTGTGTAGCCCATTATAAGGGTGGGGTCTGGGCCCCCGCGTGGGCTAAGCTTCAGGGCAGAGAGGTGGAGTTCGGATTCGCAAACACAAGATGAGCAATCGAGTGGCGCCACAAATGGTAACACTAACAAAAACAACAACAGCAACAACATGGGCATTAAGCTGTATATGTTTCCAAAACCTCAGTCTCCTCATCTGTAAAATGGGGAAGAATACTGTCCCCTTTGCAAGGTTGTTTGGGAACATTCTGTGACAACATTTCTAATGGGCTTGGCTCCTGCCACATAGTAGGTGTTTAATAAATTATGATGCCAGCAATAGTAAAGCATGTGCTTATTATGTGCCTACTATGTGCCAGGCACTGAGCTGGGGGCTGGTGGAAGATGAGCACATGTTACATAGTAGGGCTTTTTTGTGTGGGTGGCCTGGGTGGCATTGTCAGGTAAGACATGGTCTGCAGCAGAGGCAGAGGCCTGGGGAACTGGACAGAGTGAGAGTCAGAACCAGGTACTGATAGAAAACTTGGGTGGACATGGATGGGCGCGGTGGCTTATGCCTGTAATCCCAGCACTTTGGGAGGCCAAAGTGGGCGGATCCATGAGTTCAGGAGATCGAGACCATCCTGGCTAACATGGTGAAACTCCATCTCTACTAAAAATACAAAAATTTAGCTGGGTGTGGTGGTTTGCACCTGTAGTCCCAGCTACTTGGGAGGCTGAGGCAGGAGAATCACTTGAACCCCAGAGGTTGCAGTGAGCCGAGGTTGCGCCACTGCATTCCAGCCTGGGTGACAGAGCGAGACTTCGTCTCAAAAAAAAAAAAAAAAAAAGACTTGGGTGGACGCTGATTGTGGTCAGAGCCACCGCTGATAACAAAAATAACAACATTGGCTTTCTGCTCTACAGTGCAACGTGCTTCACAGGGCTTATTTCACCCCCCTGAGCCTCTATGTCCCTCCCTGTCTGAAAATGCATACAATTGTGTCCTAACCCTGTAGGGTGGTCATGAGGCTTGGGTGAGATGGGATAAACTCCTTGGCTCATTGTCCAGCACAAAGGAAGTACTTTATTAATGATTAATGTTGAACTTCCTTATGCTAGGCAGTGCTGCAAATGCTTCACCAATACCACTTCTTCAATTCTCACAATAGCCATAGGAGGTGGGTCCTTGGATTATCCCCATTGCACCAATATTGAAATGGAGGCTTTAGAGAGGGCTAAGTAACGTGCCTAGGGTCGCACAGCTCACAGGTCATGGAGCAAGAGTCCAGCCCTGATGGATGGGAAGCCGTATTCTGGGCCCTTAATCCCTTTGTTGTGTTGTTCTATGTTCTATGGCATCAACAATGTCACTGTTATTATTTGTAATATCCAGACAGACCTAGTGAGATAGAAAAAAAAAGCATTCATTCATTCGTTCGTTCATTCATCAAACAATATCCTGGGTAATGCACTAAGATATTACTATTGGGGAAATTAGGTGATAGGTACACGGAACTTCTCTGTACTACTTTTGCAATTGCTTGTGAGTCTGTAATTATTTCAAAATAGTTATAAAAGGAGTATGAACGAAGTGACCCCTATGTGATTTCCAAGCACTGACCCCCAAGCATAGGTTATAAAAGGCCATGTTCCCTGGCACACTTGCTCCTGGAGCTCAGGGCTGCCAGGCAACAAGCCCACTCCCCTGAAGCTGCCATGCTGTGAGTAAGCTCAAGCCACATGGCGCCCTGGTCCGTAGTGTCAGAGAAACAAAACGAAACCGAACAAAGCCCAGTATCCAGAGGCACTGTCTGGTGCCTGGATTCTGCTCCAGTCTGAGGAAATGGAGCTGAATAAGACCCAGGTCTTGTCCTCAGATAACTTGTTATCTAATCAGATGCATAAGCCAGCAATAATCACATAAATGCCATGTGCCCCACCTGGGTGAGCAGGACCCTGTAGGAGCCAGAATGGGGCGTGTATTTGTTTTCCAGCACGGTCATACCAAACAGTCACAAACTGAGTGGCTTAAAACAACAGGAATTTATTCTCTCCTGGTTCTGGAGGCCAGAACTCTGAAATCAAGGGCCATGCTCCCTCTGAAGCCTCCAGAGGAGGATCCTTCCTCGCCTCTTCCAGCTTCCAGTGGCTCCAGATGTTCTTTGGCTTGGGGCAGCATCCCTCCCATCTCTGCCTCCGTCTCCACATGGCCTTCTGTTCTCTGTCCATGTGAATTCTTCCCCCTGCTTTTCCTCTTATACGGTGACTGTCATTTGGGGCCCACTGTAACCCCGAATGACCTCTTCATGAGATCCTTACCTTAATCTCAGCTGCAAAGACCCTTTTCCCAAACAAAGTCGCACGGACAGCTTCTAGTGGATGCACCATTTCGCAGGGGTGGGGAGTGCAGAGTGCATCCTTCCACTTTCTACAGGAGGGACAGGGGATGCTTCCTAGAGAAGGGGATGCTTGCTAGGGATGAGGCTGAGCTTAGAGAAGGAATTTAAAAGGGAGTGGAAACTCCTACACTGAAAAAAAAAGTGATTTTGATTTTTAGAGACTGCCACCTAGTAAATGTGTTGGTCAAGAAAAGTTTCAGTTGTTCCAGTTCATGCCTCTCCCACAAAGCACAGCTCTCAGACCTCTGGGGCCTTGACCTTCTGGGGTCTTTCTCTGACATTCTTGGCAAGACTGATGAGCTGGGAGGAGCACCTGGTGCAGGCATATGCAGGGCATCCCAGATCTGAAAGTGTTCTCGAGATCGTCTGCTGCCCAGTCCTGACTCCAAAAACAAATTCCTGTCACCTTAGCTCATTCTAGTCCTGCACAGCAGGTGGGGTGGGTATTGTTATCATCCCCATTTTGCAGATTGCACATCTGAGGCCCTGAGAGGAGAAGCAACTTGCTCAGGTGACACAGCAAGTCTCCTGCCGCCCACACGTGGGCCTTGTGCTGCCACCTTCTCCCTGGCATTCCCTTCTGGATCCCTCCTGGGACTGTCCCAGGGAATGGACCAGTATGACTGGCTTAGGGAGTTCTAACTCAGGAGGCTAAGGGCGGGGTGGCTTTTGCCCTGGGGCCAAATCCAGTATGAGTTCAGGGTCTCAGACAGAATCTTGGTGCTGGGCCTGGAGAATGGGCTTCCCCTGGGTTCTCTGGGCAGCTGAGGGTGGAAAGGGAGGCAGACTAACTGCTGTCAGGCCAGCCTGCCTGCCTGGGCTGTGATGAATGATGTGGTCTCTGGGAAGTAACCCCTGTGTGTGTATGTGTGTGTGTGTGTGTGTGTGTGCACCCCAGACCTCAGCTAGATTATCCTGAAAACTGGGAGGGTGAATTCCCTGAGGGGCTAGGAAAAGTGGAGCAAGAAGGAGGGTGTCCCTGTAGGGTGGAGCTGGAGGGCCTGGTGCATCAGGAAAGGTGTGAACAGACATCGGTAAATGTGTTCTCCTTTCCAGTAAGCAGTGTGGTGAAGAGCAAGGCTCATAGAGTGAACCCAGATGTGGGTCTGTCACTGGCTGAAGTCTGTGACACTAGCATCACTTCCTCCCTTTACAATGGGAGTGATAGCAGTACCATTCCTGGAGGTTGTTGGAGACGCATGAGCTGATGCAGTGCAAGTGCTTGATACAGTATTTGGGCTCTTATGTGCACCCAGTCAATTATTACTTATTACAAGGAAGTAAAACCAATATAAAGTATAATTGGATGTAGACATAAGGACCAACCAAAACCAGTGCAGAAACCTGCAGCCTAGAGGTTTCTGTGCCTTTGGCCAACAAACATGACTCTGAGCTTCCTTGTGGTCACATTGAAAAGGGAAATGTGATCAGCTGTAGACCATGGATGATCAAGAGCGAGAAAGCAACCCAGTTCCTCAAGAGAAGCAACACTCTTCCTTACCCTGAATCCTCCGGAGTATTTCTCATATTTCTCACTGGGCAGAGAGCTTCACAAAGGGTACCCCAAGGGAGTCAGTGAGCAACATCATTGACTAGGAATTACACAGCACTGCAGGTGTGATTTCATGTGGTAACTGACTGCAGAGGCCTTGAGGAGGAGATGAAGGGAAATCTGTGAAGGTGGCTCAGAGAAGGCAGCTCTGTGGCAGGATCAGGAGTGTGACAAAGGTTTGGGCTATCAGGATTGAAGGTTGAGGCTTACAGAGGTCAGAGTGGTTGGGATGAGAGCTGATAATCCCTCAGGGAAACAGGAGGAGCCTAAGAGCCTTTTCACTTGGGATCCTTGGAAGTCAGATTCTGGAGTCAGAGCTCCCTGCTGTGTGGCCCCAGGCAAGTGTATTCACCTCTCTGAACCTCAGTTTTCTTATCTGCAAATAGGAGTTATTTTTACAGGGCTATTATGGAGTCTTGCAAAGCACATACAGTGAGAGATCAAGCATATGTTAACTATATGTATGTACATATTATGTACACTGGACCCTTGAACAAGTCAGGGGCTAGGGGAGCCAACTCACTTTACAGTCAATAATCCACATATAATTTTTGACTCTCCCAAAACTTAACTACTGATAACCTCCTGTTAACCAGAAGTATTGTTACTAACATACACAACCAATTGACACATATTTTTATGTCATATGTATTACATACCATACTCATACCATCAAGTAAGCTAGAGAAAAAGAAAATGTGATTAAGAAAATCATGAGGAAGAGAGAATATATTTAGTATTTATTGAGTGGAAGTGGGTCACCACAAAGGTCTTCATCCTCATTGTTTTCACATTGAGTAGGCTGAGGAACAGGAAGAGGAGAGATTGGTTTTGCTGTCTCAGGGGTGGCAGAGGCAGAAGAAAATTCACATATAAGTGGACCCATGCAGTTCAAACCTGTTTTGTTCAAGGGTCAGCGGTATATATAGTGACACATACTTTTTTCATAAGCTTCCTGGTTGTGAAGAATTTAAGGAATTTGGGTAACTAGAATTTGACAGCTCTTTACAATTCACAATTGGCAAAGGCTTCATTGTCTTCACACGATTCTCCCAACAGCATGAGGGAGGTGTTCTTACCCCCACTTGAGACATTAGAGTTTAGAGAAGCAAAATCTTTACCTGTTTCCCTCTTTTTTTTTTTTTTGAGACAGTCTCACTCTGTCGCCCAGGCTGGAGTGCAATGGTGTGATCTTGGCTCACCACAACCTCCACTCCTGTGTTCAAGCAATTCCCTTGCCTCAGCCTCCTGAATAGCTGGGATTACAGGAACATGTCACCATGCCCGGCTAATTTTTGTGTTTTTAGTAGAGACGAGGTTTCACCATGTTGCCCAGGCTGGTCTCAAACTCCTGGCCTCAAGTGATCCTCCCGCCTGAGCCACCCAAAGTGCTGGGATTACAGGCATGAGCCACTGTGCCCGGCCTCTATGTCCCTTTCTGACCTGCCCTTGATCCCACAACTGGAGAGACAAGTGGGCAGGAACTCGCTGGTCCTCTGGCTTCCTAGCCTCGTCCCAGCATCCCAGGCAAAGACCATTTTAGAAGGGAGTTAAGAGTGGAAGCCTGAGAAATAATAACAACGACAAAAACAACGATATAGTGCTTATCCCATAAGGGGACCTGTTCCAAGCACTTAATCCTCACAACCATCTTCTTATGAGATAGGAGCTATTATTATCAAGCCCATTTTACAGATAAGACAACTGAGCTGCAAAGAAGGTAACTGACTTGCCCAAGGTCACAGGGGAGTTCCTACAGATCCAGGATGTGGATGCAGGCAGTCTGACTGGGCCCCAGAGTCTGCTCTTCCGCTTGGTTTGGGAGCAGAAATGTGCTCAGGACAGGAGGGATGTGTGTTAGGACAGAGCAGAGGCTCAAAGCAAACCCGTGACTTGTGCCTCCCTTACACTTCCAGAGACAGAGGGGGGTCTTCGGGTGGAGGGGAATGCACCAACAGGGGACACGAATCCACTCAATTCCTGGAAGGATGAGGAGTCAGGGGTGGAAGGACAGACATGCCCGGAGGATGTCAGCGCCATTCTGTGCCAGCCCAGCCTGGCCCCAGGTCTAAGATGAAAAAACATGGCCTCTGACCCCAAGCTGCTCCCAGCCCAGCCAGAGCGCCCGACATGATGTCATCTGCTTCAGGCTGTATCTCTGCAGATGCTGTGCAAAGCACTCAGTCCTGAGTTTCAGACCCTCCTCAACCTCCTCTCGGGACTCACACACCCAGTCCACTGTCAATGAGGGAGGGGAAGGTCAGAGACGGGGAGATGCCTGGCATGCCCTTCCTCCTTTCTGTGCCTTCCACCTTCTTAACTCATACTTGTCCTTAAAACTCAGCTCAGATGCCATTGGCCCCAGGAAGCTTCAGACTCCCAGGGTGGGTAACAGCCCCTCCTCTGGGCTTCTGGGGGGCATTCTAGTCTTGCCCCAGCCTCAACACTGTCTCTTTGCTTGTACCTGTGAGCTCCTTTTGGGAAGGGACCCTAGTAAGGCCATGTCCTCATCCCTGGTGCCTGCACAGTCTGGCACAGGGAATGTCAACTTCGTCATTTCTTCCAAAAGGAAGGTTGGTGATGGTCATCAATCTGAGCAGATCATGGTCTCAGGGGCAGTGTGGAGTGATGGTTAAGAGCCCAGACTTTGCAGATGTGGTTCATATCCCAGCTCTTCCAGCCCCTGCCTGCATGCTTGGGCATGGGTCCTGATCTCTCTGAGCCCTGCTGTAGCCCCTCATGGGGTTAAAGTGAGACCATCTGGACTGAGGGCTCAGCATGGTCCCTGGCATACACAAGAGCTCAACATGCGTTCCCCCCTACAGTCATGCACACCCGTCAGGTTTCCTCCAGTCATGGGAGGCCAGCTCCAGTGTCCCCATCTTCTCTCTGCACTCCAGTGCCACAGGAAACCCTTGGGGACCCCATGGTGGGCACTACTGAAATATTGTCCCAGCATAGAGTGGGATGACACCCAAGCTTTGAGTGTGAGCCCTTTGAGTGCAAAGCCCTCAATGGAATTTTCCAAGTGGCTTTTATTTAATAAAAGTAAAAGATGACTTTTATGTAATAAAATATAACCTTAAGCCCGGAAGGATCAGTAATGAATTTGTGTGCAGGAAGGGTGGAGTTATTTATAATGAAGCATCGATTGGCAGTCTCGCCAAGCTGAAATATCTGGTTTGGAGCCCATTTGACAAGATGGGGAGATCTTGAGCGGCAGAAAAAAGTGCATGGGCTCTGGGGTATCAGAGCCCTGATTTTAAATCCTTCTCATCAGTTGTGCACCTCTAGGCAATAATGCAGTCACTAGTATTTATTGAGGGCTTACTATGTGCCAATACCAAGCTAAACGCTCCACATTCCTGATGCTTCTAGTTCTTATATCCACTCTGTGAAGTGAGAATTCCCATTTATTGACAAGAAAACTGAGATTCATGGAAGAGAAATCACTTGCGCAAAGCCACACAGCTCGTAAGGGTCTGGGGTTAGGTATGAACCCTGCATGCAATCACTGCCTCTAAGATCTTGCAAACTTGCAAACTCCTCAGAATATGTTTGTTCTTCTGTAGATTGGAAAAATACTCAGCAAGATTGTTATGGGGCTTGCTTGAAGTGCCACTTAAGTTGTCTGCACAGCGGAGGCTTGGTGGATATATTTGTGTCTGTCTCACACCAGACTGCTGTGGCCTCAGAGTCTGCATCTCATTCATGGTTCCCATCGGGCCCAGAGAAAGTCCAGCGAGAATGATGCTTCTTTCTCTGAGCCTCAGTCTCCCTAATTCTTAACACAAAAGTCATAACACCTGCCTGGAAAAGTCCCCAGGAAGACTAAATAACAAGAAGGAATAAAAGTTCTTGGCACATAGCAGGTACTCTGTGCGGATCTTCTGTTTTCTCTGTGCTCACACTGCCTGAAACAGTATTTTTTGGGTCCTGCCCTGGTAGTGGATTTGGGTCCCAACCTGGTAGTGGATTGAGCCATCCATGCTCTTCCTCTGTGTCTTCCTTTACTCATGCCTGACTCCAGCTGTCAGCTAGGGATGTGCTGGGGGAGGGGAGTGGTTAGAATGAAGGGTCCAGCACTTGACCTGGGTAGTCAGTTGACCTAGGTTCAAGGGGCTCCATCCCTTTCTCGCTGCATAACCTTGGCTGAGTAACAGCCTTTCTGAACTTCTGCTTCCTTCTCTGTAAAATGGGAATAAGAATAAACAGATCTTATTTCTGGCTGGGTCCACTCAACCCTCTGGTTCTTAGGCCCGGATCCAATTGCTGCTTTTTTGTGTTTTCTTCCCTGCAGGTGTTTCTAGCTGTGTACTGGGACTGATTGGCTGATGACTCACATTGGAGAGCTGCAGACAACACAACAGTGAATGGTGAGGAAACCTTGTGGTCTGAACTCCAAAGGGGACCAGTGATCACTGACAGGTTGGGTGCACAGAGGGATCACAACGAGGCTGTCCACTCGGTTTTAGAAGCATGTTGGAATCAAGTTCACAGCACCACATACCTCTTCTTCATTGCACTTAGCATTATTGCAATGTTTCCATTATTTGAGGGACTTTTTGGTGAAAAATTGTCTCCCCCACTAGGCTCTAGAGGAAGAGAGGGCCCTAGGCAGGCAGAAAACATGGTTGTCAAAAGGATAGACTCTGAAGCTTGGATTCGAGTCACAGGTCTGCCTTTTCCTAGCTGTAGGACTTCAGGCAAGTGACATAAGCTCTCTGTGCCTCAGTTTCCTCACTTGTAAGATGAGGCTCATAACCTACCTACCTCACTGAGTTGTTGTGAAGATTAAGAGAGTATAGGATGCAATGCCCTTAGAATAGTGCCTGGCATGTAGGAGGTACTGGAGAGGCATTTGTTCAACAAATAAAATAGCAAAGAAGGAAATGGTTAAATCACAAAACTGGACTTGCTCAGAGTCAGGGAGAACATTGTTGTTCTTGCTGGTGTTGGTCAACCTCTTAAAGCCAGCTCTAGGGTTCCTCTAATGGTCCCTGTCTTCTCTTGCAGAGAATGGAGGATGAAGATTACAATACTTCCATCAGTTATGGTGATGAATACCCTGATTATTTAGACTCCATTGTGGTTTTGGAGGAGTTCTCCCCGTTGGAAGCCAGGGTGACCAGGATCTTCCTGGTGGTGGTCTACAGCATCGTCTGCTTCCTCGGGATTCTGGGCAATGGTCTGGTGATCATCATTGCCACCTTCAAGATGAAGAAGACAGTGAACACAGTCTGGTTCCTCAACCTGGCAGTGGCAGATTTCCTGTTCAATGTCTTCCTCCCAATCCATATCACCTATGCTGCCATGGACTACCACTGGGTGTTTGGGACCGCCATGTGCAAGATCAGCAACTTCCTTCTTATCCACAACATGTTCACCAGTGTCTTCCTGCTGACTGTCATCAGCTTCGACCGCTGCATCTCTGTGCTCCTCCCTGTCTGGTCCCAGAATCACCGCAGCGTTCGCCTGGCTTACATGGCTTGCATGGTCATCTGGGTCCTGGCTTTCTTCTTGAGTTCCCCATCTCTCGTCTTCCGGGACACAGCCAACCTGCATGGGAAAATATCCTGCTTCAACAACTTCAGCCTGTCCACACCTGGGTCTTCCTCGTGGCCCGCTCACTCCCAAATGGACCCTGTGGGGTATAGCCGGCACATGGTGGTGACTGTCACCCGCTTCCTCTGCGGCTTCCTGGTCCCAG
The DNA here is from genome assembly GCF_003255815.1 of Theropithecus gelada. Lineage (NCBI taxonomy): Eukaryota > Metazoa > Chordata > Mammalia > Primates > Cercopithecidae > Theropithecus > Theropithecus gelada. The sequence continues at coordinate 67,302,587 of NC_037679.1, read as the reverse complement.
TCCTTATCATCACAGCTTGCTACCTCACCATCGTCTGCAAACTGCAGCGCAACCGCCTGGCCAAGACCAAGAAGCCCTTCAAGATTATCGTGACCATCATCATTACCTTCTTCTTCTGCTGGTGCCCCTACCACACACTCAACCTCCTAGAGCTCCACCACACTGCCATGCCTGGCTCCGTCTTCAGCCTAGGTTTGCCGCTGGCCACTGCCCTCGCCATTGCCAATAGCTGCATGAACCCCATTCTGTATGTTTTCATGGGTCAGGACTTCAAGAAGTTCAAGGTGGCCCTCTTCTCCCGCCTGGTCAATGCTCTAAGTGAAGACACAGGCCACTCTTCCTACCCCAGCCATAGAAGCTTTACCAAGATGTCATCAATGAATGAGAGGACTTCGATGAATGAGAGGGAGACCAGCATGCTTTGAGCCTCACCGGGGAACCCCTCAATGGGCCCTCTCAACCCAGGGACACCCAAGGATATGTCTTCTGAAGATCAAGGCAAGAACCTCTTTAGCATCCGCCAATTCCCACTGCATTTTGCATGGGGATGAACAGTGTTTTATGCTGGGACTCGAGGGCCTGGAACCCCTTTCTCTTAGTGGACAGAACATGCTGTGTTCCACACAGCCTTGGACTAGCAATTTATGCTTCTTGGGAGACCAGCCTTGACTGACTCAAAGCAAAAAAGGAAGAACTCTCAAAAGCACTGCCATGAACTGGGATTGGCATAGGGCAGTGGGATTAAGCTGCCTACTGTGCACACCCCAGAAATGACACTCTCCAAGGTCCATTCCTGGTGTGAGCAGTGGGGAGGTCAGAGCAAACCCGGTGTGATGCAGATCACACCTGGCCCTTGTATACCTATTATCAGTAGCTGGCCAGAAAACCCTACCTTCAAGTCACTGCCCTGTGTTAAAGTGTGTGGAAATGCATAGGTGACCTGGGAGAGGAAGGTGACATATCAGCCCATGAACTCCATAGGCCATGAATTTAGCTTTCGGATCAGCTAGGAAGACAGATAACCCGTTCTGAGAGGTCATGTGGGCTCTCTGCAAGGGCAAGACAAGTGAGGGATGCAATGAGGACTTGAGATTTGGCAAAGGAGTGAGAAAGGAGAAAAGAACCTTCAAAGGATGCAGGCATGGAGCAGCTCACCCTAGAACATCGCAGGCTGATGGTGCTTTAGTCTGGAGCTATTTAGGGGGTCAGGGTGGTGCCAGCCCCTGATCTCACCTTGCCCCTCTTACCTGGGGGTGGGGTTGTGGCAGGCATCTTCACCAGCTGCTCTCACCCCATCACAGGGATTTTTTCTGCCTTTCCTAATCCACTCAGCTCTGGCTGGAGGTGCTTAGAATAAAACACTGGTGGTGGGGCTTCTTATTCTGGTTAATTTCCTCAATGCCTTTGGAGACGGGTCCAAAATGCAGTTTGGGAAGCAACTCCGGAGAGTCCCCTGGGAAGAAGAGTATTTCCGAGGACTTAGTCACTTGAAACAGAGTCTGGAGCTGGACTCCTTGAACTGTGTTTCCAAGCTGCAGACACCAAATACCTCCTGGATACGGGTGCCTGCCATGGCTTTTCTCATCTAATACTAACACGTCCCTGTGAAACAGAGTGTCATTGCCCCATTTATAAATGACATAGCTGAGGCCCAGAGGGGGAAAGTAACTTGCCCAACATCACACAGCTAATCAGTGGCAGAGTTAAGATCTGAACCTGGCTCTGTCTGGCTCCAGAAACTCTGTTCTTCGAGTTGGAATTTATCTGTGGAGATTATTCTAGTATATTGATAACCTACATTTATTTAGCACTTTTCATATTATGCACTTTATGTATGTTTTCTCATTTAATCATTACAGCAACCCTAAGTTAGGTACGGTTATAACTTCCCTTTTACATAGGAGGAATCTGAGGCTAAGAGAGGTTAAGTAACTTGCCCAAAGGTACCCAGCTAGTCTCTGCCAGAGCTGGGATTTGAACTTCAGTTTGCCTGACTCAAATGAAGCTGCAGAGTTGGGAAGGACCTAAAAAGTTTGGAGATTTTTACCATAAATATTGATTCTTCTGCAAATGAATATGAACATCTTAATGGCCTTTAAGAAACTTTGCAAATAGTTTTCAAAAATGATGCAACATGGCAGAGAAAATGCACTTGGCTTCCAGCTCCTTCAACGGCAATTAACAGCCTCCTACCATGGCTCCCACCTCCTGTGTCTCCGGAGAGCAAGGCAATGGGGAGGGAAGGCTGGCAGGAGGCAGTCTCTTGTGGGCCCGAGGCCCTTTGGCTCCTAAGTGTCCACATTCTGTTCTCTTCCAAGTCCCTTCATTGTTAAGTTGATTCTCCAACAAGATGCAACGAACAGATGCAATGTCTACCCCGCGCTGGGCGAGTTCCCGAGGCCGCAGGCTGTTTGGAATCACACTTCATTAAGAGACAAACTGTTCCTTCTCTTATTGTGCCTTAATGCCTATGACAAGGAAGCTCTGAATTGACCCCAAGCTGGAGTCTCTGAATGCTTTCAAGAGTTTGAACATAGACGGTTTGAGAGCAAAAAGGGAGCTTTAAATATTGCTCAGTGGCCCCCATTTCCCCCCTTTCCACATTTACTGAGGCACGAGATGGGACGGGCTCTGTCCCAGGTCACAGCAGCAGTCATCAGTGACTTGGGCCTCCTGGCTCCTAGGATGCTGCTTTTCCTGGGCTTCTGGCAGTTCAGGCCAGGCTGGGGGAGCCAGGAATTCATGTTGTCATTGGAAAAGCTGATAAACAGAAGCACAATTCATACCAGCTGTTTTCCTCCTTAGAGTCTGGCCTCCCTCTTTCTGGCTGCTCTGCTGGTCTTCCTGTTCTGACTTAGGTTCCTGTCAAGTACTTAAATGCAGCCTTAACGTCCCATACAGTCTTGTCCCCACAGCCTCACGTGAGCATCTCCATGGGTCATGCATATATCATCGCTGCAGTGTGCAAAGTGTGCTCACCTGCATTGCTGCACAGGCAACCAACACACTTAGTGCCCAGAGCCTTCTCTCTGGGCCCAGGACTCAGCTATGGGGCCTTACTTAGCCCTGCCTCCTGAGTGGGGTGGGTGGGCTGAGGGATTGTGAGGACAAGAGGTAGAGGGAAAAGAAAAGAAGACAGTGTTTGAGGTTAGGGAAGGGACAGAAGAGGGGACAGAAATGTCCCAGAGCATGATGATGAAGGAAAGGGATTTGGCATTCATGAAGTACCTCTGATAGTTCAGGCACAAACATCGAAACTTCAAATTGGCCCTGGCAGATGGGGACGTCATAGCAAGGTGGGGGCGGGGGGTGCAGAAAGTGAGTTTCTGCTTCAAGAGCAGACTTCAGTAGTTCAGAGTTGCACAGTTAGTGAGGTATGGAGCTGGGCTTTGAATCAGGTCAGCTGCCTGAATGCCCAACTTCTTCAGCCCTTGGAAGGAGAGGTTGGGGAGAAGAAGAAGGAAAAGGAGGAGGAGGAAGAAAGAAAGAGAGAAGAGGAGAGGAATGGAAGTCAAAAGAGAGGGAGGAATTGGATTTCAGAACCATCTCCAGCTGACCCTTGAGCCAGCAAGGACAGGGAACAGGGAAGAGCAAGAACACGAAGGGCCTGAGGCACCAGGATGCCTTTGCCAGCCTTAGATAAATCCCAGGTCACACAGAGCCCTGCAGGTTCTCGGGGTCCCCCTCCAGAAAAGAGGCACAGAGATTCTGGCAGCGAGGTTCAGAAGGGGTGAGGAAACTGGGCACTGACAAAGGGAAGGGATTGGCTCAAATTCGAACCCAGAGTCAGCTCTGGTGGGATTGGGAGCCTGGATGGGCGGGAGAAGATAGAATCCAATCGTGAGAACCATAAGGGACCTTCAAACTCATCTTGCCCAGATATGTCCCATTTCACAGATGAGGGAACTGAGGTTTTGAGAGCTTCCCTTGAGGACTCTACAAAACAAGGTGGTGTTTGGTTGGGATGGAAGTGGTTGGTGATTCCTCAACTCCTGCCCTGCCACGATCTCTTGTTCCTCCCTAACATGTTATGCTCTTACTGGGGCTGGGATGCCCTAGGCCCATGGTTACCAAATCCTGGGTTTGGAAAATTGCTGCTGGGTTTGGTATCTAGGACCACAGAGGAATCTACTATTTCTACTGTGAAATAATTCAGCATGGGGTCTGCTTACTTCCTCCCTTTGAGGACACAGTTTCTCTCGAATAAAGAGACTGAAGCGAGAGTGTGTGGCTCAGTTCTGGAGGTTCCTGCCTTTACCTCCCTGTTGCCTCCCCCACTTACTTCACAGAGCAGCAGCTGAGGCTCAGAGAGGTGACGCGGCCAGTGCAAAGTCACAGAGCTATGTTGTGGGCAGCAGGAGAAGCCCTGAAGTCCCCAACCTGCCATTCCCAAACCTTTGAGCTCCAAGAAATTTGCATTTCGAAAAAAATTATTTTCACTTATTTTACTTTTCTAGCAACTGAGGATGTGAAAGTGGTAGTTACTCACCCAAGATAATATAGCAAACCATAGCAGATAAGGGACACAAACCAGGCCTCCTCATGGCCAGGTCTAGACTCTTTGGCACTGCATCAAGTGGCCCAAGGACAGATGCTCCTGTGATACATTCATCCATTCATCTTTTCACCAACCCATTCACCCTAACATCCACCCACCTGTCCACCCACCCATTCACTCCATTCACCTATCCACCCATTCATCTACCCATCCACCCATTCACCCCAAGATCCACCCACCCATCCACTCACCCATTCATCCCAATATCCACTCACACATCTACCATCCATTCCCTTTAATATCCACCACCCATCCACCCACCCATTCATCCCAATATCCACTCATACATCTACCATCCATTCACTTTAATATCCGCCACACATCCACCCACCCATTCACCCACTCATTCACCCCAATATCCACTCACACATCCACCCACCCATTATCCCAAGATCAACTCACCCATCCACCCCAACGTCCACTCATCCACCCACTTACCCACTGACTCCGACATCCACTCACCCAGCTCTTCATCTCAATATCCGCCTAGCCATCCATCCACTCACCCATTCACTTACATAACCATCTATCCACCCATTCATCCATTCCATTAAAATGCATTTAACACCTCCTTTTTGCCTAATTCTGTGGTAGGCACTGAATATAGACAGATGATCAAGACATACACAGTTCCTGTCCTCCTGAACTCATTCATTGACTTATGGGACAGACAGCCAATGATCAAAATTATACACTTCCCCCAATGGAAAACAACCCCAGTAAATGTTACACACACACACACACACACACACACACACACACACACACACACACACTAGAGACAGAGAGTCTCTGTTGCCCAGGCTGGAGTGCTATGGCATGATCACAGTTCACTTTAGCCTTGACCTCAGATCTGCATGTTGGAACAATGCCCCTAGCTGCTCTGGTGAGGACAGGTTGGAGAGGGGCAGCGGGGGAAGCCTGGAGGCTGCTGAAGCCTCAGATGAGCCATGGTGGAATCTGGACTGAGTAAACAGAGGTGATGCTGGAGAGAAATGGACTATTGGAAAGATATTTAAAAGCTACCCAAGTTTTCTCAGGGGAGTGGTTAGTGGGAAACCAACCCAGGGCCCATTTCTGCTGCACAGAGGCCTCTGTGCATTGCTTTATTGTCAGAAATTAATTGTAAATATTATTCAAATGTACCTCCCAATGCACAATTACATTTCTCAGGGGAGCCCTCTGAGCACATAATAAAGCCCTATAAATAATACATATATTAACCTAAGAGGAACAGAGGCGTTTTAAGCTGCAATTGCAGGTTGTGCTGTGGGGACTTTATACAGATGAGATGCCAAGCACTTGGACTTGGGGTTGAATCTTGGAGATCACCTGAGTTCTGTCCTGGGGAATCTTCCAGAAGTCTCTCCCCCTGGGATATGTGGATACCCCCAGACAAGTCAGGCAGCTACTGCTCTAGATATCTAGACAATAGACAGGTGGGGGCAAGATGACAGTTGGTAAGGGAGGAAGAAGCACAGGTCTATACAACACTTCCCTTGTGATCAAAGATGAAGAAACAGCAACAGCAGTAATAATAGCAAATATTAACTGAGCCTTGTCTAAGTTTTGGGCAAGCTCTCCAGTTTCATTATCTCATTGAATCCTTGAAACAAGGATTCCATGGTAGGGGCTATTGCTATCTCCATACACAAGTGAAGAGATTGAGGTTCAGAGAGGTGAAGTGACTTTGCCCGATGCCACACAGCTGGTAAGTGACAGAGCTGGGATTCGAATCCCAGTATGTTTATCTCGAAAGCTCCTGCTGTTTTCCCCAGAAATGTGCAAATGCAAAATGTCCTCTGTAGAGACCCTTCCCTGGAGACAGGAGGAGGACAAGCACATATTCTCTCTCCCATGTCAAATTTTGAGGATGTGGGAGTGGGGGAGTCTGAGGAATTGCTTTTACCTTGAGAGGAGGAAATTGCATTTGATTGGGCTTGTCACTTTCTCACAACCCTGAGACTCTTAGGGTTTTTGAGTTTGGAAAAGACTCTACTTCCTCAAGTTTGTCCCTTCCCATTCCTCCATTTCACAGATGGTGAAACTGAGACCTGTTTGCAAATACGATGGAGACCACCTGCCTCACTGACTGCCGGGAGATGAGAGGTGTGTGAAAAATGCTCATCTGAGTCACTCTTAAAACACCATCACCCCAGAGACCAGAGCATTCACCAAGCCACCCTGCTTCACTTCTTAGTTTATTGACAAGGGCTTTGGTGCTAATCTGCTGTAAAAGATTTCTGCCCAAGGTCTGGGCTCCCCTGAGGAGTTTCCAGCAGAATCCTGGCTGAAGGGGAGGCGGGAGATCTTGGCAAAAACTGCTGTAGGGCAGACATGCTTTGTTTGGGGGCATAAATGTTACTTTTAAAGATTGTGCTGAATATGAGTGAGGGATACTCCCCGTCTTGACCTAGATAGTGGTTACACAGGGTAAGAGGTGGGGAGTGGGGGTTTATCTGTAAAAACCCAATTATCTGTACATTGAAGATAAATGCATTTTACTGTAGTAAGTTATGCCTCAGCAAAAGTCTTTTTAAAAATAAAATAATTCATGATGTCTGCAGAAATGAGTTCCCACCTCCACTGGTACAGGTAGTGGCAGGACAGAACCAGGTCTGAGGGTTTGTCCCTGATTCAAGAGAGCGTTTTAGAGGGCAGTGGCTCCTGCAGCGTCCATCCAAAGTGGCAGAGTTTCAGGAAGGACTAAGCCCTCCTGGGGGCCTCCCCGGCCTCACCACCTGACTCAAAGGGCCTTTGATGATTATGACACGGGGTCAGGTAGGCTCAGGAATCAGACTGCAAGGGTTTGAATCCAAGCTCTACTACCTACGTCAGCTAAAGGCAGGGTTAGAGTTAGGCTCTGTGACCTTGGGCAAGCTATTCAATGCCTCTGAAGCCTCAGTTTTCTCCTCTGTATGATAAAGGGCATGAAAGGTTTGCAGCTCTCAGGGTTGCTGTGAGGATTCAATGAGACTGCCGCACTTTAGCGTTTAGCAGGTGCCAGGCTCTTTCATCTGAACATGCACTGGCCTCCTCTGTGGCCTCCCCACTTCTGTCTTTGCTCCCTCAACCCACACTGTAGGAAGCAGCCAGAGTGAGCTTTTATCACAGAATACAGTCATCCAGAGCCCTTACTATGGCATCAAAACCCCTATGGGATCGGCTACCGCCTCCTTCTCTCAGTTCATCTCATGCTGCTTTCCAGCTAGGTGATCCTTTCCGCCTCTCACAAGCAAAACAAAACAAACAGATCAACAGCAACAACACGCCAAGATTGGTCCCACCTCAGGCCCTTGCACTTGCTGTTCCTGCTGCTCCTGGACCCACTTGCCGCTTCCTTTTGCATAATTGATTTGTCTGCCTCCTTCTGGTCTCAGTCCAGATGCCATCTCCTTAGACAAGCCATGCTAAGGTAGCCTCCACCCCCACTTGCTGCCTATCAGATCCCTTTTTTTGTATTAGTGTTTTCTTTATATTAGTTACTGCCATCTGAAATCATGTCATCATGTGTGTATTTAGTGGCCTTAAGTCTGGCCCCTACTCGGATACAGCAAGATGGCAATGACTTTGGCTATCTTATTGTATCCCCAGCAGTGCTTAGCCCAGAAAAGCTGCTCATAACTTCTGGTTGAATGAATGAAGACATAACCATAAGCTGACATTATTTTTGCCATCATCATCATCACTGAGTTTCATGACAATCACTTTTATAACACACCATTTCCAAAGTATTTTCACATTTTTTTCCTGTCTCAATGAAACTTGGGGAGAGTGGGATTTTTCCTCATTTCACCAACGTGGAAACTGAGGTCACAGGTTACTTAGTTCAGAAGTGGAGGAGCCACAGTTCTTTACTTGTGCTATTAAGAGTAATCACAGGCTGGTCGCGGTGGCTCACGCCTGCAATCCCAGTACTTTGGGAGGCTGAGACTGGCAGATCGTCTGAGGCCAGGAGTTCGAGAGCAATCTGGGCAACATGGAGAAACCCTGTCTCTATTAAAAATACAAAAAAAATTAGTGGAGCATGGCGGCACATGCCTGTAATCCCAGCTACTCAGGAGGCTGAGACACAAGAATCGCTTGAACTTGGGAGGCATAGGTTATAGTGAGCCAAGATTGCATTACTGTTCTCCAGCCTGGGCAGCAGACTGAGATCATGTCTCAAAAAAGAAAAAAAAATACATATATATATATATATATATATATATAGAAAAAAAGAGTAATCACGGACAAAGGAGGTTTCCATTAAGTGCTTCCACCTCCCTTGGCCTTTTCTTTTCCCTGTTGTCTGAATTATTACAGTCCGAAAATAAGGAACCAGATGCCTCCCTCCTCCTCATATTGTTTTGTAGTTCTTTTCCGGACCAGGGTTCTGTTAAGGGTTTGGCTGGTATCACTGTGACCACAAACTTCCTGTGTTTATCCCTTCACTTAGAAATCATAGAGTAATCAACTGGGTGTTAAGGTCTGTGCTGGGCACTGGATGATGCTAAGACACCAATGCACGGCCAAATCCCTGGGGCCCCCGTGGGACCCAGACGCCTAACACAGAAAGAGGCAGATCCAGGATATCTTTGCCTGGTTTCCACTTTTGCAGATGTTTGCCACCTTCAGAGCAATATGCGGATGACTGAACAAGTCTCCAGTTTGCCTCCAGATGTTGGGACTGGTTGTGGAGCCAGAGCACACGGAGGTGGAATGGAGGCTCTCAGCCTTGTCTGGTGGCAGATGATGGCCTGGTTGATGGCAGGCAGTTTACAATGCCCAGCCCACTGCCTGGGCACCAGTGCCTGACTGGGAAGGATTGACTTGTGATGGGATTTTAGGGATGGTGACAGGCAGCCAGAGGGAACTCCACAGTGGTCAACCTATTTCACCCTCATCAGAAGCTTGAATGGTAAAACCACCTTGTCTTCAGAAACGAAGAAATGCTGGGTCAGCTGAAATTCGAGGCCTCACTGTCAGAGAAGCTAAGCAGAAACATCTCTGAGGTGGGGGCGGGGTACAAACTTCAGACAAAGATCACGGTCGGGACAACCCTGCCAAGAAGGCTGCGCGTGAAGCCTCAGATCAGAAACCCGATGGAGTGGATGTGTCCAGGCACATTCTACTACAACTTTGAAAACAGATCCATCCTCTCAGGTTGGAACACCACCTGGCTGTGCCACAAAGTGAAAACCAAGAAGGACCCCTCAAAGCTCCCTTTGGACACAAGGATCTTTGGAGGCCAGGTCTATCAAACTTAACACCACCCAGAGATGAGATTCCTAGATTGGTTCTGCAACTGAAGGCGGCATCGTGATCAGGACTACCTGGTCATCTGATACGTCTCTCGGAGTCCCTGCCCAGAGTATGCAGAGAAAGTGGCAGAGTTCCTGGTCAAGAATGGCAAAGTCACCCTGACCATCTTTGTTGCCCACCTCTACTACTTCTGGGAACCAGATTACCAAGAGGAGTTTCACAGATGGTGTCAGAAAAAACAGTCCACATGCCAGCATGACGATCATGAACTATGATGAATTTCAACACTGTTGGGACAAATTTGTGTACAACCAAAGGATGCTATTTGATCCTTGGAAGCAACTGAATACAAATTATGCATTACTGCACAGTATGCTGGGGGAGATTCCCAGACACCTGATGGATCCTGGCACATTCACTTACAACTTTACCAATGACCCTTCAGTCTCTGGGCAGCATCAGACCTACCTGTGCTACAAGGTGGAGTGCCATGACAATGACACCTGGGTCCCTCTGGACCAGCACAAGGGCATCCTACCTAACCAGGCTTTGAATAATCTCAGTTGCTATTAAGATTTCCATGCAGAGCAGTACTTCCTGTACCTGATTTCCTTTTGGAAGCTGGACCAGGCTCAGTGCTACAGGGTCACCTGGTTCATCTCCTGGAGTACCTGCTTCAGCTGTGCCCAGCAAGTGGCTACATTTCATTGGGAGAACAGATGTGTGAGCCTGCACATCTTCGTTGCCCGCATCTATAATTACCTCCCAGGATATGAGGGGCTGTGCATGCTGCAGAGGGCTGGGACCCAAATCTCCATCATGACCTCTGGAAGTTTAGGCACTGCTGGGTCACCTTTGTGGACCACGAGGGACATCCCTTCCAGCCCTGGGATGGACTAGATGAACACAGTCAAGCCCTAAGTGGGAGGCTGCAGGCCATTCTCCAGAATCAGGAAAACCATAGGATGGACCTCAGTCTCTAAAGAAGGCAGAAAACTTGTGTTGAGCAACAGAATGGAAATCTTCTTTCAAGAAATGCAAACAGGCCATTCATCACTATCTCCGGCTGATCAGTGGACACTAGCAAAGCAATGAGCTCCTGACAAGTAGTTTTTTTTTTTTTTTTTGCGGTGGAGTCTCGCACTATCGTCTGGGCTGGAGTGCAGTGGCACAATCTTCGCTCACTGCAACCTCTGCCTCCCAGGTTCAAGCAATTCTCCTGCTTCAGCCTCCCGAGTAGCTGTTATTACAGGCGCCCACCACCATGCCTGGCTAATTTTTCATATTTTTAGTAGAGACAGGGCTTCACTACGTTGGCCAGGCTTGTCTGGAATGCTTGACCTCATGATCCACCCGCCTCGGCCTCCCAAAGTGCTGGGATTACAGGCTTGGGCCATCGCGCCCAACCGACAAGTAGATTTAATAAACATCAGAGTGAATTACTTTTAATAAAAAATTTATACCATATTTCAGGGATACAGTAGTTAAGATTATGGTCAATACACACAGAAGATTTTCAAGTTTACTAATCCAGTGACCATTTGATTTTATATGTAGAAGAATAAAATGAAATACTAAATAAAAAAAAAAAAACTTCTAAAATTTGGTGAAGACAGGGCTTGGCAATGCCAAAGAAACTTTTTTCCCCCTTGAAACAGGGTCTCGCTCTTGAGCCCAGGCTGGAGTGCAGTGGTGCAATCATGGCCCACTACAGCCTCGAGCTCCTGGGCTCAAGTGCTCTCCCAACCTCAAACTCCTAAGTAGCTGGGACTACACATGTGCACCACCATGGCTAGCTAACCACAGAAACTTTCATCGGTTTATTCTTTCTTTAGGCACCATTAATACCCAAGGCAGGGAGAATGGGTCCCAGAAAGACACAATTAGTAATGGCTGATTGTTGGCTTCAGTCATTGCCTGCAGATCAGGTGGTACAGGATGTCTTAAGGTGATAAGAGGTGAGGGTGCATGAAGAATAATAGGCACAGGGAAGAGAGAAGCAGAGCAAAGTACCAAATAAAATACCGGCCAAGCACAGATGAATGTCTTCAAGGAGCTCTTATATTTATCTGCACAATGTAAATACCCTTGCTATTTCAGGATGGCGGCTGGTCTGCTCAGTAACACACATATTCCAAATAAAGATTTTGCATAAAAGTTAAAAAAAAAAAAGAAAGAAATGAAGAAGAGAAGAAGTGAAGTTCAGTGGGAACAAGTAAGCTTCCCAGAACCACACAGAATCTACACACTGATTTGTATTGAGCATTTACTATACGGCAGGCAATATGCTAGGCTCTGGGGATACAGCTGCAGATGCCATCCTGACCTTCATGAATCTTATAATGTATTGGCATGCAGCAGAGCTGGGATTTGAACCCATGGCTGTATAACTGTGTGGTTTATACTCTTTTACTACATATCCTTGCTGAGTTAAATAAATTAGATACGGAGGAATTAGGACAGAACAAAGAGAAAGACTTTGTGTTATAAAGTCTTGAATCTGTCAGGAGTTAGAGAAGACTCACATTTTGGCTAGGGATTGCTGAGTCGAGATTGATTCTGGGTTTTATGATGCACCTGTCAGTAATTGCTCCCCCATCCCTGAATTCTCAAAACAGAAAAGTGATCTAATCCAATAGCTTTTCCCTCCTTTGAAAAAGCAGCAAGAGATGATGCTGCTTAACCCAAGTGAATGGCATGCCAAAGGTGAAATTGCAGGAACCGAAGCAGGTTAAAGGATAAAGAAACAGAGAATGGGTGGAGGCTCCCTAGCTTCTTCCATTCTCCCCATAGGGATGATTGGCTTTGCAGTTTATTAGAATCTGAAATGTCACCACTTTCTGATTCCTGAATTCCTTGGGCATACCATCCTTTCATAAACCTCATCTCGGTCTCCTGGCCACAGAATCCTCACAGATGTAGATAGATCTATGGAAACAGCTGGTTCAATCTTAACATGTAGAGATAAAAAGCCCTATAATCAGTATTGTCAAGCCCATCCCAGGATCTCTGATGAAAAATTAGTCTCACAATACATTAGTGGTGAGACATGGCAAAAACTTGGATGTGTCCATGCCCCTGTTTCCCACTCCACGATGTGATTCTCCATTTCATTCAACTGCTCAGTCATCTTCTTACATTTTGGTTTAGACACATTAATCTCTGTAAACTTGAGAAACAGAGAAACAGAAAATTAGTATATCTTTAAAGGCTAGGAATATACATTACACAAATAAAACTCTTGATACTCTATGCTAGTTAACATTTATCTTAGGAATCACAGTTTGAAATAAACCAAGAAAAGTTTGGAAGAAATAAGATTATCTCAGTTAGAATGCATTGGACTGCAAGTAAGAGGGACCTCATTCAACATGGTAGAATCTATAGGAAAAGTGCATTCATTTGCATACTAAGAATGCCTGGAGGTTGAGAACTTAGCAGCTGAATATTGGCATGAACCCAGAGTGTTTCCTTCTGTTTGCTCTGTCTTCAGAGGATTGGCTTTGTCCCCAAAATGACATATCTCCTGGTCAAAAGATGGCATTCACAGTATCAGATATTGCAGCTGCCCATGGCATCAAGCAGAAGAGCCATTATTTCAGAATGTTGCAAGGAAACCTGCCCCCACCCCCGCCACCCCCCTAGCAGAACTCCCCTCACACCTCTTTGGCCAGAACTGGGTCACATGGTTACTGGCAAACCAATTGCTGATAAGGAAAGAAGATTGGCTTAGACCAATCAGGATCCCCCCAGGGGACACATGAGAAAGAAGTGGACTTTCAGACAAGATCAGGGTTTTATTTACATGGAAGAAGGGGAATGGGTTAGGGATAGGCACTGAGTGGTGTCTCCTACAGAGGAGACAGGAGACACTTAAAAAAATAATGACCAACCTGTTCAGGCCAGGGATTCACATTTTTGTTAGGAGAAAACATAAATTATTGGATCTGAGCAAAATTATGGTATTTGGTGGGGTGGGCTCTCCTAAAAAGTAAGAACTTATTTCTCAGAAAATCAGAATGCCTTACCCCCTGAGAGTAATAATTTTTCTCTTTTCTTTATATTAGCTCATCATATTTGGCAAAAAATTTAGTATATATAAACCAGCAAAAAGAGAAACAAAGAGAGAAAGAGAAGAAAGAAAGAAAGAAAGAGAAAGAAAGAAAGAAGAGAAAGAAGGGAGGAAGGGAGGGAGAGAGAAAAGGAAGGAACGAAGGAAGGAAAAGAAAGAGAAAGAGATAAAAGGGTAAGAAAGAAAGAAAGAGAATGTGAAAGAAAGAAAGAAAGAGAGAAAGAAAGATTAAAGGAAAACTAACTATGAACCCAGGAATAAGTGCTATTATCATTTTAGTTTATAATCTAAAGTCTAGTTTATATATCTATATCTTTTAATATCTATCTGTCTAGTAAAAAAGATACTCTGTTTTATAACATTTTTATTCATTTGAAAAATCAATTCACTAAATGTTCCTCTATGCAGGTTTGGTTATTCAAGTGATTGCCTAATAGACATAGTAGGAGTTTTGCAATTTATCTGGCCAATCCCCTATTGATGGACACTTAGGTTAGTTCCTTTTGATTGTTGTTGTTGTTGTAATTCCTTGATGGATTCTTGCTCCAGTACAGCTGAGTTTCTGAGGCCCCACGCTTCAGCCCTGGGAAGCCAGCACATTTAACTAACCCAGGCTTTCTGCACAGTAGCCCAGCCTCTGGGTCCCTCCCTCCCTCTTAGAGCAGAGGGAAGAGCTCTCTGGAACCTTTAAGAAGAGGTCAGCCAGCTTGGAAAAGAGGGGATGGTAGGCAGGCAGTGATCACATGCACAGGCTCTGGAATCAAGCCACTATAATTGGGTAAATAATTCTCCCTCTTTGAACCTCAGTTTTCCCATTTGTAAGATTGGGAGTGTAATACAAACATTTCGTGGAGTTGCATGAGGATTCTGCAAAATAATCCATTTATAGAGTCTATCATGCGGTTGGGAAAACTATATGATTAAAAAGTTGCTAACTCTATGGGAGGCCAAGGTGGGAGGATCACTTAAGCCCAGGAGTTTCAGACCAGCCTGGGCAATATAGCGAGACCTTGTCTCCACAAAAAAAAGAAAAAAAAAAAAAAAAAAAAAGAAAAAGAAAAAAAAAAAAGAAATAAATTGCTAGCTCTTGCTGTTGTAATGTTTTATTCCTTTTTTATTTTTTAATTTGTTTCAAAAACTGAAGCTACAAGATTGCATTTGCTTTGTTATCTCTGGGGGGCCATATCTAATCCAGGCCATTGATTCAGGAGACTGCACAAATCTGCCTAAATTATGTATTTGGGTTGCATGTTTAATGCTTGCTTCAATTTGGTTGTGTGAAGAAAATGTATTTTATTTGTCTGTAGCTGATCTGGTCTTCTCTTCCCTCTCTGACACACACTCTACACTGGCAAAAAAAAAAAAAAGAAAGTTTTAAAAATTAAGCTATACCCCTGTTATGAGTTGAATTGTATCCCCTGTCTCCCAGTTTATATGTTAATAGCCTAACTCTCAATACATCACAGTGTGACTTTCTTTGGAGATAGGGTCTTTACAGAAGGAATCAACTTAAAATGAGGCCACGGAGGTGAGCCCTGATTCCACTATGACCGATGGTTTTATAAGAAGAGGATATTTTGGGCACAGTCACGTACAGAGAGAAGATGGCATGACAAGACACAGAGAGAAGATGGCCACTTACAACCCAAGGAGAGAGGTCTGGGACAAATCTCTTATAGTCCTCAGAAGGAACCAGTCCTGCTAACAACAGCTTGATCTCAGACTTGCAGCCTGCAGAACTGTAACAATAAATTTCCATTGTTTAAGCCACCCAGTTTGTGGCACTTTGGTATAGCAGCCCTAGCAAACTGATACAAACCAGTTTTAAAATACTTGTCCTAATGATAGTTTTACAAGTTCCTGAGGCAAATCTCCTATGGATAAACATATGACTCATCTCTGAAACTCTGCCCTCCTCAATTTTCTCCTGAGGAGGCTTTGGGCATATGGAAGGTAGGCATGGTTTGATGGTCCTAGGAGAGTATGGAGGAGTGAGGAGCACCTAGGGTCCTCTGTTCTCCCCTGTGCTGCTTGCCATGCCACAGGTGGTAGAACACAATGGATGGAGGGAGCTTACTCTGGGCTTGGCCAACAAGCTTCCATTGGGCTCCCCTATGTGTAAACCCTGTCATTCAAGGCTCCCCTGCCTTGCCCTTTGTCTTAGTCCTTTTTCTGTTGCTATAACGGAATACCCAAGACTGGACAATTTATAATGAACAAAAATTTATTTAGCTCATGATTCTGGAGGCTGGGAAGTTGAAGAGCATGGCATTGGCATCTGGCATGGGTCATCCCATGGTGGAAGGGCAGAAGGAAGAAGTGAACACAAAAGACAGAGAGGCACCAGGGGCTGAACTCGCTTTATAATAACACTGCCTCTATAACTTATCTGCTCCATCAATAAAGGCATGAATCCATTCATGAAAGCTCTACTCTCATGTCCCAATCATCTTTTATTAGATCCCATCCCCCAACACTATTGGATTAAGTTTCCCACATATACACTTTTGGGGGACACACTGAAGCCATAGCACCCTCCATCCAGCTTTGATTGAGATGATGCATCCCAGGAGGGTGGGCATGGTTGCTTGAAGGTCACCCATCCCTGTCCCATGGCTGCCCTGCTGACTGTCAACCCCACATCCATGGCATGTGAAAACTGAGGGGGCCCAAGAAAGCCAGGGAAGTGGGGATGTGATCCAGAGAGCCTCTCCTGCCCTCTGTGCACCTGGAACAAAGAGAGAGGGAAAACCAAGCAAGCACAGCTGGCCAATCTGCTCTTCTGCTCCTGAATCCCCTTCCTCTTATTCTTTCACTACCCTGGGTTCTGGAAAAGGGTCAGCTTTTCTCTGCATCTCCCTTTGTAACGTTCTCCTACCATCTAATGGTAAGTTCCAAAGTTATAGATGGAAGGCAGTCAGTTCCTCACTCTGGCAGAATCCAGAAGCCAAGCCTTTCTGGCTCAGCTGTCATGTGTCAAAGGAAGAGAATAAAAGCTGGAAAATCCTCCCTCAAGGCAATAGCATGGCTTCAGTTGATAGCCTTGCTGCACAGTTCTATTTTGCATGTCAGAAACAGAGTATCACATCATTCTTTCTCTTATATAACAAATCTTATTTTCCTCCCATACGCATGAACTCTGGGGGCCGGTTGGACAAGATCATGCACTTGAAACTATACGACTTCCTTCATAATTTCCAGAAGAGTCATCAGATACAATTTTTAAAAATTCTTTCTGCTATTCCCAACAGGCTTTGGATCTTAAATGCTAGAATAAAAAGCCAAATGATCATTATTAAGATAATTATCAAAAATTCTTCAATCATTATGAACAATTATTCCACCTTTCACAGAGGAGGAAATGGAGGCTCAGAGAGGTGACATCACTTGCTCAAAGTGGCCCAGCTGGTGAGATAACACGAAGGAGAGCATTGAACATAGCGTCGTCTGACTTCCAGATGTTGATCATTGCAACACAAAGAATCTCATCCGTAGACAGCCTGGTATTGCTGTACTCAGGTTCCTGTTCAGTTGCACACAATTTTTCTGCTCACTTATGCGGAGTTGCTTACTAGACTTCTGAGAACCTGGGGACCGGCCAGGGACAGAATTGGAAAATATGCCTGGAAAGAGTGTGCTGGGTGCAATTCCCTAAGGTTCTTAATGCATTTGTAGTAGGATTAGTGTTGCCTGGAACCCTGGGCATCTGTCCTCCTCTCCTGTGCTCTGTGTGCCCCTTGTGTCTGAGGATTGCCAGGAATTAATAACCCATCTTAGCCTTTGGAGACTAAGAAAATAGATGCTCAAGCTGTTCCCCAAATGTCCTGTATGTGATGCTCTTCGTAGTGGGTCTCTGAATGGTACTTTCTGGCTTACATAGGGCTTCATCTGCCTGACCTCATCCCACTCTACAGGTTCACTGGGACAGGAGTGATGGGCTTCATTTTTAAAGAGGAGGACCAGGTGCTCACAGAGGTCAGGATGTGTGCCCAAGCAACACAGCTAAGGGACAACCATGCCCAGGACACTGTGGCTACCAAGCTACTGTGCTCAACACTGAACCCAGTGACGCTGGGCAATTGGTTTCTACACTGTGTACCTCAGTTTCCTCATCTTCAAAATGAAGAGGCAGCACAGGGTCTGAAATGGGATGCCAGACCAGGAGGCAAGGACTTGTGGGCTTAAGTCCTGGGACCTAACTCTGTCCCAGGGTCTTTGTGCAATCTTGGGGAGGTCATTTCTCCTATCTGGATCTCAGCCTTCCCTTCTGAAAAATATGGAAAGGGAAAGGGAAGGAGATGAGTTTTGACACCAGTGAAGTTATTGGAAGTTAGCATATAACAAGCATTTACTATTCGCCGAGTCCTCCTCTTGAGACTCACATTACTTCATTGACTCCTCCCCAGAACTTGGGAGGTGGGCACAGTTGTGCATGTTTTACAGATGTGGAGACTCAACTTGGTGTGTTGCCAGAGCCATCCTCTTGGTCAGACAGCCTCTCGGGACTCTTTGATCTCTGACATTCCAAGATTCCAGGCAGAGGGGCCAATCCTGCCTCTCCCACTTTCTAGCTGTGTGACATTCTGGAACAGTTGCTTCACTTCTCTGAGCCTCAGTTCTTTCATCTGCAAAATGGGTCCAATAGTGCCCACCTTGTGGAGCTACTGAGATAATTAGATGACATAGTGCAGGTTGCACTGTCCGGCTTATGGCAAATGGGCTCTCTTTGCCTTCTCCCACCCACATTCAGAAAATGCTTGAGAGGAGCCAGGCTCAGTGAGCGGGTCGAAGGACCTCCTTTCTCTCCAGCAAATCCTGCCTCCCGCTCCCCCACTTCTGTTCTGCTCTGCCAGACTCAAGTTCCAGCTGCAAGTAATTGGATTTAACTTAATAGTCTTATGGATGCCTTTTGGTTCAGGCAATGCAGAGGCCTCTGGGTAATTTGCAGGTTTTAAACAAACCAAATAAAGAGCTGATAAGCATAAACAAGTCCATTTTAATTGGATTAAGGGAGGCTTGGTTTGGTGACCATAAACCACAGAGGGGCTGGAAATAAAGGGCTCTTGGAGATTTCAGATTTTCTGCTTCTTTGTACCGTCCCCATCCACCCCCTTCCCCTGACCCTGGGGCATTCTGCACAAGGCGTTGGCTTCCTGCTGAATAAATTGTGCGCTATTGTATTCATGCCCATGTTTTACACAGATGCACATGAGATGGTGGTGTCTTTCCTGCACTCTCCCTCCTCACCTGCTATGTACAGTTTGACAAGTGGTTCTACCCACTGGCTTTGGTCTGAGATCAAAGGCCCAAGCCCTGACCCTGTCACTTTCCTGCTTATCTTGAGCAATTTATTTAATCCTCTGAACCTCAGTTTTCTCCACGGTGGAAAGGGATGGTGCTGGTTTCTGCCCTGTAGGTTTGACATGAGCATTACATGCTGGTAAGTTGCCCGCCACTTAATAGGTTCACCAAAATGGCAGCCACTAATAACATGAGCCAGCTGGAGCAGTCACGGCCCCTGCTCCCATGGGAACCAAAATCTATCTGGGGTCCCAGCTAAGTAGAGACCGCCACCTAGACGTGTAATATGTACTGAATGAAGACTCACCTAACCCAGTCAAAGGGGCCAGGATGGCTTCCCAGAGGAGGTGGGATTTAAAGAACGAATAGGAGCTGGCTAGAGCTGCACTTCCCAAACTAATATGTGTGCAAGTCCCCTAGGAATCTTGCTAAAATGCAGTTTCTGACTCCAAGGAGCTGAGGCAGGGCGTGAAATTCTGCACTTCTAACCGGCTCCCAGGTGATGGTGACTGGGCTGGTCTGAGGGCCACATCTTGAGTTAGAACTTAGGGAGTTGATGAAGCCAAGATTTGAGGCCAGCAAGCTTGCCCCCAAAGCTGGCCTTTTCAACTCTGCTCTGCCTCCTGAAGAGAACAGCAGGAAGATGGGGCACAGGTATCCTCAGGCATCTAGCAGGGCAGTTGGGTCTCGGAAGCTTGTAGCCTGGGTGGGAAATTATATCAACATTTCCTTATTTTGTCTTACACTTCCATGGCTGTTTTGCATTTGACAATGTGCTATATTTGAGCCTGTTCTTATGTAAAAATAACACTCCCCTCTCTGAATATATTTTTTCTTCTATATTCCAGTAAAATTCATGTCCCAAACTGTGCCTTCCCACATGGTCCCACATGGTCCCTCCAGGGAGTGCTGGTCCTATGTGATCACTGGCCTGGGCAGCAATTCACAGATGCTTTTGGGGATGGAACTATCTGACCTGGACTCCACCATGGCCTGACTACTATGGCATGTGTCCTGAGCTGTGGTGGGCTTTTGTTTACACACAAATTCTTATCTCGGGAAGGAAGTAAAAATCCTGACATCATGCCTCCAATTGCATCAGAGCAGGGCAATAGGGTGGAGTCTGGTCTGCAGAGACAGTCAGGCCTGGGTTCCAGGGCTGGTCTTGCTTTTTCACAGCTGTGTGATCCTGAAGACATTATGCACCTCTCAGCCACAGTTTTCTCATCTGTCAAATGGGGCTTGTACTAGCACCCTGTCAAAGGCGGTTAAGAGCAATTGTTAATTTCTTGCTCTCTGGGGGCCCAATGTACTCAGCTGTAAAATGGAAAAGTTGAGTTAGTCCAGGGGTTGACAAACTATGTCCTGTGGACTGCAGCCTGTTTTTGTCGTTACAGTTTTAATGGCACACGGCTGTGCTCTTTCATTTACATATTGTCTATGGCTGCTTTTGTGTTATAGAGACAGAGGTGATTAGTCATGACAGGCTTTATGGCCACAAGCCTAAAATATTTGCTATCATACCTGTTACATAAAAATATTAGATGTTCACTGGGCTAGTCCAGTGAATTGCAAACTTTTATTAGCTCATATAGGGCACACTCTCGGTTGCCTACCTGTTGCATGTTGGATTTTTCAGATAAATAGGCTCTGAGATGGAATTTGTTGTCCAGGACACTTTTTTTTTTTTTTTTTTTTTTTTTTTTCAGGGCATGCCCTTGGATCAACACCTGTGAAAGGATGGGGAAGGAAGTGGAACCCGCCAGAGAGAGAAGTTGAGCTGTGATGCAGGTTCAATGACAGTTTCAGCTGAATCCTCAGAGAGATAGAATGGCTCTTTGGGAGTTGTCTTAAGTTATGCTGTGTGTTCAGACCTTTTACCTTACATCAATTAGTCCTTTGATAAGGGCTGCCCCAGGAAGGGCATGACCTTGAAAGCTGAGGCAATCCCTGAAGTAACTGACAGTTGAGCCCAAGGCCTTCACTGAAAGGAGCAGTGCATTCTAGAGTGCCCCACCCAGCCCTACAGCCACTCCCAGCCTGTTCATTGCTGACAGAACTCTGATTTGCTTGGTGACCAGCCCTAAGGGTTAAATCCTGACTCCCTGATTTGTTAAAGCCTTTCATCTTTCTCCCTTTCCCCTTTACCATCTTTTGCCTTTTCAGTCTCCCTTAGAGCTAGCAGTGATCATGGAACCAATTCTGGTCAATAAATTATAAGGAGAAGTCTGCAGGGATGGAGGAGATAACCTGTAGAAATAGTGGTCCTGAGAAAGATACTTTGCTTTCTGATGAAAAATGACAGGTTTGAAAGGACAATCTGACTGACAACCTCTTTCCACTTTCTTCTTTCCTACATTTCTTCCAAATGTAGTCATTGATGCCTGGGGCTGCAGAAGCTGTATTGAGGCCATGAGGAAACATGACCTCAAAAGATCAACACATTAGGATGGCAGAATGAAAATTAAATAAATAAATAGAAAAGAGATAAGGAAAAGAAAAGTAAAAAGCAGAAAATAAAAGAGGAAGGGTCTAGACTCTTCGTATTATTGTCGAATCACTGAATTAGGCCTGGAACCATTCATCTCCAGTCTTCTTGTTAAGTGAGATATTGTATAAAGTACTATGAGTCAGATATTCTATTACTTATTGTCCACAGCATTTCAAGCTAATAGGGATTGTTTGGCCTTATGAAATCCTGCATGGAACATTATACGTGAAGATGAAATCAGAGCTGTTGTAGTTAAAGCAAAGCTGGAAGCTTAGACCTTCCCTCCTATACTCACCTCCCTCTGGGCACCTCTGCACATCTCTGGAGCTCTGGGGAATCCTGTTTTCAAGTTGAGGATGGTGGTGTATCAGTTACCTATTACTGCAATGATGCTGTGTAATAATCACAAAATTTCAGTGCATACAGCAATAAGAACTTGTTGCTCACCATCTGGGCTGGTTAACTAGAGAACTCTGCCAATTGCTTGGCTGGGGTCACTCATATGTCTGGTACACAGCTGATTGTTGGCTGATCTAGAATGGCATCAGTTTGGCAATTGGGTCACTCAGCTTTCCTCTCTAAGTCTCACCTTTCAGCAGAGGTGATAGACATGAAGGACAGCAGTCAAGCCTAATTAGGCAAGCACTTTTCTAGCCTCTGATTATATCATATTTGCTAACAGCCCAGTGATCAAAGCAGGCCACATGGCCAAACCCACAGATGGAGTGGGAAAGTACTGCAAAGTCACATGATGAAGAGTGTAAGGGGGGGTGAGAAACTAGGACCATTTTTACAATGTAACACATGTGGTATCTGAGGATCCTCCTGATTTTAAATGTATGACCTTGAAAGGTTCACAGAAACCCCATTTTAAGGAAGTAGCTTTTTCCATTTTAATGATTAGACCACGGTTTAGCAGGTTAGTTCTTAGGGCATATGCTACAAAACACCTGGGCTTTAAGACCTTCAGATCAGCTAGATGTTGATCAGATAGCTGATGTTGTCATTTGTGATGACAAATATGGATACCTGTAGTGGGGATTCAGTGGATTACAGCTATATCCATACATTTAAGAATTACACTAGGAGAACCAAGGAGCCTGTGGTTCCCACCCAAGTGTCCCTGAATGGGAAGGGGGTGATTTGTAGCTCAGAAACATGAGAGGATTGTCAAAGACTTATGAAATCGGTCATATGAACAGTGGAACGTAAGTTGAAGTTCCACTTGTTCCATGACCCATAAATTTCATCAAGATTAAAAGAAAAGTACTGAGCATACTTATGTAACTAACTGAGGTTGGCACACCACGTTTGCGGCATATTGGTGCTTGGTTCACCCTCCTGTGCTCAAGGATTTGTTTATTTGTGTGGCCACCCACACAGCTCTGTGCCTCTCAATACACATGGTTTCCACTCTTCTTCAGTTATTTGATTTTCTAGTCATGCTCACATGCAATTTCTTTCCTGGGAGCTGCTACCACTTGAGTTTGTCTAAACAAAAGCCTATCTTCATCTAGTCAGTTTTTTTTTCAGAAAACCATCAGCCTGTATGCATTTCTGTGTCTTACTTTTGTTCATGTCTTTCTTTCTCTTTCTTCACCTGAATTAGAATTTCCAGAAGGAATGGATTGAAGTTATTAGCATCTTTAAGGAAACAATGGTGACTAGGCATAAACGATGTTTCAGGACCACGGATAGAGCCCTTGACACAGTAGACACGGTATGCCTATTACACAGCCTGTGGAGGACCAATCTGCTGCTTAATTTTCCTCTGTGTAGAGCACTATTTCATCAGGAAATGGATAAGTGGTTGAGAGCTGGAGTCTGGGGTTAGCTCACTGTCACTCCACTCCCTGTCACTACTACCTGCTTGACACAGCCTCTGTTTCCTCTTCAGTAAAGTAGGAATAAGAAAAGTGTCTAACTCCTAGAGTTGTCAGGATTAAGTGGCATGGTAGGTTGAATTACTGGCTCTAATTCTTCATCCTTATTTGTTTTCATGCCATGTGACTTGGCAGTTCATTCTACTGGAGTCAGGGTATATATCTCCATTTCTCGATTTTCGGTTTGCCATATGACTTGTTTAGCTAATAGGATATTAGCAAAGGTGTTATCAGCAGAGGCTACAAATGTGCTTAGAAATTCTCTCCTGTGCTTTTGTCACTGTCATGAGCAGAGCTTCCCCCAGGTAGTTACTGCTTCTTCAGCTTGAACCCCAGAACCAACCTACATGGAAAAATTTGAGCTCAACCGTTAGTCTGGAGCATAAGACCTGGAGTCCAGCCTGGCCCTACCATGTTGTAGCACACACTTAAACCTGCAAAATAAATGACTGCTATTTTGAATCACTGACCTGGGGTGGTTTGCAATGCAGATTTATCAAGACAATAGCTGCCCAATACAAATAAGATAAAGCATGGACAGCACTTAAAACAGTGCCTGCAAAAAGTAAATGCATCATAAATTTTGACTTTCAGGGACATCATTATCGGGAGCAGATGGAAATGTCAGTGGTGCATGACCAGGGTCTGGCTGTCCAACCCCAGCCAAGTTATTTAACCCACACTGATATTCAATTTCCTCATGTACAGAATGAAAACAGGAATACCTCTTCTGAAAGTGTTTGAAATAATCAAAGGAGGAGTGAACCTAAAACAGTTTTGGAAACTATAAGTTGGTCAACAATAAAGCCAATGTGGTCAGGTGTTCCTAGCACATCCAATGAGTTAGAAACAACACTCAGATTATGAAATCAAGTTGAGAGACACAACCAGCACCATAGAGGGCAATAGCCATTAGCTGAAATCAACAAGCTACTAGCTTTAATCCAGTTTGTCAACAATACACCTTCTACTGATTTGCTGCCAATTCCCAAGTACAGCCTCTGGCCTCACCCAGAGACATCCACAGGTGTGGTATACTTTTAGCATCAGGAGAAGAACCGAGTGGTTCCCAGCAATCTGCTGTAATGACTGAGAAAAACTGTTTCCATGAACACTGTTCTCTTGGGGTAAGGAGTTACCACCTGCAGGTCTCCTTGAAAAGGTAACTAAGTTACTAAGAATAGAGGCACATGAGTAGTTATCCCTGTTTAAAACAGATTAGCAAGCTGTCCACCAACTGGGAGAGGGAATGAGGCAGAAGGCAGATGTGTTTTGATGGTAAGAATGAGGTAGGGTAGAGACACAGAAAACACAAAGCATGAAGCCATGCCAAGGAGAAGGGAACTGAGAGAATGGGAGAGGATGGGAGAAATGGACAGTTATGTTCTTTGGAAGGCACTAGCAATTAGGAGACCTTGATATGCCTGGGTTCACAAGAGCATGTGACATTTAAACAAAGATCTCTTAAATAGACCAGAAAAAGCACAAACTAAAACAGAAAAATTGAGAAGTTGGATTTTGTTAAAATGAACATTTTTTGCTCTTCAAAAAATGCTGTTAAGAAAAAAAGGGAAACCATCGACTTGATGTAAATATGTATATTCAGTAAAGCTTGTTATCAGAATATGTAAATAATGCTTGCAACTCATTAATAAGACAAACAACCAACTAAAAAACAGGCAGAATATCTGAACAGACACTGCACTAAAGAAAATATAGAGATAATAAGTAAACACGTGTAAAAATGTGCTGTATCGTTCATTATCAGAGAGATGCAAATACAAACCACAATGAAATGTCACTCAAACCCACTAGAAAGTCTGAAAGTAGAAAGACTGACAATTCCATGGCTGGGCATGGTGGCTCATGCCAGTAATCCTAGCTACTAGGTGGGAGAATCATGTGAGGCCAGGAGTTCAAGACTAGCCTAGGCAATATAGCAAGACCCTGTCTCTACACAAAAAGTAAAAATAAAAAATTAGCCAAGCATGGTGGCATAAACCTTATAGTCTCAGCTACTTGGGAGGCTGAGGTGGGAGGATCACTTGAGTTCAGGAGTTCAAGGCTGCAGCGAGCTATGACTACACCACTATACTCCAGTCTGGGCAACAGAGTGAGACCCTGTCTCAGAAACAAAACAAAACAAACGAAAAACCAACAGACAATAACAAGTGTTGGTGAGAATGTGAAGCAACTGAACTTTCATACATAGCTGGTGGGAGTACAAAATGGTATAGCCTCTTTGGGAAACAGTTTGGTGGTTTCTTCTTTTAAAAAAACAGAGTTAAACCTACAGTTAATTTTTGACCCAGCAATTTCACTCATAGGTATTTACTCAAGAGAATGAAAGCATATGTCCATACAAAGACCTATATGTGAAGGTTTATAGCAGCTATTCTAAACTGGAAATCACTCAAATTGCCAACAATTGGTGAATGATCAAAAAAACTGTGGTATGTCCATGTAATAGGGCACTGTGTAGCAATGAAAAGGAATGAACTGCTCACACATGCAACAACATAGATAAGTCACAATAGCAGCAAGTTAACTGAAAGAAACAAGACTCGTGTAATTCCATTCATATGAATTTCTACAAAAAGCAAAACTATAATGCTAGAAACCAGATTGGTGGTGGCCAGGGGGTCATGAGGCAGAGGAAAGGAATCAACTGTAAATGTCAGGAAAGAACTTTTTGGGAAAATGGTAATGTTGTATAGCATGATAGTGACGGTGATTACATGACTGTATACGTGACTGTCAAAACTTGTCAAATCACATACTTGAAATTGGTAAATCTTGTTGTATGTGAAATATACTTTAACAAAGCTGACCAAAGAACATGACAAAAGAAAACACTAAGCCCGTGGTACAGAATGTACTAATATTGACAATACTGATTAAATGGCTTTGATAGGCCAGGCACTCCACATACACTTGTCTCATTTTCTAGGTTAGGAAACTGAAGGTCAAGAACATGAAACGACATTCCTAGGGGCCACACCACTGGGAAGTGGCAGAGTCAAGACTTGAACCCAGGAAGGTGAGCTCGGAGCCCATCTGCTTTCCACAGGACCCCATTCAGGCCCTGAGACCAACCAGCCTGCCATCCTGTGGCTTGAGAATTAGGTCAATTGCTGGGGAAAGATGTAATCCTAACACTTGAGGGGCCCCTGGCTTCTCTTTGGAATTAGCTAACAATTACCAAATCCATGTATTTAATGAGGTGGAAAGCGGCCTATGATAACAGTAATTAGCACTTAACCATCTCTCTGTAACACCAGCTTGCTTTAAAGGCATGTTTATTAATTAAACCCTTTGCGCAGCACTGGGAGGCAAGGGAAGGGTGGATGGCTGGCTTTCTAGGAAAGCCGACAAAGGCGAGGAATTGGGTGCGGTTTTTCCTAGGTCAGGCTCCTGCCAGTGTCAGTCTGGGGCCCTGTGACCTTGGTTCACTCGGCCCATCAACATGCAGAGAGAAGGTACACAATCTTGCTGCTTCATCTCAATCAGAGTTTTGACAACAGGGAAAGTAGGTGTGAAATATTATGTGCCCTTGGGCACGACTCTTCGCCTCTTGGACCTTGTTTCTCTCAGTGAGTTGGTTCATGTGATTCCAAGTCCTACATAAGCCCCTAGACTTCCCATTTCCAGGACACACACACACTGAATCCTTAGGGGATCACTCAGCCCAGCACCGTGGGGTTACAGTGGGGAGGACTGAGACCTGGAGAAGGCAGGGCTTTTTTGGCATAGTATTTCTGAACAAAATCCAGTTCCATGATTAGAGAGGGTAATACACAGATTTTAGCTGAAGAAAGAGTTGCTGGAAAAGCCACACTATGGTTCAGTCCTCATGGAGCAGCCTGGATCTGGAGGCAGGGGTCTGTATGCTTTTGTGGGGTGTGTTGGATAAGTGGAGGGAGGGCACGGTGCCGAGTGAATGTGTGAGCCAAGGAATTGCCGAGGAGTGAGTGAACATGCAAATAAATGAATGATGGATGAATAAATGAATCGATGAATGAATGATATCAGAGAGGCAACTAGATGTCAGTCTCAGTATGTTTCAGTCAGAATCCCAGGAGGAGATTAGGATAATCCAAGGAAGATTTTATTACAGATGGATGTTTATGAAGGTGTCATCACTGTGGGGGACCCTCAGGAGAGTGTGGTGACCTAGGAAACTATTTCCACTTCCAGACTCAAAAGGAGGAAGGAAAGGGGCAGTTCCTGGAACCTGGAAGGAGAGAATGTGCAAAGAAGCAAAAGCAGGCCGGGCGCGGTGGTTCACGCCTATAATCCCAGCACTTTGGGAGGCCGAGGTGGGAGCATCACGAGTTCAGGAGATCGAGACCACAGTGAAACCCAGTCTCTACTAAAAATACAAAAAATTAGCTGGGCACGGTGGCGGGCTCCTGTATCCCAGCTACTTGGGAGGCTGAGGCAGGAGAATGGCGTGAACCTGGGAGCAGGAGCCGAGATCATGCCACTGCACTCCAGCCTGGGTGAAAGAGTGAGACTCTGTCTCAAAAAAAAAAAAAAAAAAAAAAAAAAAAAAAAAAAAGAAGCAAAAGCAGGGCTGTGATCCAAGGCAGATCCAGCCTACAGCTGCCCTGCAGGGAGAAGGAAATAATAAATTTCCTACCTCCCGCTGCTCCCACCCCCGATCTCCTGCCAGTTCTCTTCTGACACAGCCCACACAGGTCAGCCTCTTGAGAAGTGGGTAAGGAGGAGAGGCAGGGGAGTGGATTCAGAGGGGCATACAGACATCATCCAGTGCCTTCTAGAAATTTTCTAGCCACTCCCAATTCTCTTCTTCTGGTCCCCATGCATACGCTTTTGAGGCACCTTGAAGCAAATCATAAGTCAAACCAAGGGTGAGCCCAGAACTGTGCCCCAGCTGGAGTGAGTCAGTTCTCCCCAAAGTGTCTCTACTCTTCCTCAACCAACACGACAGCTGATACTATTCAAAGATGCTACACCATGATCTCACATCCCGTGTACTGTTTTTACAGTGGAATGTTGTCTCCCCCATCAAAGATAAGGTCTGTGTCCCCTCCCTTTGAATCTGGGTGGGCTTGTGACAATGAGGAAATGATGCTCTGTGGCTTCTGAGGCTAGATCTATAAAGTCAATACACTTGCCTGTCCCCTCTCTCTCTCAGGACACATGCTTTGGGATCCCTGACCACCAATAAGAAATGCTTCCGTGAACCTGCCATGCTGGAGAGACCACATGGGGATAGGGAGAGATGCCCAGGCGTTCCAACTCCTTGACATATGAGAGATGAGCAGTCAGAAGATTCTAGTTGCCAGCCAATGCCCAGTGGAACAGGGATGAGCTGTTCTTGTGCAGACTACACATTCATAAACCAATAAAGGGCACAGGCTCTAGAGGTTCTGACAGCCTGGGTATGAATCTCTATTTATTCCTCTGTGTGACTTTTGGGCAAGTGACTTAACCTCCATGAGTTTCAATTTCCCTTTCTGCTAAATGCCATAGAATTGTGAAAGTTAATTGAGTTCATCTTTGTAAAGTGTTTAGCAAAGTGGCTAAACACTTTACTCATCATAGCTACTGATTTTGCTTCAAGCAAGTTCTTCCCATTATCAGGGTCCCAATCTCACTGTGATAAATAAAGGGCTTGAAGCCAGTGGTCTCCAAGCTCCCTACTGGCACTGGTTCTCTAGCTCTGGGACTAATTTACATACTCACCTGCTTGGGGAAAGGGAATTAGACCCCAGGCCACACACTATCTCCCAGCAGTCCAACGCCAACCAGAGTTTGCTGTGCACAATCTGTACCACCATATACTGAGGACCTGTCTTCTAGATTAAAGATCAAGAAAGCCCTGTTCAGAGTGATCTGGAGGGTTCTACCTCTGGGGCAGAACCTTTATCCTCCCTCGTCAAAGCCCTGCCTTTCTTTCTGAGAGACCAGGCACTATCCACCGCAGGGCATCCACTTGTTGCCAACTGCAGAGCTTGGGCCTCATAAACTTATTAGGGGGCAGAAGGAAGATTGAAGCTATGTATAGATCGTAGAGAGTAAAATGTCATTGGTTTTGGGCTTCTCCAGTATAATGCTCACAAGCCAGCTGATCATGGGGCCACATGTAATCTATAAATACGTTTTGTTTGACCAGCATTGTGTTTTAAATGATAAATAGGTAGGAGATTTTACTTAAAAGTCTCTTGAAAAAATTTGAAGCTCTGAAAACTGTAGCTTATGTAGAATAATTGACTAAAGCTAAGTTGTAACCATCTCCTTCATGGGACGTAAATTCTCCTACACAGCTCCACCATCTCCCTTCCTCACCTTTGTGTTGTAGGGTCACAAATTATATTAAAAACACAACAATACTGGATTTTCTATTTACTTATGTGTTTACCTTTATCCTTCATGGCCTTGTGTTACTGTCTACTGTTTTTTCATTTCAGCCTGAATGTATCCCTTTAGCATTTGTTGTAGGGCAGGTCTACTAGCAAGGAGCTCTCTCAGCTTGTGTTTATCTAGGAATGTCTTTCATTTCTCCTTTTTTTTTTTTTTTTTTTTTTGAGACAAAGTCTCGCTCTGTCGCCCAGGCTGGAGTGCAGTGGCCGGATCTCAGCTCACTGCAAGCTCTGCCTCCCGGGTTTACGCCATTCTCCTGCCTCAGCCTCCCTAGTAGCTGAGACTACAGGTGCCCGCCACCTCACCCGGCTAGTTTTTTGTATTTTTTAGTAGAGATGGGGTTTCACCGGGTTAGCCAGGATGGTCTCGATCTCCTGACCTCGTGATCCGCCCATCTCGGCCTCCCAAAGTGCTGGGATTACAGGCTTGAGCCACCGCGCCCAGCCCATTTCTCCTTTATTTTTGAAGGATAGTTTTGCAGGATATAGAATTCTTTGTTGATAGTTTTATTTTTCTCTCAGGACTTTTAATATCCCACTGCCCTCTGGCTTTCATGGTTTCTGATGAGAAATTGGCTGTTAATCTTATTGAGGATCCCTTGTATGGGACAAATCACTTCTCTTTTACTGTTTTTAAGGTTCTCTTTGTTTTTGTCTTTTGACCATTTAATTATAATATGTCTCAATGTGAATGTCCTTGAGTTTATTCTACTAAGAGTTTATTGAGCTTTTGGATGTATAGATTCATGTATTTAATCAAATTTGTGAAGTTTTGGGCTGTTATTTTTTCAACTATTCTTTATATCCATTTATTTTTCTCTCCTCCTTCAGGAACTCCTATATGCATATGTCATTATGCTTGATGGTGTCCTATGTTCCTTAGGTTCTCTTCACTTTTCTTTATTCTTTTTCCATTCTGTTCCTCAGAACAGATCATTGTAATTTTTCCATTTTCTGGCTCACTGATTCTTTGTTTCTGCCTGCTCAAATCAGCTGCTGAACCCCTTTAGTGAATTTTGATTTCAGTTATTTTACCTTACAGGTCTAGAATTTCTATTTGGTTTCTTTTTATAGTTTCAATGTTGTTTCTGATATTCTCATTTTATTCATACATCATTTTCCTGATTTACTTTAGTTATTTGTTCATGGTTTCCTTTAATTGCTCAGATATATTTAGAACCATTTATTTAAGGTTATTGTCAAGTTACTCTAATGTCTGGGCTTTCTCAGAGATGACTTCTGTTAATTTATTTATTTTTCCCTTTGACTAAGTCATACTTTCCCATTCCTTTGCATGCCTTGTGAGAGCTGGTTGTGTTCAGTATTATAGAGTGGTAACTCTGGATATCACATTCTCTCTGCTCCCAGGATTTACTGTTGTTGATTGTTGGAGGCTGCAACTGTTCATTTGTTCAGTAACTTTTCCAAATTATTTTTGCAAAGTCTGTATTCCTTGTCATGTGTGGTCAGTGAGGTCTCTGTTCCACCATCTCAATGATTAGACAGTGACCCAATAAAGATTTCCTTAAATGCTGAAATTCAGCTTCTCTTTTCTTCATTAAGCATTCCCTTGGTTGTTGTAAGTTTTGGATTAAATTCCCAAGTTCCAAAAAGTGTATTATTTCAGTCTTCACCAGCTTATGGTTGTTTTAGTGGAGAGACTGATTCTTTTAATTCCCTACTCCATGTTTTTCTGTGTCACTGAGACAGATAATCTCCAGTTCCCACCACTCCCTATTGGTTCTTTGACACAGAGTTAGCCGCCATTTAGTTCTGTGCTGGCATATTTTTCTTGTAGTAGAGAAGTACATGTCTCTGTATGTCTCTATCAAAAATGAGAATGGAACAAAGGCTATGAGAACCCCATGTTTCCTGAATATTACAGAGGTAGAATATATTTCTTCGTGAAAATGAGAAGTATTCTTTTGTGTTCAGTATGTGAAATTAGTTCATACTTAACTCACTTGTGGTACACATCTGGCTCCTCTGGGCATGTGAATTTGAGACCCTCTACTGATTGGTCTGGTAGTTTCTTTACTTGGAAGAGTAAGTAAAAGTTTTTTCTGTTCTGTCGAGACAATGTCAGTTGAAACCTGCTCTGGATATTAACTGCTAATAAGGACTTGGGGATGACTCTGATGAGGTCTTCTAGTGGAAGGTAATTATTGCAGCATTCATTTCCAAAGAGCCTGCTGTTGATGTTTCTGCCTTTATCCCTTGCCAATCTGGTCTTCCTTTGACCTTTGGCCTCAGAGTTCCCCAGAGTCACCAAATTTAATTTTCCGGGAATTTACTCTGTGTCTGACATAAATCATGTCAAACAGGTTAGTGAAAGTGGAGTAGATTCCGTACCCAATAAAAACTGCTTTGAGGCCAGGCCTGCTCCTCAGGCATAAGGGTAGCTCCTGTTTATAGAGCACCTACTGTATTTCAGGCACTTCATAAGCACAAGCTTATTCCATTCTCCTAACAGCTCTGTGAGATGGGAACCATTACTTCTACTTCACAGAAGAGAAAATTGAGACTCAGAGAGTTTCATATTTGGTGGAAGTGAGACTTAAACCCAGCAAGAACTTCAGAAAGTTTGTGTCCATACCATGTGCTGTAATATTTCATCTGGTGCTCTAACTTGCACCTGTCAGCCCACTTCTGATTTCAGTTGTGGCTGGCATAGACAATTTTGTGAGGCTTCCCGTTCACTCCCTCTTTTGTATTTCGCCTCAAGCATATGCCACGCACCCTACTTTTGGCCCTTGGCTTCTCTAGTGTCATGAACTTCAGGTGTATCTTGCTTGGGCCTATGCAAGGGGAGTTATTAGCCCCAGGGACAACCCTCAACTAGTAAAAGTGGAGAGCTGATGAATAGATACTCCCAACTCCTTCTGGCAGTTGGCCCTGAGAGGCACTCTATATACTTCTTGGGAGGTTCTAGTGGAATCTCACCCCCATGACCCAAAGTCATGACTTGATAATGTGGTGTACGTTGGTCTTTTTCTTTCTTGTCTCACTTCTCCTGCTCCCTAGGGTCATCTCTCAATTAAACAACCTATACACAAATCCTTGCCTCAAGATCTGCTTTCAAAGGACCCCAAGCAAAGACAGTCAACATACTTAGATTTCTTGAATCAAGATTTTTTCCAAGGATGAATATCGAGGTTTGAATAGGTGAAAGTGGGAAACATATTCGTACAATTATAGTGAGGCTTTGGACTAATCCACCACACTGGACATATCCACATGGGTTTTTCTGGCTACTTCAAGGTAGTCCCTATGACAGGTTTCCCTACTTGATGTTACTGAGGGAAGTTCATACCCGTTAGGGCTAGTTTATGAGCTACAGAGAGAAAATAAGCCTCATGACCACACTGTTGTGCCAGGTTTTCAGCTGACAAAGCACTTCATGGCTTAATCATGTCCTTGATCCCTCAAGTTAGCCAATGGCAAACACTTCTCTGAGTTATTACAAGCTGATTTCTTCATTTGTAAAATCTTCCATGACAATATTAACAATAATAGTGATGATAATAAAGATAATAATACTGTCGCTCTTTTTTTTTTTTTTCCTGTGTATATAGCACGGTGACTAATACAACACTCTCATAAGTTAAACTCCACGATGACTTCCATTTTAGAGATGAGAGAACTAAGGCTCTCTGACATTTGACAGCTGGTCCTAGGTCACACAGCTGAGTCTAAATGTAAATCAGGTTTGTCTGACACTGGAGGTGTTCTATCCCCCGCTCCCCACCTGTATTTATTATATTACACCAGGGCTTGTCAGCATCAACACTGTTGACATTTTGTGTCAGATCACACTTTGTTGTGGTGGGTGCATTGGAGTACATTGAACAGCATCATTCCTACCGGGTAGATGACATTAGCAACTCCCCCTTCCCCTAGTTATGAAAACCAAAAATATCTCCAGACATTGCTGAATATCCCCTGGGGTGCAAAATCATTTCTGCTTGAGAACCACTATTAGAGATTAGGATTTTGCACTTAGTTTTGATTAAAGACAGAATTCCACTGCCCTAATTTGGAAACCACTGGATTCATTGATTTTTATTTCCTAATTTCAGTCCCAAGGGGTCCAAATGTTCCTTAAAACTATACATAAAACTTTGCGAGCATGTGTATATATGCTTGCACTTATTTTTCTGGAGAATCAATTCATGGTTTTCATTAAATTTTTAAGGGGTTCTGAGAATTCCTCTTCCTCTCCCAGACCCTTTCCAGTTGGATGATATGACTTTTGAGGTTTTAAGTCCCTTTTCTCTTTTTTCTGCCTCCACTCAAATTTCCCTCCTCCATTGTTGTAACAAAAGGGTCTTGGGTTATGGTTTCTTCTCCAGTGTAGTCATTCCTGGAGAAGAAACTGCCACCCTGCCTCCATGGGCTGGGGGGTGTAGTGGTAGAAGCAAGGAGGAAAGAATTTCTAGGGAACCACTGAGCTGTGGAATAAGAGATTATTGCTTGGCAGTTGCCATGGGAACCTATAAACCAACTGTGCAGCTAAGAACCCAAAGGTGTCTGTACCACCAGCTCCCAGCCTGCTTCCCTTGTGGTGGCCTGATCTTCATCTCACCTCACCCCATGGGTCCTCAGCCCCAGAAAGGCCAGCACTTTGCTGGGTCTGTTTTCTTCCCTCATCTCTTGTGTTGCAGCAGTCTCCTTCTTGTTGGATGCTACCACCGACAACCCTCACTGCTGCCTTGCAAGACCCACCCTGTCTTCTTGACTCTGGACACATGTGCCCCCCTACGATGCAGAATAGTGGTTAAATATATGGACTCTGAAACTAGACTCCCTGGGTTCAAAGTCCATTATTTCCAAGCTGTGTGACCTTGGGAAAATAACTTCATCTTTTTGAGCTTTGATTTCCCCAGCTGAAAAATAGGGGCAATAGGAGTCTCTGCCCCCCATGGATGCTTCATTGATGTTACATACATGAAGCTCCCAGCATAGTGCTCAGCACAGAATTATTATTCAATAAATATTTGCTATTATCATCACTGTAGTTTCTTCTTTCCCTTTCTCCTTGGCCAGTCTCTGGGCAGGCAGATCTTTCTACCTACTGACTCAAAGATTTGTGAGGCCAACAGATTGGTAGATAGTGTTAAATATAATTGATGTATTCATTCTTTATCAGCTGAACACTTGCACATCATCTAGTCTGTACCAAGAGGCACAATGTGAATCCAGAAATGAAGATTTTGTTTCATCATAATGAAGCTCATATCTTTGTGAGACACACACGCACACACACACACACACACACACAATTACTAAACTAAATGGCCAAGTCCAGAGCTGTGATAAGGGAGGTTACAGGAGGAATCAAATCTGGTCTCTGTAGTCAGGGGAAGCTGCCTGGAAAAGGAGGAGGCTCAGAGGAGTTATAAGGAGGCCAAGACATCAGCCAGATAAAGGCTTTCAAGTAGAGGAGACAGTATGAATGAAGATATGGAAAAGAAAAGAAATAGCATAGTATGTGCCTTAGTGCTTTGGGCAGTGATGTGCTGGTACTTAACTTTTTCTCCAAAAAGAAGAAGAAGAAGAAGAAAAAGGAGAAGAAGAAGAAGAAGAAGAAGAAGAAGAAGAAGAAGAAGAAGAAGAAGAAGAAGAAGAAGAAGAAGAAGGGAAGAAGGTGGTCAGGGGGAATGGGAAGGAGAAGAAGAGGAAAAAAGAGAAGAGAAAGGAAGGAAGGAAGAAAGGAAGGAAGGAGGGAAGGCAGGAAGGAAGGAAGGAAGAAATGAAAAGAAAAACCTGATTTGTAGCATTTGCCAGTTTCCATGGTGTATATTCCCACCACGGCCAATTTTAAGCTACCCATGGAATGCCACTGAATGTGAATTTGGAAAGAGGTATGCTGGCTGTTGAGAGCTGGGGTGGTGGACTGCACCACACCATTGGCTTTGGAGGTCCAAGATGGGGTTGGGACAATAAGAAACAATTCTGTATTACTAGAGGTAATATTCAGGGCAGCTAAAGGACTGGCTCAGGCCTGGTCTGGCAAGCGACTTGTGGCTTTTATTTCAATATCCTTTAATATTCCTTGATTCACTTATTCAGAAAATCAACAGACATCTCCATAGCACTTACTATGTGCCAGGTAGTATGCTAACTATAGGAATACATAGATCAAAATGCATGAAGAGCCATGGATGCATGGATAATATCAGCAATGCTTTGTGCTCTGCTGTCATAGCAGTGCCTACATTGGGGCCAGTAGTTATCAATAGGTCCATTGTAAACACACCTTTGCCTCACAGCAAGTCTACAGCATCATTGTAACCCACCCTCCTGGTGCACCATCTCTTATTGCAGTGGTCCCTATACCTGGGAAGCTTTGGGAAATACAAGAGGACTTCTGGTCCTCATATTTTAGAAAATCTGATTCAGGAGGTCTGGGATAACAACTAGGCATTGCAAGTTCTGGAAGCCCAGGTAATTATGGTAACAGGTTAGGCACCTAACTTATGTCTCAGAAAAGAATTTCTCTTTCTCCTTTTTGTCCCTCATTTTGAAAGGACACGGAAAAGTCTTGTCGCCATCAAGTGCTATACCCTCTCTCTCACCCCTGGCTGGCTGTTCATTTCTCCATAATTGTTTAGCAAATGACTCCAGAATACACAAAAATCATTTTGCTGCAACACATTCCATTCCATAATGACTGCTCATTTCAATTAGCTGTCAGAGGCCTGAAATAGAGCTGCCCAGCCTCGCTCGGATAAATCACCACCTTTGTTTGAAATTGGATTTAAGGCAGCCGGGGCAGAGAGGGTGTGGGGAGGGGATAAATATTTTATCATTTCTTCCTTCTCAGTGCTCTACCAGTTTGTTCTCATTCTCATGTTCCTCCCTGTGCTCACCGGCAGATTGCTGACTGTAAATTTGAGGGGCAACAGTAAACCTGCAAACATGATAAATAAACATGTTGCTTTTGCGAGGACAGATATTATTATCATCCAGATTTACAGCTCTCTGCACCTACCCGTTTTATTGCTTTTTGGGAAAGCTGAGCTAGGTTTCCGTGTTACATTGATCAACTTTCTGCCCTCTGCCCCCTGACATCTACTGAGTCATTTAAATATCAACATGGACTGGGGATACAATTTGTCTCTCTGGAAGTGAATGTGTCTTGACAGGTGTTTTCTTTGGGGACAGTTATTTATAACCACCAAAGCTATCATACAGTGGGGTGCCTTTGTCTCCTCTCATTTCTCTAAAAGTGAACATATTTTTGTTTTCCCAGTGGGAAGAAATGCCAGATCAATGATGTAAATCTCTCTTTCTCTGCTTCTCTCTCCCTGTCCTTTTTCTCTCTCTGTCCTTTCTCTGCCTCTCTCTCTCTCTCTCTCTCTCTCTGCATATTCTGCCCTCTTCTGTCCCCTCCACCCTCTGGATGGGCCTTGGATCATCCCCAGGTTCAAATCCAAGTGCTGCCACCAACTTTTGTGTCCCCTGAGCAAATTATTTAACTTATCAAAGTTCAGTAATTTAAAACTGTACATGTTCCCTCTCCCATGTTCCTCGTTGCCTATTTATAAGAGAGAATTGAATGAGATATTTCTGTCATCTCTTACCTTCCCTCCTCCCACCCCCAACTTAGGTGGCGAACTCTTGGGGACAGGGAGCCGTGCCAAATCAACGTCTTTTCTCCCTTTCTGCTTGGCTCCTCTGTTCCCTCTCTGGAGCTGCTCAGGCCAGAACCTTGGGGTCCTCTTTGTCCTGTCGTCTCCCCATCCCCACATCCAGTGTGTTACCGTGTCCTGCAGATTCTTCCCCAGCTCTCTCCATACTCTGTGCCTCTCTCTGACCCCAAAACCCCACACTTCTCACATTTTTGAGTGCCCCCAAAGTGCCAGGCACTGAGCTGGTCTCTGAGCACTGTCCCCTCTCATGAGGAGCACATAGTAGTTTCTTTACTGTTTTAAGGCTTGCACCCCCACACCCCATTCTCTCTCTCTCTCTCTCTCTCTCTCTCTCTTACTGTAATAGCTAAGGGCTGGGGCAGTGGAGCGTGTGCCTGCAGATTCTGTTGCTAAGGAAACCACCTCCTTGGTTACCAGCCTGGGTAGCGTTTGTCTCACTATGTCTGGATCCTGCTGAGTCGCCCCCACTCTTCAGGAAGAGGATGAGGAGATGGGAGAGGACAACAGGGGTGGGGGGCAGGAGGCGTAGAGAGAGGCAGAGAGCTCAGAGATCAAGAGGTAGAGATGGAGACAGTTTGCACAGGCAGAAACAAAAATCAAGGAAGAGAGAAAAGGAGAAAGGGAGGGAGAGAAAGGGGGGGAGGAAGGAAGAGGAGAAGAGAGAAGAGAAGGAGGGGCAGAAAGGCAGGAAAGAAAAGAGATTTAATGAGCAGCTGGAGGAAATCAGAGACCACAAAGAGGGGAATTGAGAACAGGAGGCTGGGCAAAGAAAAACAGAAAAGGGGGAGGGATGAGGCGAGAAAACAATGAAGGAGAGAAAGGGGAAGAAAGGGGGGCTGGGCCTCTGGGAGGAGGTTGGGTCCCTGAGGATCTACTCCCAGCATCCTTTTTGCCTCCCCCTCTGCCTACTCCCACATTTTCCACTGGGATGTGTCTGCAGCCTCCTCTGGGGTTACAGGAGAATCCAGAAGGTATCCCCAAAATCAGCAGATTCCGAGCCCTGGTCTTTCTCCTGAGTCCTGGAGTCATAGTGAGCCCCAGGCAGCAGCAGGACAAGAGTCCAGGTGTCCTGGTTTCCAGGCCAGGCATGGATCCTACACTGGGGAATGCTTGGATCCAAAGCTTTCCTTCTTCTTTGGGTGCAAGGGCCTTGTCACTCTCTGTATGTGGAAAGGACTTTTAGGTCCTTGGAGAAGACAGCAGTGGCCCCAGCTCTGCTATAGCAACCTAGGCTTTCTGGGTTTTGGGGAATGCACTGCGAACAAGTATCCACCTGTGACTGTTGCACCTTGAGTTCCTGCTGTTTCGAAAAAGTTCCAGGAAGAAGCTCAGCTCTGGAAAATCAAAACCCAGTTGGATCCACAAATGCCTGAGTTGGAGATGAACTTTGGCGAACTCTCCTCATTACCATACTAACCCCACACCCTGTCCAATCCCAGGGAGGAACTTATTGGCCATTTTCTATGCATGCAACATATGTGGAAGGATGATTCTCGACTGCACCTGTGTGGCCTTGACCCTACCTCTGCATACAATGGCTCGGCTCACTAGCTCAATACAAGCCCTGTGTTCACCGTTGTTCATGGAGGCACTGCTTTGGGAACCACCCCTAGTGTCCTACTTACTTGTGATAAGTAATAAAATCCCCCTGTTAAATCCTCCTTGGTTGTGGTCACCTGCCAAACAATTGCACCCACAGGTTGTGTGTGTAACACTATTAGTTTCTGTGTGGCTTGGACCAGCCACTGCCTGCCTCTGAGCAACAATGTCTCCCTACAAAATGGAGTTAATGATCTCTGTGTTAACAACCTCATGGGGTTGGTCAGGAGCCACTTGAGTCCTTTTCCTTCTTTGTGTCACCATCTTCTCCCTGAAAGCTTTCTGATTACTTTGAGATATCTGCTCAGTACCGGTAAAACGTACATTGCTGTAGCATAGATTTTTGTCTGTCTTACTACTTTTATAGTTCCTAGAATTGAGAGCAGTGCCTGGCACATGGTAGATGCTCAGTAAATATGTGCTGAATGAATGAATGAATGAATGATACCTTGGTTTTTTTCTGGGTCTGAAATACAAAGATTTTATTCCAGGTGGCTGATGACGTGTGATAGGAAGGGCAGAAATTCGCCGAAGAAGAGCCTGGTAAACTGTCCAGCCCCACCTTCAGCCTAAAGGGCTTTCGCACCACCCCCTCCCACCTGACAGTGATCTGTGGTTTGAAAGCACAGTGGGCAGGTGGAAAGCAGGGAGTTGCATAAGGCACATAATCTGAGAATTCTGAGAAGGATCCGTGAGAGCTGGGGGCTAGACGCTGCATGGCTCTCTGCACTTCCAGTTGGGAGGATTTGGTTGCGTGAATAATATTCAGAAAAGTGAAAGAAAACTGGAACATTGGTTCACGGCTCAGCCTGTGACCTCTTGATCTGAGATCAGGGGCAGGACCAGACCCAGGGCTTGGAGTGACCAAGATCATGACTTATGCAGGGCCAGGACTGGGGCTCCACCTGTGACCAGAATCAGAGCTCAGTGCATGACAGAGATTAGGACTCAGTCAGGAGACACTATCAGCATTAGTTCTGAGGCAGGTCAGGGCTCAGTCTGTGACCCAGGTTGGAGGGTAGTCGATGACTAGGGTCAAGGCTCAGTATAAGTAGTCTGGGACTCAGTCCAATGTGACTCAGTCAGTGTGGGGCTGGAATGAGGGTTTGTGGATCAGTATATGCACAGGATTAGGGCTCAGTCTGTGATCAGGTTCAAGGCTCTAGGATTGGGCTCAGTCTGTGACCAGGTCAGCCTTGGTTTAATACTGGGGACAGAGTGTAGCCTGGGCCCCAGATCAGAGCTCAATCAGTCATCACATAATGACTTTTGTGAGCCAAGATGAACCCTTAGAGAAAGGCTGAAAGGCCATGTTCTTCTGGATTCTGGAACAAACTCACACCGTTTCAGAGATTTTCCTCTCCCCTCCCCACCACAGTCACCCCAGCACTCTCAGTCCTCTTGAGCTCTCCCTGCCTGGGGGAGGAGAAGCCCCTCTCTCTTTCCTCTGCCTGGCCCAGCTCATCCCCTGCTTACTGTCCATGTGGCAGTATATAACACTTTGCCTCTCCCTCTGGCTGGAAAACAGCCCCTGGACATCAGCACCTCCTCACAGAAGCCCCTCTGATGCATGAGGAGGAAGAACACAGGGTCTTCCTTCAGTGGTATACGGAGGTTTAGAAACACTCATCCCCACCCACCAGGGAACAGAGTGGACTTCTCTGTACTCCTGGACTCTCCCTGACTTCCCTGCTGCATATGCCTGTGCAAAGCATTACGCTCAGGGTCTGTCTCTGTGTCTCTGTCGCTCTCTCTCTCTCTTTCTTACATACACACACTCTCTCTCTTACAAACATACACAGAAGGGATGCCTCTCATAGATAACCTCTTCCATACCTGTGCACATACTCAGGCAGGAATACTTCCACGACACTCCAGTGACCTCATCCCACCCACCACTTCTCCCCACAATTCCTCCCTGTCACAGCAGCCAAGGACAAAAGGCATATGTGGAAGGCATGCCCTCCCCAAATAGACAGGCAGCTTCTCACACATGGGTTTCATGCACACTGACCATTTTCTCCTTTACACGGGTGCAATTCCATATACAAGGACCTGCACAGACCCATTATAAATGGATGGTCATAATGGCAACCTGTGGGATACAGTTTCAAAACACAGAGAGGCAGGAGAACACAAAGGCAATTTTATACACAGAGGCATGTAATTCTTCCTGAGCAGCTATGCCAGTCACACAGGCACAAAAGTAGTTATACACCAACCCACCTGCCACCCTGAACATTTTCTGTCTCTATCTCTGTTTCTTCTCTCTCTGTCTCTCTATGCCTCTCTGTCTCTCACTGTCTCTGTCTCTCTCTCTCTCTTACATACACACATGCGCACACACACACCCCCCAGGAAAACATCCCATTTGTGAACCTGTCTTACACAACACTCTACCACATGGTAGAATCATCAACAAAACTCGCATTTAATGATGGTGTTGACCTGAGGAATCTTCAGACAGAAGCTTGTGGTCAGAGGGGACCACCAGCAAAGAACTGACCCAGGTCTTGGACCAAGAGTCTTGCAGAGAGAGTCAACCTCCCAGTGGAAGGGAGGCCAACCCCTCCACTGCTTCATGAAAGAAGACTAGAAATTCGCCTGGGGGAAAGAAACACGGTACAAAATACATTCAGAGCCCCGTGGGTGGGCCTGGGGCAGCCCAAGTCCTACAGATGAGGGAATCAGGGAAGGGTGCCACAGGTCTAATCCCTGTGTCCTTCCTTTGCATGGCCAGGTTCCAATGGGCGGAATGTATTAATCATATTCCTCTTACAAAAATATATCTCTTTACACGCATCTTCTCCGTGGTCTCTTTGCTACTTGGGAATGAGCATTTACCTGCACCCCAGGGCTTCAGAGGGACCGCTTAGGGAGGCTGCTCCAACAGAATAGCAAAGAGGCTGCGACCTATGGCTTTTTCATCTACACAATGATGGATGGTGCAGGTTTGGACCAGGTGGGAAGCCACTAGTGTCCGGGGTTGGGGAAGAGATGACTCTGGACCAACACTTTGTAAGATTGATGCTCTGTGATTCAGGTCCTCAGAAATCCTTTGGTTTGGCATCTCAGCATCAAGAGAGCAGTGTTTGTATAGAAATGACACAATTTCATTCACCCCATTCCTTAAAGGGTCCTCAAGGGAAGCTGGCCCTGTTGGACTGTGATCAAGGGGAGACAGATGGTCTGGGAAGGTAGTGGGGAGTCCATTTTGGGTGTGGTTCCATCTGATTAAGAGCACTCTTGCTGTCTCACCTGGATAGCAAAGTACCCATTTGTAGGGGTCAGAAGGGCAGTGTAAGACCGACTGGAGCCCACCGTGGAGGGATGTGTCACTGGGGCTCTCTCTTAACTCAAATTCTGCACGTGGCATGTGGCCATCCTTCTGGGCTCATTGTTGGTGCCTGAGGTTCCTTGAAGGTGGTATCAGGATTTCAAGGTCACCTCCTGGACACAGCATGGATAGAAAGGGGCAGGGTTCATGCCCTGGAGGTGGAAAGGCAAGCAGCTTGTTTCTGAGAAGCAGTGTGGCCTGGGCGGGGGGTGTCTCATGACACCAATGGCCCCACATGGTGTCTCCAGTTAACCTACCGTGAGCACCAATGCCTCCCCACCCTACCCAGGATGTCAGAAACCTAAGGCCACGGAGAAACTTCCCAGCAATCTTTCTTTAGAACAGAAGGTGGCCTGAGTTAAACATCAGTGCCAGCGCTTCTTGGGTGGAGATGAGAAGGGGGCTGTGCAAGCTCAGCCCAGAAGGGACAAGCATCTGGGGCCACATTTTTACAATAGCCTCCTGGGCTCTTGCATCAAGAGCCTCGACAATTGCCACAGGGCATCCAGCAAGTCTCCGTGATATGGATGAGCCCTCCCTCCCACAAGCAGAACTCAGAGTGGTGGGGGCAGGGACACAGGAGACAGAAAAGAGTCCATGTAACTAGAACCCCCAAAACAAGATGCTCCACATTGCCAAGGGGGGAATATGTGAGCAGAGTGGTAGTGCCTGGACAATCTCTTCCCTTGAGCCTCCTCTGTCATGCAGGAAACTCATTGAAGGCAAAGAGCAGCCAAGGAGATTGTCCCCAGACCAAAGAGAGGACAGATGAGTGGGGGTCACCAGGGGTCTTGAGTCCTCAGGGCCTACATGGTCAGGACTCCCAGTCTACCCTCCCCCTGTGTGGACGCATCATCTTGGGTAGTAGTCATCGGGGACACCCGTGAGGTTCCGCCCTTTGAGGGCCGCGTCCACCATCTTGATGTAGGCAGAGATGGTCTTCTGCATGTCTGCAGTATACGGGTCATACTCGAGCTTCCGGAGCCCCGAGCGCTTGAAGTTACCATCCTTCTGGCTCTCCACACAGAGCAACCGGTCCTCCCTGA
Source organism: Theropithecus gelada (assembly GCF_003255815.1). NCBI lineage: Eukaryota > Metazoa > Chordata > Mammalia > Primates > Cercopithecidae > Theropithecus > Theropithecus gelada. The sequence goes on along the minus strand of NC_037679.1, from coordinate 67,259,012 downwards.
CAGCCACGCCCAGCAGGTTGACCATCCGGCCCAGCTGGATGAAGAGGTCCTGCTTCAGGTCCTCAAAGTGAACCACCAGCACTTTCTTGCCGAACTTGAGCCAGTCCAGTGTGTGAGTGGCCCACCATGGGGCATAGTTCCTCACGAACTCTGGCCACTCTGCAGAGAGAGGAGAGAGGACACAGTCAGAGGGAGGAGGAGTTCAAAAGATCCAGTCAGATGGTGCAGGCAGTGGTTACTGTTATTCACAGCACAACACAGTAACACAATTAACAATTAAGTGTAATAACACAGGCTGGGTGAGATGGCTCACACCTATAATCCCAGCACTTTGGGAGGCCAAGGCTGGAAGATGGCTTGAGGCCAGGAGTTAAAGACCAGTCTGGGCAACATAGCAAGACCCTGTGTCTACAAAAAAAATAAAATAAAATAGCTGGGCATGGTGGTGCATGCCTGTAGTCCTTGTTACTCAGGAGGCTGAGGTGGGAGGATTGTTTGAGCCCAGGAGGTCGAGGCTGCAGTGAGCTATGATGATGCCATGGCACTTCAGCCTGGGTGACAGAGCAAGACCCTGCCTCTAAAAAACAAAAAGAATAACAACTTAGCTCAATTCACTCCTTTTAGAGCTCTAAACACACCCCGATACTTCTCACCTCAATGCTGTTTCTCTCTGGAATATTCTTGGCCACCACCTTCTCTTTGGGGATAACAATGTTACTTGTTTGGTGATTACTATATGCCAGGCAAACCCTATATATAAGTATGTGTTACTATAATATAACATACAGCATATTATGTTATATATTATTTATGTTAATACATATTAATTGTATATTTTAGATGACATACTTGTATATTAATAAATATATTAATATAGCTCTTAATTCCACTTAATCTTCACAACAACCTTATGAGGTATCATCATTAGCTCCATTTAACAGAAGAGAAAACTGAGGCACAGAGAGGTTAAGTAATTTGCTCAAGGTCATATAGCTAATAACTGGCAGAGCCAGGATTTGAACCCAAGCAGTCTGGCTTCAAAGTCTTGGCTTTTAAGTACCAAGTTTTTCTGTGTAGTAGTGGTATCTCCTCACAGGATAATAATAGGGTTGTTGTACAAAGTAGAAAAAAACATATAAAGTTTCTAGCATGGTGTGTTGGGTTCAGCAGTTGATCAATAAATGTTGGCTATTGTTATTACTGATATTGTTCTGTTTTCAGGTCATCTTCTCAGACTCCCTGGGCTCAGGCGGGTGCTTCCTCTGGGTTCCGCAGTTCCCCTCTCCATTCCCCGCAGCCCCCCACAGCACTCATTATGCTGTGCAGAAATCCCCCACTTCTGTAGTCTGTCTCCCCACCAGACGGTAAGCTATCTGAGGGCAGGGTTTAAGTGGGACTATTTTTATCATCATCTTCACACATTTCTGTCCTACCTTTCTTTATTCTTCAGGGAAGTGTCGTGGTGAAATGAGAGGATGGATTGTCATGCAAACTGGGAGGGGGCATTTCTGACTTGAAAGACAGGTTACAGAGAACCTGGGAATTTCATGGGGAGAGGCAGTCAGCTCCTAGAGCTGCTGAAACTCCCACGAAGGAGGAGCCGAGGAAAGTGCAGAAGGGGGACCTGGAGGGTGTTGGGAACAGAGAAAAGGAATCACAGCCTCAATTCTGAGCCCCAGCTGGAGAATCAGAGGGCAGGAGCTCCAAAACCATGAACGGAGACCTGCTGCTTCTCACAAGGCGAAACACTACCCGGTGCCCGCCAGAGCAGGCAACAGGAGAATTCTGTTTATTGAACGAGGGTGGTGAGTCCCCCAGGCTGCACTGGGGAGCCCAGCTGGCTCTTAAAAATGAAGTCCTAATCCCTTGCTGGGTGATGGATACCCATTATCTTATTTAATCCTGCTGACTACCCTGAAAGGAAAAGGACTACTGTCCGCTCCTCACCAGGGAGGAAACTGAGGCTCAGAGAGGTGAAGTGACTTGCTCATGGTCACACAGACAGGAAGCACCATCCAGATCAGGCCTGCCTGGTTCCAGGAGGGATCTTTCCCAGGCACCAGCAGCCTCAGCCCCACTTCTTCCCACTGCCTGTACTCAGCAGGTGCTCAGTGAACGGTTGTTGAACTAAATTGAAACTCGCGACTGCCAAATTGCAGTGTGGCGAAGGCCTCCCTTTCTTTGCAGAACACATCAGAATCTGTGGCAAGAGTCCTTCCCCACCAAGTCCCCCAGAACATCATGGCTGCTTGGGAGATATTTATGCTGCTGACAAGCATATTTTTTATCCTTAAAATAGATTATTTACAATGTATCTGGCTAATTGGGCCCGTACTGTTATAATGAGCTAAGACCAGATGTATCTGAGTGATTAGGAAAAATCTAGCATGTTGTATGCTCTATTTTCCTTGTTCAGAATTTCCCCACTCCCGCATCACCTCACAGCATTGCTGGTGATTCGGAATAGCTGCTACTCTCAGGGGAGACACCCAGGTGATAGAGACGGTGCTCGTCACCCAGCACCCAGCACCCAGCAACAACACAGATCCAAACTTCTAGGCTTGGCCACCTCTCACCATCTCAAGTGGTTGCTGAAAGAGGGCTGCAGGATGGCTCAAGAAAAAGGAAGGAGTTTCTCAGGTAGCTCCAGGTGTCCTAGTCATGGATGCAGGTGGGATGGAGATGACAGTGTGTCCTTGTTGACTGCAAGCCTCTGTGGGACACCAGCCGCCTCTGTCTGAGGGGCAGGAAGGGAATGTATGTTGCCTGAGTATCTGTTGGCGTCGGGAGCTATGTGGGGCACTCTGCATGCATGATCTCATTCCGTGCTCTGAAGTAGCCTAGAGAGTAGGAATTCTTAATACTGGCTCCATTTTAGACACAGAGAAGAGGAGTCTCAGAAGCAGGAAGTAAGTTGCCCAAGTCCACACAGTGGGCATTGAAGGCAGAGTTCCAACCTACACCTATCCCAGACTGAGCCTAATGGAAAACAGTATGGAGATTACTCAAAGAACAAAAAATAGACGTACCATTCAATTCAGCAATCCCACTACTGGGTCTCTACCCAAAGAGAAAGAAATCATTACATAAAAAGACACCTGCACACATGTTTAGTGCAGCATTATTCATAACAGCAAAGGTATGGAATCGACCTCAGTGTCCATCAGTGGAGGACTGGATAAAGAAAATGTGGTACATATACATGCACGTGCATACGTATATAAAATGTTTATTTTATACATTTACATATATTAAGAAACCTGCACTTGTACATCCTAAACATATAAAAATAAATAAATTTTTAAAAAGAAAAATAGAGCACCTGGTCTGATCAGCTCCTGCCCTCTTTTCACTCCAGGACCTGGGAAGCATGACTTCTAGGCTGCCTACTGCTCACTTCACCTTCAGGCTGTTGTCTGAGACCTGGGGTCTGTTCATAGATGACTCTGCAGTCAGACTGCCAGGGTTTAGAACCCAGCTCCTCCCCACACGAGCTATGTGACTTTGGAGACGTTACTTGATCTTCAGCCTCAGTGTACCCATCTGCCAAGCGGTGATCTGGATAAGACCCACCTCCTACAGATGCTGTACAAATCGAGTGAAATAAGATTTGCAAAGATCGCCGGGCGCAGTGGCTCATGCCTGTAATCCCAGCACTTTGGGAGGCCGAGACGGGTGGATCACAAGGTCAGGAGATCGAGACCATCCTGACTAACACAGTGAAACCTCGTCTCTACTAAAAATACAAAAAAATTAGCTGGGCGTGGTGGCGGGGGCCTGTAGTCCCAGCTACTGGGGAGGCTGAGGCAGGAGAATGGTGTGAACCTGGGAGGCGGAGCTTGCAGTGAGCCGAGATCACGCCACTGCACTCCAGCCGGGGCACACTACAGCCTGGGCAACAGAGCGAGACTCCACCTCAAAAAAAAAAAAAAAAAAAAAAGAAAAGATTTGCAAAGATCCTGGTACAGCGCCTGGGACAAGCAAGGTGCTCAATAAATATTGGTTAGTGTTATGATTATCACGATGCTATTCATCCTCCTGTATCTCCTGACTCCCCACATGCTCCATCATTTAGTCCAAACATCCCTCCAAAAGCACAATAGATATCCAAGCTATTTCAGCAGCAGATGTTTGTCCACCTGGCCACCTCCTATGGCAATGCTTCCTCTCTTGAAACTCAATTTACTTCGTTGGAAAGAGGAAGAAGAAAAATTAAAAACCAAAGTCCTCATTTAACTCAGGATTCCTGATCATTGATTGCTGTCTGCAAATTGGGCAATAAAGCCATGGAACATTGGTAATGAGTGCTGGTTCCACCGGAACTGTCATACAGGTGTGCCTGGCAGGGCACGGGCTGGCCAGCCTCCCCTCCACCTTCTTGTTGATGGAAAGAACTGGGGCCTGATTAATAGCTTAACTGTACTTAATTCCCCATGGAATCATTAAACACAGTATCTGTTTCATTAAACAGATCCAGGACAATTCACCTTGTATAATCATATCACATAAAATTTTGCTCTGAACTCACTCTAGGGAGACTGTAAAATTAACTCTACGGAACCCAAAGCAGAGCGGGGTTGGTGGTTCTAGGAGTCTGGACTGAGCGGTAATTGCGAGGGGGGCAAGGGCATGGTGGGGTGAACACACTCAAAAGCTAGGTGACCTTGGCTCTTACAGGGTGACCTTCACATACTTTGTCACTAAGGGCATCCAAAAGCAGCAGTTCTCAAACCTTAAAGTGCACATGAAGTGTCTGGAGAAGTCTTGTTAAAATGCAGATTCTGATCCAGGAAGACTGGGATAGGGCCTGACATTTGCTTGCCTAAAAATCTCCCAGATGATGTCCATGTCACTGGTCCACAGGCCACATTTTGAGCAGCAGAGGCTTATAGCAATGGTTCTTAAACTAGGGTGCTCATCGGTATCACCTGGAGGGTTTGTTAAAACACAGATTGCGGCCGGGCACGGTGGCTCATGCTTGTAATCCCAGCATTTTGGGAGGCCGAGGTGGGTGGATCACGAGGTCAGGAGATGGAGACCATCCTGCCTAACACGGTAAAACCCTGTCTCTACTAAAAATACAAAAAATTAGCTGGGCATGGTGGCGGGCGCCTGTAGTCCCAGCTACTTGGGAGGCTGAGGCAGGAGAATGGCGTGAACCCGGGAGGCGGAGCTTGCAGTGAACTGAGATCGCACCACTGCACTCCAGCCTGGATGACAGAGCAAGACTCTGTCTCAAAACAAACACACATACACACACACACACACACACACACACACACACACACACACACACACACAGAGATATTGCTGGAGCCCCACTCCCAGAATTTCTGATTCAGCGGGTTTTAGGATGGGGCCTAAAAATGAGCATTTCCAACAAGCTCCCAAGGGAGGGTGATGCTACTGATTTAGGACCTTAAAGCAAGGGTCTCAAACTCAAGTGTCTCCAGAGGCCAGATGGTGAATGCCAAGGGGAAGAATGGGCTGAGTGGAGACTGGGGGTTCTGTTCTTTAAGGAAGGCTCTCTGCCACAGCCCTTGCATACCTGGGTCAGGCCTCGGAGGGGGCACTTGGAGAAGATCCCTTCTCCCATCTCAGACTCATGTAGGACCCTGGGCTCCCAATATGAGATGGGGGTGGTGGATCCCCCTATCCCATACTCCCTGCAGCCTCTCCATTCAGCCTGTTCCGACTCCTTCCTTAGTGTTGGTTTAGAGCTCCCAGCTGTCTTGAATAAGGAAAAAGATAAGAGATGGATGGCTCTTGGGAATTAGGAGACTTGTCTGAACCTAAGATAGGGTTGAGGTTCCTCTTCCAGAATATCTGAATGTACCAAAGGGTCAGCAACGTCGTAGGCAGTAGAGCCTGGTGGTTAATGTCTTGGTTTGAATCTCAGCTTAGTCAGTACCTACGGTCTTAGCCAAGAGACTTGTCCCTTCCTGGGATGGCTCTCTCACTTGTAAAGTGGGGTGTACTGATGGTCCCTGCCTTTCTTACCCTCTGTGGTCCCTAGAGAGCTTAGATGGGATATCAAATGTCAAGTGCCCACAAGAGCTTCCCAGGTAAGCCCCTTTTCTGTTCACTTGGGACAGCAGGGTGCCTGGGAGGTGGGAGAACTAGGTCCTAGGGCTAGACCAACCTTGGTGGTCTCTGCTTCTCTCTGGCCTCAGTTTCCCCACTACTCAATAGGAATCAGTGGTTCTCAGCCCTCCATGCACATTAGAAGCAGCTGGGGAACTTTAAAAATATTCACACAATGCGGGAGTGGGGTGGGGACAACACACATTGGGGCCTGTCAGTGGTGGGGAGGGAGAGCATCAGGAAGAATAGCGAATGCATGCTGGGCCTAATATCTAGGGGATGGGTTGATCTGTGCAGCAAACCACCATGGCACACGTTTACCTATGTAACTAAACTGTACATCCTGCAAACGTAACTCAGAACCTAAAATAAAAGTTGAAAAAAATATATTGACGTCCAGGCTCCAACCAGTAATAGTCCAGGGTGCAGCCTAGGCACTGGGGTTTTCCCGCTCTCCTCCAGGGACTCTAAGGAGCAACCAGCACAGAGGCCCACTGAGCTCACTGATCTCCCAGGTCTCTTCCAGCTTTGACAAGCAGAGTCTGTGCTACTACCATTTGCACATATGGATATCTCAGCCTGGCGACCAGTGTTTGCTTTTGATTGATTGTTCTACCAACAAATGATTCAGAGGCCTCTCTACCCCTGGGAATGACTGGACAAATGTCACCACCTATCCAAGCTTCCACCCCCTCACTGAGAAGAGGAGTGAGGCAGAGGGAGGAACAGACAAACCGCCTTGAGTGAATTGGGACCCAAGGCGCAGGCCCAAGGGTTTTAACAAGCAAAGTCAGTGTTGAGGGTGTTACCGGTGGATTGCTGAGTTACATCATCCTGCCCTGCTCTGTTCCTCTCTGGGGAGGGGCTGGAGTACTGGAGCAGCCTGGTTCCTGGAGGCTGGATGAGCTGGGGACAACTCACGTTTGCAGAGCGCCTGCTGTGTGTCGGGGACTCTGGACTGGGTGATTCATAGCCACCAATGGTTCATCTAATCCATTATCACAGTGCAGTGCTGAAGAACGTGGGCTCTGGAGCAAGATTCCCTGGGTTCAAATCCCAGCTCTACCACTTTATGGAAAAACTCCTCCCAACCCCAGCTTTATTAAGGTCTAATTAATATACATAATACTGCACATAATATATACAATTTAGCAACTTTGGTTATGTGGATACACTCATGTTACCATCACCATAATCCGTCTAATATATATTTCCATCACTTCTGGAAGTTTCCTTTAGTCTATTTTCTTTGTTCATTTTTGTGTATAGTAAAAAACACTTAACAAGAGATCTACCCTCTTACCAAAATCTTAAGTAAAGAATACCTTCTTGTTAACTAAAGGCACTATGTTGTATAGCAGAATGGTGGAACTTACATCTTGTATAACTGTAACTTCATACTCATTGAACAACAACCCCCTATATCCCCCTTACCCTGGAAAAGCTCCTTAACCTCCCTGAACCTAGGTTATCCCATCTATAAAATGGGGACAATTATGGTGGGGATTTAAGAAGTTAGCCTTTTCCAAAACCCTCAGTAGATGTGACTTTCATTATGGTGGTGGACATCATCCTATAATGGATATGGGACTTTGAGGCTGAGAAGGGTTAAGAATACTCAAGATGGCAGAAGTTGGGTCTGACTTCAAAGCTCTGGCTACTGCCCTGGGTGGCTGCTCTGCATTGAAATGTTGATCCACACAGCCCTCTGTCACCTAGTAAGTGCCAGAACTGAGTCTCAAACCCGGGTCATCTTAGTAAGTTCCATGCTTGGGGCTCAACACTGTCATTTCCCAGCTGTGTGATGTGGGGCAAGTCATTTAACCTCTCTGAGTCTCGCCACCCAGAGTTGGGAGTGTTCATTGAAATGATGCCCTGTACCTGTGCTCCTAGGACCTCGTGGCAATACAGCCACTGACCTGGGGCTGGATTCAGGTCTCCTGACTTCCAGGGTGGGGCTCTTTAACCTGTTTCCATCAATCCCACATCAATTTCATGAGCATCTCCAACACCATGAAAGTCACACCTACTGAGTGTTTGTAAAATTATTAAAGCCTCACTGTTTTATAATCTTCACTTTATAGATGGGGCCATCTAAGTTCAGGGAGGTTAATGAGCCCTTCTGGGAGGTGGTAGAGCTGAGATCTGAACCCAAAGTCTTTCTCCTGAGCCCATGATTTTAATTCCCTGTGCGATGCAGCATCCCGGCTCACAGAAGGTGATGCTTGTGGGTGGTGGGGTGTTGTGGGAGGCACCTACTCTACTGGAAGCAGGGACTGGAGCATGACACGTGCCCTCCAGGATGCCCTCCGGGGTTTCTCGCATGAGGCATCCTCTCCTGCTGGCCATGCTGGTCCGGAGCGCGGGACCTTCCCACCGCCCCCTGCAGCCCGGGGCCCCTCCCCGCCCCCTCCCCCCCCTCCCCTCCCTNAGAAAATGACAAAGCAGGGTTTCCTGCCTCCAGGTCTAGTATGCCTTCCACTTTCCCACACTTTCCCATGCTGGTGGCTGGCTGGAAACCAAGGTTTTCTCTCAAGGAGTAGGCAAAGGTCACTAAAATGGGAGCTGGGAGGTTACTGAGGGTAGGCCTTGTCAGTATCACAAAACCTAATCTTACCCTGCGAGAAGCCTGCCTTCCCTTCCCTTCCTTTCTCTTCCCTTCCTTTCCCTCCCCTCCCCTTCCCTCCCCTCCCCTCCTCTCCCCTCCCGAACGGTACCTTTGCCCTTCCAGTGGGCATGCGCAGCAAAGCCTATGTGGCCGCCGTACTTGCGGTTGAACTCAGCCATGAGGGCCTTGTAGGGGTTGCGGATGAGCAGGATGGCGGCGTCGAAAGCCTCGATCTCTTTCTGGCCGCTTTCGTGCGTCTTGATGCAAATGGTCCGTCCGCTGCGCCAGTGGTCCCGCTCACCTTTAAACCCTTCCCGCAGCCAGAGGTAAGGAACAGGACCGGTGAGCCGGGGAAGCAAGAAACCCACCCTACTCCCTTCTGGGCCACTTCAGGAATCCTCATGCATTTGTTCACTCAGTCGTTCGCATATTTATCGAGCACCTACTATGTGCCAGGCACTGTGCTAGGACCCCGGGATTAAAATGACTTTCAAAAACATTCACGGGTCTTCAAAAATATTCACGAGTCTTCCTGTTTTTGAGAGTTAGATTGTTCCACAAATAAGTGTAAAACCACTGCCCTGGTGAGTGTTACAAAAGGGGAGTATTAATGCTTGGGTGCTGGCTAGGCACAGTGACTCATGCCTGTAATCCCAGCACTTTGGGAGGCCAAGGTAGGAGGACAGTATGCTCCCAGGAGTTCGAAACCAGCCTGGGCAACATAGTGAGACGCCATTCTCTACAATAAAAATTAAAAAAAAAAAAAATTAGCCAGGCATGGTGGCGTGCACCTGTAGTCCAAGCCACTTGGGGGACTGAGGCGGGAGGACTGCTTGAACCAGAAGGTTGAGGCTGCAGTGAGCGATGATCGTGCCACTGCACTCCAGCCTGGACGACAGAGTGAGACCCTGTCTCTTGACAAAAAAAAGAAAAGAAGAGAAAAAGCTTGGGTGCTGTGAGAGGGGCCAGACAGTGATGTACTGGGTGATTCCTCTTTGTGGGGAGTCAGCGTCCTTACCCCACTGATGATGGGCATGGCCGTATGACTTCCTGTGGCCCATAGAATGAGGGTGAAAGTAGGTTTTTTCAGCACAGTCTCAAGATACATCATATGTTTCTGCTTACTTTCCATGAGGCAGCTCTGCTATCACCATGAAAGGACATGCCCTGGGGGTGAGGGGTGGGGGATTGGTCCCAGATGATGACAGATACATAGAATAGACATGGTCCCAACCTGCCCCCTGGGGATGGGCAGCCCAGTTAGCTCAACCAAAATCATTGACCTAGTCAAGCGGCATACAAAAAGGTTTCCTGGGGGAAGAGATGCATAAGTATAGAACTGAAAAATGAGGAGAAACTTACCAGCTCAAGAGAGCTGGGAAGGGAGGGCCAGGGGCTGGGAAAAGCAGGTGCAAAGGGCCTGTGGTGGTTGGGAAGAAATCTGTCACATACGAGTGACTGCAGAGGGAATGCAGGTAGCAAGAGGGGAGCATGGGGCTGGAGAGGGTTATGGGGTCTGTGATGAAGAGGCCAGCACTAGACCAGAAAGACTGGGGAACCCTTAAGAGGATTTAAGCAAAAAGGAGGGGCATGATCAGGTTTTCCTTTCAAAAGCTGAGGAGCTGAGAGAAGTTCTGTGCAGCTGGAGACTAGTCTAAGCCCTTTACATATACTAAGCAATTAAATCCTCTCAACAATTCTACAAGGAATTTTACAGATGAGGTAACTGAGGCAGAGATGTCCAATAACTCGCCCAAGTTACAGAGCTATGGAAGAGGCGGAACCAAGATATAAACCTGGGCCATCCAGGCTCCCGGCACACATGTGTCCTTCACCCTCTAAGTGCCCCTTAGCTCATGCAAGCTAAGGCATTTGGATACGATATTAAGGCCAGGTAGAAATGTTATTGTACTAGACCTTCAAGATACTGGCTGTGTTTGCAACCCAATGAGTCATTCTGAATATCATATCACCTCTCTGGGCCTCAGTTTTCCTCATCTGTAAAATGGGTCCATGCACTTTCTCCCTCACAGGGCCATTGTGAGAAATTGATGAGGCCCACAGTAACACTTCAATACATGGCAGCTAATGCAGAATAAGACTTAGGGTGAAATCATGGACTGAGAAGTCGCCTCGTATCATCAAACCTTGGAGTATCATTTCTTCCCTCCCTGTTGTGCTCTGGCTTTTAAGATGGATGGAGGTGAAGACTGGCTTGATATCTGCTCCTGTTCCTGGAGACCAGGGTCCAGAGAGGTGCAGCCTCTCACACGTGACCACTAAGCAGAAGAGCCAAGAATGGAATGTGATTTTTTCAATCAGGTTCCATTCTGGGACTTGCTAAGTTAAGTTGCCTGGGATAAGCCTAGCCTTGCAAATTAGCACTGGCCCGTGCCCATGAGAAAATATTCACCCACAGCCTTTGAGGTCGATGGGAAGCACAGTGTCATGGAAAAAATCTCCTCCAGAGGAGAATGAGGAATAGGATGTAGGGGCTTGAGAGAGAGAGCTTTGGACATAAACATTTATGCAAGGCAACGCTGGATATAATTTCATGTCATGTGTTCTGGTAGAGCTCTACATGACATGGACAAAGGGCTTTCCATCCATGGTTTCATTTCATCTTTACGAAAGTCTATTTCACTACGAGCACAGCAATGGAAAACACAGGCAGGGGGTATACCAGAACTCACACAGATTCTCAACGAGGAAAAATAAATTGCCAGAAACATGAAAGGATGGTCAAACTATTTTCAATCAGCTCCATGCATTGGGATACCCAAGTTACAACATTTCTATTTGTTCATGATGGGGTCAACTTAGCACAGTATTTATCAAGATTAAAAACAAAAACAAAAAACCTAGAAAAGCTATAAAGATTGGGAAAGATCTGTTTCATATTCCAGATTCTGGTTGCCTGAGGAGTTTATCTATAGGAGTATTGCAAATGTAGAGAAAATTCCATTTAGCAGAATATCTCCCAGAGAGGGAAAAGTACTATGTCTGGAAAGGAACTTTTGAGAAGGCACATAGAATAGGTTTGCCTGAAGAACAACAGATAGTTGCTCAATTGTCTTCTAAAGAGGGCCTGTCTAGGTAACTGCAAGGGTACAATGGATGCAAGCTTTGAGTCAGAGCAGAATTGCTGAACTCCACCACAAGGGTGTCTCCCTCTGCACTCTCCTTGACATCCAGGATCCAGCATCTCCATGACATAAACATGATATATTTAAATTCTATCTTTTAAGAGTCACCAAAATATCAGCTTATTTTGGGCACCCATGTGACCCTCAAACTCTAAGGAGCTGCCCAACTGTCCCAGGATTTGGAGAAACAACCTTGTTTAGGGCCACAGAGAGAACAAGACATATTTTTCCCGTCTGTCTTCCAAACCTCTGTTACTATCGTCGCTTGTGCATTTTTCAGTTAGGGGAGCTAAGATACAGAGAAGGGAAGTGGCAGAGACTACACATCTCTGCATGCCCTAGAGTTTACTGGGACTGGAAAGTCTCATCTTGGCTCCAGGCATGGACACCCCTGAAGGCTGGTGGTTCTCCAGGACAGTGGTATTTGCTTTGAGGACAAGGAAATCCTCAGAAATTGTTGTCCTGCATCAGCTGGGCTGAGAGGCTACCAACTCTGTGGGTTGATGTACCAGTCTGAGAACATCATCCTGCCCTTCCCTCTTATGTCTTCCCTCCTTCAGAAGTCAGGGCTCTGGCTCCTCACATACCACAGAGCTTGAGCCTGCATTAAGGCAATGAGGTCTCTTACATGGGGAGAGGTAGGAAGAGGGGGGATGAAGCCTAGGGAAAGGGGAACAGTAAGAGAGAAAGACACAGTTACCTGGAGAGAGGGAGGGACTAAGACAAAGTGAGGGAGAAGGCAGGAGTTGGGGGAGATAAACAGACACAGAAATAAAATGAGACAGGAACAGATAAGGGGACATAGACACCTAGAGAGAGAACAACAGAGAGAGAGACACGAAGAGAGAAGGACAGAGAGGCAGAGGCACATACTGGGCAGAGGTAGACATGCAGAGAAAGGACAAGAGAGAGAGAGAGAGAGAGAGAGCGAGCGCCAGATGGCAGATGGACACAGAGACAGCGAAAACCATGCTTTGCAAATGGCAGTTGCACCCAGTGAGGGAAAGGGAAGAAAGACCCAAATGGGACAGACACTTGGATTCTGGGAGGGAAAGGTCCCTACACTTCTTCACTCATTCACTCATTCATTCCCTCCCTCCCTCCCTCACCAGCTCATTGGTGAAGTGGAACCTTTGCCAGACTGAGGGAAGAGCAGGTTGCAGAAAAGTGCAGGAAAGAGAGAAAATGCTGGGCAGCCCATCAGGCCCAGGAGGGTCCTGGGAGAGCACCCGTCTGACACATGTTTCTTACAGAGGAGGAAACTGAGGTCTTGAGGGACAGGGAAACGTGCGTCCAGCCATTCAGCAAGTTGATAGCAGAAGAAAAGAAACTCTAAAGGACTTAGATAAATCAGCAAGAGTTGCTGGGGGATCAGCTCATTGTACAGATGCTACCCTTCCAGACCCACCCGCCGAGGCCCCCAAGTTACTGTCTTCTCTTCTAATCAGTGACCTCCTAAATGTCCCACCCACTTCCCCTTTGCCCCAGCACTGTCACTCCCTGGATAACCCTGCAGCCTGATAAATACCTCCCAGTCCAAACCTGTGGCCAGAAGACTATTTCCAACACACTAGTCTCAGCACATCACGTCTCTGCTGAAAACCGCACAATCTCACCCCATTCCCATCCCCATAGCCCTCACGACAATGGTCACAGCTCTCAGAAGGGCATTCTAGGTGCTTTGCCAAATCCTATTCTGGATGTTCCTTCTACCTTACACCCCAGCCCCACTACCTCCCTTTTCACCATCTAACAGCATGGAACTATTTTTATTCACCCATCACATTGTGCCACTCTCCTCCTTGTCTCTGTGCATGCCATGGCCTCTGCCTGGGACACCCTCTTTTCCCTCCTTCTGAGTAAGTCCTATCCATCTTCTGCACACATACCTCAAGACTGAGTTAGAAAAAAATATAAAGTGCCCGTCACGGTGCTGGGCCCATTGTAGATATTAAATAAGGGCCCATGATGATTAGAATTATTAACAGCGATGTGAATATATTCATAATAATAAGGCTATGATGAAGGAATGTCTGGGGTACAAGAAAGGTAAAGGACGACCTGTTAAGTCTGCCAGAGACACAGCAATGGGGAATTTGACCTGCAGCCTCAGGAGATGGTTTCCAGGCCAAATAAGCAAGAAATAAGGGTGGGGGCGGTGGGGATTGACGTCCCAGAGATAGCACGTGCAAATCGCCAGTGCATTCTCGAACTACAAAGAGCTCATTATACCTGGGGTCTGAAAGGGGCTGCAGAACTTTGCCCCAGTGTGGCAAATGCAGCAAAGGATTTCATGAAGTTAAGCATCTTTCAGCTGCAAGGTGATGTGGGGAGAGACTGGGCAGGGTTAGCTAGATTGACTGATGCTGTTGTGGGGCAAGTGGCTCTTCATTTTGTCTGCACCCCACTGTCAACTCCAAGCTCCCAGGGAGAGTTCAATGTTAACTGCAAGGGCTCAGGCTGCAGGAAGGATTTTAAAGCTCCTAATGAAAAGGCAACTACATTCAAAGCCTCAGCTGTCTGTGACCAGCCCACAACCCCCTGCCTGTCTCAGTACGAATGAAGGAAACATCCAGTAACTAGACACAGCTTGAGGCAGGGAATTGCCACAGGGGGGTTATGTTTTCTTCTTCTTCTTTTTTTTTAAATCAAGGTAAACTTTTAGTAGGTGTCTCACTCCGTTAATGACCCATTAATATTGCCCACACTAAAGCATTAGCAAACACTAGGAGAAAAATGAATTTTTGGAATGTTTTGGGTCTGGAAGTAAGAATGCTGGGTTCTTCATCTAGGGCCAGGGGTCTTGGCTCTGGTTTTGCAGTGGAATCCCCTGGGAGCTTATAGAAAACACCCACTCCTGAGAGTCTGATGGAAATGGTCTGAGAGGCAGCCTGGGTGTCAAGACTTTAAAAGCTCCCTGGGCAATGATAATGTGTAGTCAGAGACCAACTCCCTTTGCCTTTGACTAAGTAAATGACTGTCCTGGTTACATAGCATTTAAAAAATGTCTGTTTTACACCACAGACTCACACATATTATTTCACAAACATTATCTTGTTATATTTTTTGGAAAATCTCTGAGTTCAGTACTGACATCCCCCTATTTAGATTAGGAAATGAAAGCTCAGAGAAGTGAAGAATTTTGCACAAGTTCTCATAGCTGATAAGTATCAGAGTGAACTTTCAGACTGCATATCAGATCTCCTGACTCTATCTTAAGATTCCATTTCTTCTTCTTCTCTGAAGTTAGGAGGTTGAGTTAGATCAGATGGCGAAGACTTGGTGTATAGGCCACCATTCCCCATTCTCCACTTTCAACAGGCATCACTAATAGATTAAGGCACTTTGTTTCAGAGAGAGAATAGAACCTTTCTTAACACATCATCCTTAAGCAAAAATTCATTGGAATCAACACTAGATGAAACCAATTTTGATCTCTGAACTAAATCATCCTGAGGGACCCCTTCTGTTTGTGACATTCTGGGATTGCATGAGTAGGGTTGCTGCCACAGCCAGGAGCGTGAGAATGTTGGCCAGCCATGGCATCCTTTCTGAACCTGCATTCCACAGCCACTGCTCCAGGACAAGCCAGAGAGATTCTGGAATATCCCAGTGCTCTTCCCAGCAGCTCCCACAAAGGCAGCACAGCACAGAGGTTAAGATCATAGGGATGGCTGACAGCCAGCCCTGGGTTCAAATCCTGATATAAGCATGCAATACCCTCAGCATGGAGCTTCATATGTAATAGGTGGCTAATAAACAATCACTCAGGCCCAAACTGGAAATTAATAAATATATGAAAAGCTGGGATTCTTAAGCAGATTCCCCTGCCTGACCCGCTGCCAACTCCAACCATCAGCCTGTCCCTCTTCACCCTTTTTGCCTTTTCTTGCCCAGTCTCTGCCTCCCTCCTGTGTCTCGCCCTGAGAAAGACATGCCCCCTGGCTCTCCCTGAGCTAGGGTTTGGGGATGACTCTTTATTGGCACCAAGCTGTGCCTGGCTAGTGGCTGGCACCCAGACAAGAGTACCCAGAGCCAACTTTTATTGACGACATTGAATGTGGCCCAACACAAATTCGTAAGCTTTCTTAAAACATTATTAGATTTTTTTTTGTTATTTTTATCTTACTTTTAGCTCATCAGCTATCATTAGTGTCAGTGTATTTTATGTGTGATCCAAGACAATTTTTCTTCTTCCAGTGTGGCCCAGGGAAGACAAAAAATGGGACACCTCTGCTTTGAAACAACCTCATGAAATATGTACTCTTATCTCTAATTTGTGCATGAGGACACAGGATCAGAGAGGTACAGTAAATTGCCTAAAGTCACACAGCCAGGAAATGGTCTTCAGCTGGTTTGCAGACACAAAGACCATGGCCAAGGGCTGCTCCACATGTAGATGCAAAGCCTCCCACAAGAGGAGGCCTTGCTTCCCTGATGTCTCCCACCATGCCCAGGAGAGGGCTTCATGCCCAAGGGGCATTTCGTCCATGATTTCTTGTTCCTCAGTAAGAAACCCAGGAATTTCTCACCTGTATGATAGAGTAATAAAGATGTGGGCTTTGAAACTGGGAAATACTAGAATGCAATCCCCAATCAGCTTATTGAAAAAACAAAAATAAAAACATTGTGTGACTTTGGGCAAATTATTTCTCCTCTCCAAGCCTCAATTTTCATTTCTGGGAAAGAACGTCATCCTCCTACCTCACAACGTTTCTATGCAGGGTTAAATAAGAATATGGCACCTGGCCACCTACTAGGTGCCAGGAGAACATCTTTGGCAATCTGAACCTACATGAGGCGCCTCACACACAGTTGGTGCTCCACAAATGCATGTTGGGACACCTAACTTAGGAAGTGTATCCAGAACATTCCAGTGCTCAGTAAACATCTGTGAATGGAATGAAAATAGAGCACCCTGCATAGTGAATATTGTCGACTTAAATCTGGAGAGGACACCTGGTGAATAGTAGGTGCTCAATAAATATCCCCAAAGTGAACTTAGTTCTTGTACCTCTATTACATCAAAGAGTTGCTGCAGGAAATATCTGTAATGAGGTACCAGGGCACAGTAGGTGCTTGAGAAATGTTTGTGGTAACCTAAATGGAGGAAAGGTAGCAGGCATAGGATAGGTACTTGATAAATGTCAGTTATAGAATGGATGCTAGTGGAGTATCCAGGACGTGACTGAAGAAATGTCTGTGGGGCATAAAGGAAGTAGGAGGTACCAAGCATGCAGTGAGTCTCAATAAGTGTGCCTGGGAGAGTTGAGTGGCATGCAGTAGGTACTCAAGGAGGAGTATTCCCATATCCTCCAAGGGGGGACCTTCCCAAGCCCAGGGAACCTCCTGCCCTGCCCTCCCTGCCGTCTCCTCACCTTTGTTGTAGAGGGAGCCATCGAAATAGTAGCTGCCAGTGTAGAAGCCCGTGGCCAGCTCAATGAGGTGGCGAGCCCATGTGTTGCCGGCACCTGGAAAGCTGGCCAAAGCAATGAGTTGCTTGGACTTGCCCGGCAGGAACCTTCTGTCCATGCAACGGTTGTCTGAAAAGGGCGGAGCATGGACAGAGGTCAAAACCAGGGGCAGATAGAGCCTGTCTGAAAGGGACCAGGGTATGAGCCCCACCCCTGCCACTTCTCAGCCAGGTGATCAAGGGCACAGGACACTTGCGTGGGTCATGGGAAAGCTTCACTGGGCCTCAGTTTTCCCATCTGTAAAATGAGGGAGATGGTTCCTCCCTCGTAGGGTTGAGGTGAGTGTTAAATGGGATAATAATGGGAAGGGACAAGCACAGTGGTTAGCCCATAGTAGTGATCCAATAGAAGTCAGCTGGGAGGGTGAATCTTCTCTCCAGCCCCAGTTTACCCCCAGCAGAGCAAGTCTTTCCCATTCACCCGTACCCTTTCCTCCAGATTGAAACCGTCAATGGCATCCATTATGTATTTTCTGTTATTCTTGTATTTTGCGGACTCTGAAAAGCCAGAGAATCAGGAATATTCAGATGGTACTCACCACCTCCCAACCCATTTTACAGATGAGGAAACTGAGGGCTAGAGAAAACTAATACATATGCCTTTTGAACATAGGATGCAGTCCAGGGTTCTTATCTTGGCCTCTAAGCCCACATGGTTGGCCTTTGCAAACTCACAGGCTCATTCTAATCCACTCCACCACATGCCAGTCACCTGGTCTCTCCGTCCTTCCTCTCCTGTGTCTTGCTCCGTCCTGACATAGCGCCTTCGTGCATGCTGTTCCCTCTCCATTGCCTCCTACCTGCCTTTGCTTTTTGTTCTTCAGCTCTCAGTTGAATGGGTTCCTCTGTCTATCCGTCTGTCTTTCCTTCCTTCTTCCTTTCCTCTTTCCTTCCTCCCTTCCTCTCTCCCCTCTTTTCCTGACTCCCTGGGCTATCATTAGTGCATTACTACATCCATCTCCTTCATATTGTTGATCACAATTGCAATTCAGATAATTATTCATGCAATTAGTCATGTGGTCAGAAACCCTGCCCGTATTGTGTTTTGCTGATTCATCAAAAGTTTCCACAATATCTGGTATACAGCAGGTACTTAATAACTGCTTCTTGATTGGATGGATGAATGGGTAGAATGATGACCGGGTGGATAACAATAATATCTATTAATATCTATTTTGTAGGACTCTTGTAAGGATTGAATGAAACAAAGCATGTAATATGTTAATACTCTAAAGTGCTCAAAAGGTATAGGTATTATTTTTCTCTCGCCCTCAGGTTCCTCATCTGTAAAATGGGTTGGGAGGTGTTGAGTACCATTTGGCTATTTCTGATTCTCTGGCTTTTCAGAGCCTGCAGAATGCCATTACCATCAGAGTTAACAGAAAATGCAAGTCCCAGCACCTCCCACTGCAACCCCAGAGGGAGCTAAGAAAGCACAAGCTTTTCTTTTGGTTCCCTCAGTTGCAAAGGCATCTGAGGGAAGGCTCAGAGCAGGGGGCACTGGAGCAGAAAGGAGGATGAGAGAATCCCAGATCCAGGCCTGGAGGCCCCAGGTCTCAGTGCTGCCTTCTTCAGCCCAGGACAGATGAACTCCACCCTTGTTTACCATCCAAGGGAAGGCAGGCAAACCTCCCTCACCTCCCATGGCGCCTCACCTCCATCTCTCCCTGTTCTGGGGAAGTCACTCATCCCCTGCTCATGTGTGTGGACTCCATTCCCTCCTTCTTCAGGCTCCTTGCTCCTTCCAACCCCAATATTTTTTCTCTCTCAATCACATTAGCACTCAAACAGGAACAAATAGCTCCATCATTTAGAAAGAGCCCCTTCCAGCGACCACCAGCTCCCCTTCACCCCATCACTGCCATATTGTCAGCAGAGTTGTCCATATTCCTTCACATTTCCTCCCTTCCATCTACTCCTTGGCCCTTGCACTTGGCCTCTTCCCTGTTCACTGCCCCGAACCAGTTATGGGCAAGGTCTTCAGTGACGGCCCCATGCTCAATTCAACAGACAAGCTCACCTCACGTGATTACTCAGGCACAAGGGCAGATCACTCTGCCCTCCTATAGGTAATTCCTTCCCAAGATTTTACTGGGGTCTTTCCTGTTCTGCATTAGCTGCTATTTGTTGAAGTCTTACTATGAGCCTCATTGATTTCACACAAAAGCCCTTTGAAGGAGAGGTGTGAAGTCCTAGATTTAAATTCCAGTTCTTCCATAGGAAAAAGATGATCTGTCTGAGCCTCAGCTTGCTCACCTATAAAATGGGACTATTAAGCAGTGACGACAGCCTGAGGTTGTTTAGGAGAATGAAATTCATGAATGAATGCCGTGTTAGAGTAAGACAAACGTGCTGGAAGTGCCGATAGAATAGATTGTGGTTCCTGGTATTGTTGCTGCTAGCTGGAGGTTCAGCTCTCTTCTCCTGCCTGTTTAATTTTTGTTCTGAGACTAATAGATTTAGGAGAAAATAAACCAAGGGACGTCTGTGGCAAAGCCAGGTAAGCTTCAGGGAATGGTTTTCATTGGAATATACTGCAAAAAGGAGCCCAGACACAGGAACTTTCTAGAATGTGGTTATGTTTTACATTTTTATAGGGGAGTGGATTACCCAGTTGACATTAACCAGTACACTTAAAATATGTGCATTCCGCTCTATGGAAATGTTACTTCAGAAAAGCTAATATTGAATTATAACCAATGACAACATCCTGAAGTACAATGATGCTTGCAACTTACTTTGAAATGCACCAAAAATTAGGAAGGATTGAGGGATGGAGAAATGGAGAGATGGACAATAAAGTAAATATAGCAAAAGTTAACATACATCACAAAATTCTATGGAATAAGTATATAGGTGTTCACTGCATAAGCCTTGCAACTTTTCTGGAGGTTTGACTTTTTTGTTTTTCAGAATAAAATGTTGGGTTGATAGGTCGGGTGGGGCAGACCAGGCTCCTTAATTTCCCCCCAAAACAGAATTCTCTATTCAAATACTTCCTGGGAGGCCAAGGCCAACCCCAAGGTAAAAGCTGTGGTTTTCAGTGCTATAAAGAAAGTTGATTTGGTTCCTAAGCCCTATAAATTAAGCAGCTGTTAGAGGCAATATTATATGCAGTTCTGGAATCAGATCAACCTGGGTTTCCACTCAGAACTGTCATGGCCTACCTGTGTGGCACTGAACAAGGCTTTCCACTCACTAAGCCTCAGTTTCCTCACCTATGAAACAGGGCTAATAAACCTTACACAATTATGTGGGATAATGACTGTGAATTTTTCACAATGTATTTTGAGAAGCTAGGGTTGAGAGTGCAGTCTTGGGACCTAGATTTCCTGGGTTTGAATCCCTACACTGCCATGTCTGAATTGTTTGACTTTGGCCAAGTTACTCAGCCTCCCTGTGCCAAGTTGCCTCATTTGTAAAATGGTGAATAACAGTGCTTATGCAACTGGACTGTTTGGATGATTAGATGATTTAAGGCAGGTAAAAGATTTGACAGAGCCTGGCACAGAGCAAGTGTTCAATAATTATTTAGTTCCCATAGGGGGCATCAGGGCTTAGCACACAGTAGGTGCTCAATAAATGGCAGCCCTGGTGGGCCAGGCTCTTGGCAGGCTGATGAGCCACATAACTGTCAAACCTCCCCAGTGTGTAGAAACTGCAAGAGTGATGTGGAAAAATGGAAGCCCTAGTAATGGCCTGGGGGTAGGGCACTGGGAATGAGCAAACTCATCAATTAAGGAATCGTTATCTGCTATTGAAAAGGCGCCAGTGTCTGTTCTGGCCACCTCAAAGCCGTTCATGATCACAGGGTAATTAATCTGTGTATGACTTTCCGCTGCAGGCTAAGGCAGCACAGCTCTGCAAAGACTAACCAACATTTCCCCGAAAGCTAACAAAGACTCATCCTTCCCCTTCAGACTGTAAAGAGGGCCAAGAACCACATGCTCACTAGGCTCTCAGAAGGACTTTAGCTACCATAGAAACAGCCACAGCTGATCACCACTGTTACCCCATCAGTCAAACAGGGACAGGCTATTGGTGGGGCTGCCACTAGCTCGTACAGCACTTTTGTGCAAATCAGAAAAAGGTGCCCACTCCTTCCTCTGGACAGATGTTCTGCCATCCAGGGCACACAACATGTGGCTGGCTTTCAGACACCACTTTTTCTGTTGGCTGTGCCAGTGCAATGCTCAACCTGCTCAACCACATATGGCAGCTTGGTGGCTGGGAAATGAGAAGGAAGAGGTCTAGTCCAGTCGTGTTTTCTTGGCTCTCCAGACTGTGGGGAGTGTCACTGGAGCATGGGCAAAGGTTTCCAGCAGGGGCTTTGGAGTCAGACACCTGGAAACAAATTGCTTTTGTAGATGTATAATTGTGGCCAGTTCCCAATCTCTCTGAATTTTAGTTCTGTCATCTGTAAAGTGGGGATGATACTGCCCTGATCATAGGTTTACTGTGGACTTCACATCACTAAATGAGATGAGGCTTGGCATAAGGACTAGTACATAGTAGATGGTCAATATATTCAGACATCGAGGTGATCCTTCAGGGGCTTCCTTTGGGCTGTGTGTCCTGGCGAGGGATGACCCCCAATCCCCACCCAAGTGCCACCCACCCTTCATGATACCTTGGTCAGGAGAAATGGGTTTTATTGGGAAAGTTTATAAACAGTATGACTTAAGGTAAGTTCCTCAACTGTTCTGAGTCTCAATCCCCTCCCCCGCCCCATAGTAAAGAGGGTATAATGACTGTTCCCAACTCATAGAGAGTTGAGGGGATTCAATGAAAACATGCATATGAAGGATGCAATACTGAGTCTGGCACAGAGGAAGACCTCAAGAAACTACAAGTATTGCTGCCTCCTCCTCTTGCTCCTTCTCATTACCATCATCATCATCATCACTTTCATCATCACCATCATCAGCACTATCAGCATCACTCTTTTCACTATCATCACCATTATCATCATCACCATCATCATAATCATCACCACCATCATCATTATCATCACCATCACCATCATCATCACCATCACCATCATCATAATCATCACCATCAGTATCATCACCATCATAATCATCACCATCATTATCATCATCACCATCACCATCAGTATCATCACCATCACCATCATAATCATCACCATCATTATCATCATCACCATCACCATCAGTATCATCATCATCGTCATAATCATCACCATCACCATCACCATAATCATCACCATCACTATCATCATAATCATCATCACCATCACCATCATCATAATCATCACCATCAGTATCATCATCATCATAATCACCACCATCATCATCATCACCATCACCATCATAATCACCACCATCATCATTATCATCACCACCATCATCATCATCATAATCATCACCATCACCATCATCATAATCACCATCAGTATAATCATCATCATAATCATCACAATCATTATCATCATCATCACCATCATCATCATCATCACCATCATCATAATCACCATCAGTATAATCATCATCACCATCATCATCACCATCATCATCACCATCATCATAATCATCACCATCATCATAATCATCACCATCATTATCATCATCATCATCATAATCATCACCACCATCATCATCATCATCACCATCACCATCATCATAATCATCACCATCACCATCATCATAATCATCACCATCAGTATCATCATCATCATCATCATAATCATCACCATCATTATCATCATCACCATCACCATCATCATAATCACCATCATCATCATCACCACATCACCATCATCATAATTATCACCACCAGTATCATCATCATCATCATAATCATCACCATCATTATCATCACCATCATCATCATATCATCACCATCATTATCATCACCATCATCATCATAATCATCATCATCATTATCATCATCACCATCACCATCATCATAATCATCACCATCATTATCATCGCCATCATCATCATAATCATCACCATCATTATCATCATCACCATCACCATCATCATAATCATCACCATCACCATCATCATCATCATCATCACCACCATCATGATCATCATGTCTGGTAGCCCCAAGAGACAGAAGAGGAGATAACAGTAAGTGTGGATTCCACTAGCAAAGGAAGAAGACTGCAAGTGGAAAGGATGAGTGAGACAGGGAGAGAGAAGAAGGAAGAATTTATATATAAATTGACAAAATCTTAGAATTGGAAGGAACATTGGAGGCTAACAGTCTACAGTTTCATTTTACAGATGGAAAAACTGCAGCCCAGAAAGGGGAAATGACTTGTCTAGGATAAAGCAGTGAATCTGTATTGCAGCCTGTGGGAGACTCAGTCTTTCTTCTCATTCGCTGTTACTACAGGAGCCACCAAGGGTCCTCAGTGATGAGGGATAGAGATGGGTCATCAGAACGCTCCCTACCCTGGGAATTCCTTCTGTTGCCCATCCAGGAACTCTAAGCCTGGTGGAGTTCATCATCGCTGCCCTCTGGCTTGCATGGTTTTCTCCTTGCTGCAGGCTGTGTGGGACGGACTGGCAGGGACACGTCTGGGAGGGAAGCCATTGGGAGTGTATCTGGGGTCCACTGGGGAAGGGCCTAGCTCACCTTGGACTTGTGTCTGGTACACAATGAAGTAACTAGGAGTTCCACAGCTCTCAAACTCCTCCGCGCTGCACTTCTGGGCACAGAGCTGCTCATCCTCTCTGTCATGGAGTGGGAATCGGGTGGTGGGAAATCCACAGTGGCAGGCGGTGCCTGCAAGAGCTGCCAGCGGGTACTCCTGGGGATGGAGTGGGAGAAGAAGAGGAAGAGAGTTGCTAAATCCCTGGACAGCTTCAGACTCCAAATGGAGAACAGGATTTGCATTCCAACCACTGCCTTCTCTGTCAGTCTCCCTCAACTTGAGGGTCCCCAAATTCCATCCACAAACCATGCTTTTATGATTTTGCCCTATCTGTGCACCTACTGTACTATTGTGTACTTATTAGTTTCCTTTAAGTCGATTCACTTTTCGAAACTTAAATTTCAAAGGATACTTTGTATTGCTACCACTAATAGTACTTGTGGGCAAATAGCACTTCCATACATCTCCATACTGTAAATGCACGTAATACAGAAACAAAACAAGTGATTAAATTCTACCTAGGCACTCTGGCCAACCAAGACTGTGAGCCTGGGATTGGCTCCATTTTTCCTGCATAGAGAGTAGTTAAGGGGGAGAGGTGTTGACGCTTAAACACTGAGACAAAGCTTTCTCCTGGAAAGAGAACTGAAAAAGAAATCCCTTTCTCATGGTCATGCAATACACCACAGTAAATGCCCCCTTGGTGAGATGGTGAGATAAGACCCATGCGTTGGGAAAAGCTGTCTGAGTCTGCTCTTTTAAGGCAAAGGAGATACTGATACCCCTGTGTACCCAGAGTCTTTGTTGGGAGAGCTGCTTCTGATTGCTTTATTTGTTCTATTGAGCAGCGAAGTGGGGGCAAGATGGACCTGAGATCTGGTGGGCACGGGTTTGTCTTTTGCCCCATTTACTTATAAACTGGACCCACCACCCCTAGTTCTTTCTGGTAGCTGGCCCAGGAATAATCAATCTGGTAGCAAACCAGGGTCACACTTGTGTGGCTGGATCCAGCCAGCTTTGCCACAGTAGCTTTAGTTTCTTTCCTAGAAGATATTAAATAGGAACTGTGGCACCTAGCTGAAGAGCAGAAGTGCTGATATACCGGAGGGTCAGCTTGGGCCATGACTGATGACATTTTCTAAATAATGAGAATCCTTGAGCCTCCTCTGACACCCTAAACCTCAGACCCTCTATCACGACACATGCAGTTATGTATCCCTGTCCACTTGATCACCTTAGTTTCTTTCCTTTGCCCCCTAAGGAGATCAGAGAAAACAGGAAGAGGGAGGTTTGCAGGAGGACCTCTTGTTCCCACATACACACCCTCACTTCTCTCCAGTCCTGGGTACAGTCTGACACTTTGCTACGCTAGTTTGCCCCATGATTTCACTGTCATGTGCCTGTTTGTCCCCCCAACTCCAGGGGATCTGTAGGTTTCCCCAGGGCCCTCTGGAAGTGAGGGAATGCCATGTGGGTGGAGGGATTCCTGCTAAGGGGAGAGGTGAACCAAATGACAGCCAAGCCTCCTTTAATCTCACAAATGTCACCTCCCATCTTCTAGAATGCCTCTTAGGAGTACAGCAAGTCCTTAAGAAATGCTTGGTTATTTGAGGTAGGCTGGTCCCTCTTGAATAGCTGTGGGAAGCCTCTCTGGTGGGGTCACCAGGGTGGCTCAGAAGTTTAAGAGCTTGAATTTGGAGTCAGTCCCCAGTGTGAACTCCAGCTCTGCCACTCGCTTCTGCTGAGAGCTTAGGCAAATGACTTCACCTGTCTGAAACTTGGTTTTCTCATTTGTGAAATGGGACTGAAAATGTCTAACTCATAGGGTTGGCCTGAGAAGTAAACCGTATGATCCACGGTGCAGAGGGCTACATGGAGGATGTTCTCAGCAAGCAGCCACTATTGTGATGCTGCAGCCTTTTAGACTTCCAGAGAAATGCTTCATGCATTAGAAGCCCAATGAGAGAAATAGCCAAGCAGGATGACTCAGAGCAGATGGGGGCATCCAGGACTCAGGGTGTGGTCTGAGCACCCAGGAGGTGCCACAATGTAGATAAAGCGAATGCCTGCATCCTTGAGGATAGAGATTGTATCTTGTTACTTTGCATCCCCAGCACTAAGCAGGAGTACTGACATACAGTAGGGTCTTATTAAATATTTGAAGATTTGGTGTGATGGTGATATTAGGACCCATGCTTTGGGAAAAGCTTTCTGAATTTGTTCTTTTAAGCCAAAGGAGATACTGATACCTCTGTGTACTCAGAGTCTTTGTTGGGAGATGTGCTTCTGATTGCTTTAATTGTTCTATTGAACAGTTAAGTGGGGGCAGGATGGACCTGAGATCTGGTGGGCAAGGGTCTGTCTTTTGCCCAATTTGCTTCTAAACTTGACCCACCACCCCTAGTTCTCCCTGGTAGCTAGTCCAGGACTAATCTGGTAGCAAACCAGGGTCACGCCTGTGTGGCTGGATCCACTGAGTCTGAGAACACTCAGACAGCTTTTCCCAAAGCATGGGTCCCATATCACCATCACACTAAGGGGGCATTTACTGCAGGGTATTGCATGACCGTGAGAAAGGGATTTCTTTTTTCAGTTCTCTTTCAAGTCCTGCAGAAGAAAGCTTCTTCTTGGTGTTTGAGCATTTATACCTCTCTACCCTCAACTACTCTCTAGAATGCCCAACCATCTTTTGGTGGTGGAGGAGGTATGGTTCTCCTCTGGACACTTGAATAATTAGCTCATTTTGAGAAAACGCCGGAGCTCCTTGGACATTGCTGAGTGCCAGTTATGTGCCCAGTTCTGTGCTGGGGATATTGAAGGGGGGCACAAAATGTACAAGGCATAGCCCCTACCCTCCAGGAGTTCACAGCCTGGCTAGGGAGGAAGTATAAACAGTCAGACATCTAGCACCTTAGGCCAAAAAAAGAACATCCAACCCAGGTGCTATCCAGTGCCCAAAGCTCTGGATGACACTGCTGCCTGGCCTCTGCTCGCACCCGTCCTCCAATGGGGAACTGCCTCTGCCCTAAGGTGGGACTGTCCTCACCTTTACTTGGTAATTTTTTCATGCTTCTAAGCCAAGTTCAAATGTCACCCCCTGATATGGTTTGGCTGTGTCCCCACCCAAATCTCATCTTGAATTGTAGCTCCCATAATCCCCATGTGTCACGGGAGGGACCTGGTGGGAGGGAACTGAATCATGGGGGTGGGTTTTTCCCATGTTGTTCTCATGATAGTGAATAAGTCTCATGAGATCTGATGTCTTTAAAAAGGGCAGTTCCCCTACACATGCTCTCTTGCCTGCTGCCATGTAAGACATGCCTTTGCTTTTCCTTTGCCTTCCACCATGATTGAGAGGCCTCCTTGCCACGTGAAACTGTGAGTCTATTAAACTCCCCCTTTTTTTAAATGAATTACCCAATCTGAGTTATTTCTTCATAGCAGTATAAAAATGGACTAATAACCCTCATTCCTAACTATTCCTTAGTATTAAAACTCACTTCCTCAAAGGCAGGAAAATCTATTCTGTGTAGCTCCAGTCCGTTAGATCCACGTGAAACGGTCACATCCCTCTCCCATGTCATAGATCCCAGTCAGCGACTGCATCTATCCCGACTGAGCTGTTGCTTCTCCAGCCAAGCATGTGGTTCCTTCAGCTGTGCTGCACTGTCCCCCTCACCCAGAGTTCCGTGGGCCCCACCCTGTGCTCACCTTCTCAGTGCAGAAGTCCACGCACTTGTCCACGGACATGTTCAGCATGGCAGCTGTCACGGGTAAGGCCAGGGAAAGGTTGTCAGGCCTGCGGAAGCAGCCCCGGAACACTGCACTTCCATCTGAAGAACCAGAGAGAAGAGGACCAGTCAGATATACAAGGAGCCAGATCTGGTTGGGAAAACCACCTTCTGAAGAAAGCCCAGAGAAGGCAAGAGTCTTGCCCAAGGTCACAGAGCAAGCCAAAGCAGAGATGGAAAGAGTGGCTATGTTTTCTGTTCTTGAACATGTCTGTTCATAGTCATTGAGCTCGATACATCAAAGAACGTTCTCCTCAGCCTTGGCCCCTTTGTCAACAACCCAGGTCGCTGAGATGACATTCTTCCTGGGCCATGCTATCCCACTTTCTTTGTCGGATTCCCATGCCTCACTTCCTCACTCCCAACCATGGCAGTGCCCCATTCGGGGAAATTATCAAGTGCACAGAGGATTTGTGTGATTTCATCAGGGCTGAGTGTTTGAGGACTGAGGGAAGCAAGGGGTCTGGAGCTGTCCTGTCCTTACTCACTACTACTAGGGTTCTCCTCTCCCTTTTGTTGCCCTGGGCTTTAGGGGAAAAGTCCTGGGCCTCAGAACTTCCTACCTACCCAGTACTGGGCACCAACAAGCTGCAAGGGACTGACGTGTCAGAGGGAATCCCTTTAAGAAAATTTAACCCAGAAATAGTGCAGCTACACAATAAAAAATTTGGAGTCCATTGTCAAATCTTCAATAGAAGTCATCTCTTAAGAAAATATTCAGAAATGTTGTCTTAGGCTGGGGCTACTGAAGCAGAGCCTGAGACAAATGTTTCATTGAAGGTGTGCTCTCAGAGAAAGAAAGCGGGAGGCAGGACCAGACAGAGCTAAGTAAGGACGTGATCTCAGCTGGGTCCCATCTCCATCCTGGCCTCATGGCAGGGATCAGGAGGAGGCTCTGGATGAGAAATTGCACTACAGAGTTGGCCCCACCTTAAGGAAAGGGGGCTGGCTTGCCTTGGCCTTGTCCATCCTGGTCTCCAGTATCAGTCACTTTTTGGCTGTGGGCTGTGCCCCAGGGTGGGGCATAACTTCCTGCGAGGGGCTGCTTGCTTCTGATAGGCCCAAGGCTATTTTGCAGAGAATGGGGCAGTCGTGAGCCACTGATTGCCACCAACAGTCACCACAGGAAAGGGGACTGGGGTGGGCGCCTATAGCATCCACTACAGATGTGCGCAAAGATTTATCAGTAAGGTTGTTCACTGCAGCATTTTAAAAATTAACAAGTGAAGGGGTAGAAACAACCTAGGTGTCCAGCATGAGATAATTGGGCCAATAATGTCTGGAATGACAACACACAATGGAATTCTATTGAAGGTGGAATTCCATTGAAATAAATGGTATTAAAAGTTATTTTAGCCAGACGAAGATGTGTTTAAGATACAAAGTTAAATAAAAACTGAGAATGTAAAATCCTACATGTTATAAAATATCAATTTTATAAAAAATTAATCTCTAGAGAGACATATACCAATGTGTTAATAACCGTGATGTCCCTGGACAGTAGGTGTGAAGGATAAATTTTATGTGTCAACTTAGCTAGGCCATGGTGCCCAGCTGTTTGGCAAAACATTGGTCTAGATGTTGCTATGAAGGTATTTTCTGTATGTGATTGACATCTACCATTAGTTGACCTTAAGTAGAGGAAATGATACTTGATAATGTGGGTGAGCCTCATCCAATCAGTTGAGGGTCTTAAAAGCAATCCTAAGGCTTCCTGGAGAAGAAGGAATTCCATCTCATGATGGCAGCATTCACTGCTGCCTGAGTTTCCCGTGTGCTGGCCTGTCATATGAATTTCGGACTTGCCAGCTCCCACAATCGCGTGAGCCAACTTCCTTAAAATAAATCTCTTAATATATCTATCCACATATCGTATTGGTTCTAATCCTGTTGGTTCTGTTTCCCTAGAGAACTCTGACCAATCCAGTAGGAATATAGGTAATTTTTATTTCCATCTCTTTGTAAAACTCTTTTCTAACTTTTTTCTACAATGAATATGTATTTTTATGTAATAAAGGCAAAAAAAGTGAAGCCAAGGCAGGAGGATTGCCTGAGGCCAGGCACTGAAGACCAACCTGGCCAACATAGTGAGCCCTCCATCTCTATTAAAACAAAATTTAAGTGGCCGCTGTTAAATCTTTTGAAAGGCTGGTGATATACATTTACAATTGGGTTATTTCTCAAATTCTGAGTTGTATATACCCTTCGGGAAGCATAGCCATCCACATAAAACAAAGGGCATTGTTAACATGGTGTGATGAAAACCATCAGCACAAGAACAGACCCCATTTATTGAGTCCCTATTATATGTCATCTCCTCTGCTGAGCACTTCAGAAACGTCAGCTCATGTCACCTTCTTGAAAATCCTGCAAGGTTCATTGTAAACTCTCATTTTACAGATAAGAGAAACAGGGCTTTGAGAGAAGAGGTTGCAAGACAAATCTAAGGACCCATCGTTTGCAAAAACTTACTGAGGCTTAGAAGCGAAGTGTTAGCCCTTGGAAAAAAGCAAAGCAAGTTGCAAAAACCATATGTCTCTCTCTGTAGCGGTGTCTGGGTCTATCGAGAGTGTAAAAGCGTTTTTTAGCATACACATATATATTTACATTTATGTGCAGAGAAGAGGATATGGAATAACTCCCTGAGCAGAAGGGTGGGGGGAGGGTGTTTATGAATGATAATTTTATATTTTAGCCATCAAAGACACCCTAGTGATTCTTTCTACCACATGGCACCTGATAGGCTGAAGTTGCTCACTGCAGTGACAAGCCAAGAAAACTAAGAGGACATTAGGAATTTGGTTAAATGACTAATTTCCAGGGCATCCCTCAGACTCCTGCTGTCTTAGCTTTCTGGGTCTCTGGCTTTATCCTGGTGAGACAAGTGGCAGTGGTAGTGGTGATAATGTCAGGATGCTGCTCATCTGCTCCGTGGTCCCTCCAGGCCTCAGTTTCCCCACATATAAATGAAGACTGGGAGTTAAACTGTGCAGTGACTCTCATGCCTACTACCCTGGGAACATTCAAAGAAGTGTGGGAACACCTTTGATGGCTCCAGTGGTTTGAGGCCACTGGCACTTGAAGGGCTGGGGCTGGAAATGTGCATGCCTGTTCTGCACAGGACAGCCCTTCAACTCCTAAATGAGCACGTGCCACATCCCAAATGCTACTAGTGCCCTGTAGAGAAACACTGGACAGTCATCCATTTTGTGGCCTGAGTTGCTGAGTGGGATGCCCTGTAAGGTCACCTAGAGCATGATGTCCATAGCATGTGCCATACACATTGTGTGTGTGTCTGAGTTTTCCTCTATTGCTCAGGTTGGAGTGCAGATCTCGGCTCACTGCAACCTGCGCCTCCCAGGTTCAAGTGATTTTCCTGCCTCATTCTCCTGAGTAGCTGGGATTACAGATGTGTGCCACCACACCCAGCTCAATTTTTGTATTTTTAGTAGAGATGGGGTTTCACCATATTGGCCAGGCTGGTCTGGAACTCCCGACCTCAAGTGATCTGCTTGTCTCAGCCTCCCAAAGTGCTGGGATTATAGGTGTGAGCTGCCACACCCACCGGGGAAGTGGGCATTTGAGCTAAAGATTTACGGCAATGAGGTGGGAAGTCCCAAGCACTGTGGATTAGCTCTCACTTAACCAGAAAACTCAACCGGATGCTAAGTCAGGTCACTGGGCAACAAGATGCTAACTTTCCCTCTCTTTCCACTCCACTTGAATCTACTGAGTTCCTGCTAATGCCAGGCTCCATGCTGGGAACTCTGGGTCCACTCAGTCTGCACAGCACCCATAGGTGATAGATGCTATGAGTACCTCCATCTCACAGATGATAAAACTGAGGAAGCTGAGGCAGGCTCGCTGGCTTCCAGTGTTACAGAGCTGGCAAACAACAGGGTGAGATCAAAGCCAGGTTTCCCTGTCTCCAAAGCCTGTGCTTCTTCCAATAATAATAATACTATTATGAATAGATGCTTATATTAATATAATATTAGCCCAGTGCGGTGACTCATACCTGTAATCCCAACACTTTAGGAGGCAAAGACAGGAGGATCCCCTGAGCCCAGGAATTTGAGATCAGCCTGAGCAACATAGCAAGACCCTATCTCTACAAATAATTTTTTTTTTTTTTAATTAGCTATGGGTGGTGGTGCATGCCTGTAGTCCCAGCTACTCAGGAGGCTGATATGGAAGAATTGCTTGAGCCCAGGCAGTTGAGGCTGCAATGAGCCATGATCATGCCACTGCACTCCAGCCTGGTTGACAGAGTGGGACCTTGTCTTTAAGAAAATCATAATATTTTTGTGGTTGTTATTGCTACCATGTACTGATTGTATGGTATGTGATGGGAAGTAGGCTGAGTTGTTCACACATGTGTCTCATTGAACTCTCCCATTCACCCTGGTCATATGGGGCTCCCCATTTTCACAGATGAGGAAACTCAAGGCTCAGAGGACTGAAACTGCTTGATGTGAGTCACCCAGCTTGTAAGAGTCAGACTTACATCTTTGATATTTATCAAGTGCCGGGCATTGTGTAAATGCTTGATATATCTTATCCGGTGGAACCTTCCTAAACCTTAGCAGGAAGATCTCATTCTCTCCATTATAAAGAAGAGAAAACAGGTGCAGAGGGGAAGTGACTTGCCCAAGGCCATACAGCTGACAAGTGGCAGTGTCTGGATTTCAACCTGGGAATGTCTGAACTCCAAGTCTCTACTCTCCTGGGCTGTCCCTTTTTAAAAAGCCACCCCTGGCTTTAGCATTTCACAACAGTGGGACATTGATTTTCTCTCTCCCACCCTTCATGTCCACTCTGCTTTTCACCACAAATCATTCAGAAAGTCAGGGCTGTCACTCTGAGGTCGCTTGACCCCGGGTCTCTAGAACCAACTTCAAATTGTTAACCTCCCTCTTCCTCACCAGAATCCTATTTGAGGGACCATCATGAAATCCTCCCAGGTCGTAAGCTAGAGCTTGGAGGGTTGCTAAAGACAGTATTTTGGGGGTTGGAGCCAACAGAGGCCCCTTTAGGGCTAGGGCAGTCCTGGGTACCCTTGTAGGGATCCCAAGCCCACCAACTCTTATCCTCTAATGTGGGTCCTTTCTTGAGTCCTGTTCCACTACCCTGGTGGGGTCTGAGGCCCCCAAAGCAGTGTGTTGGGAAGACACAGTCGTGTCTGAAGAAGTGAGTGGTGTTTGCACATGTGTGTGCATGTGTGTGTGTGTGTCTGTGCATTAATGGGGCAGGAGAGGCTGTGTGAGGGCACTTGTGGGTCTGGCTGCACTGAGATTGAGCAGTGGGATGTGACACTGAATGTGTGTCTGTTGCTGTGCACACAGTGCTCATCTGTGTATGAAAGGGTGTGAGTGATGATGTGTGCATCCCATGTGTATGTGTGACTATGCTCATGCCAGTGTGAGTGCAGATCCACCTGTCTGGGCATGTGGATGCTGACCTCTGAGAATGCAAATGTGACCCTGTAGACCATGCTCATCTGCACATCGTGGGTCTATGGGGGAACATAGGAGTCTCTGGCCCTGTGCATTTGACTGTGCGCTTCTGTAGATAACTTGTGTGGTTGTGCATCAAATCAACCTCTAGGAGGGCGAGTCTTACCATAAGGTGTTTGTGCACGTGGAGACAACAACCCCAGGGGCTCTCTCTGGGTTGCCTGGCAACCAGCTGGCTGAGAAGAGGGCTCCTATTCTCCTAGTAGAGGATGAGGCTGGGCTTCAGCCAGTCCCTCATGAGCCCGGTTCAATGCCACCAGGGGTTTGACATTTCCCAATCATCCCAACGGCTGGCACCTAGGTTCAGATGAAAATACTTATTTCCCAGTGCAAGGGGAAATGCACCTTAAGAAGAGAGAGTAACTGGATGGGTAGATTCCTCTGATGGAGTGCAGCCCAGATAGAGTCTTTTCCCAGGATGCCAAGAGCACTGGGGACCCTTGCACCTGGTGCCCACAGCCAGGGACACTGCTGGTGTCTGTCCCAGTTGTTTTCATCACAGTGGATCTCACATACAAGTCATCTCTATATGGGAGTATGCATGTCTGACTGTGGGCATGTGAAAGCTGAAGCAAGCCCAGGGTGGTCTTTGGGGTCCTTCGCCCTCAGGAGTCACCCTTGTATCCTCTAAGAGCATGACCCCAAATAATCAAAGGCACTGGAGCATCACTCAGGGCCTGTGGGTGGCACACATGCATCTTCCTCTAGCCTTCCTTGGCCAAGCGCACTGCCCTCTCCCCTGTCCCTAAGCTGGGCACCCATCTTTTGGGCTCAGTCTGCTGATGGGTCATATTAACATGCATCTCCAGATGAGCTTCAGGGGACCCACCGTGACCCAGAGCCCCAGGAGAGGCCTTCCATCCTGGCACCACACCAGAGAGCCATGGCATTTCCCTGGACTGACAGGCTCAGGGTGAGCCATCCTGGTTGAGGAGCAGAAGACTTAGTGATTAGGAAACATGAATTCTCATTCTGACTCTGTTTCTCCTCTCTGGAACTCAGCATCTTCAGCTGTAAAACGGGGAACTCTCCTTCACATGGCACCTCTGCCCTTCCTTGTCTTTGACCATGGGCAAGTTTCCTCTCATTTCAGAGCCTCAATGTTCTCATCTCTAAAATGGGTGCATAAATATTGGGTGAATCATTCAGAGATGGACATGGATAAACTTTGTGAGCTACAGGTACTAGAGAGGGGGCAGTCAAAGGTCTGTCTCCTTACCTGCTGTCCTTCGACTGAAAAGAGGGGGAGAGCCATGTGGAATCCCTAGGCTGGCATTTCTCCATGTGATTTCTTCCAGCCTGCCTAGATATTAGGAGGCCAGAATAGGAAGAGGAAGGAAGTCTTTGTAGATCCAGCTCTGCAGAGACTGGCCTCCCTTTGACATTTAAACACCTGCTAATGAGTCCCTGACTCTCCCAGCTTAGAGAGGAGGGCTAAACTGAATGCTCTGAATACCAAATAAGGTGAAATTTTTAGAGGACTTAAAGGGCCCAAGATGGATTAGAAACTACTACTGCGCACCTCTTTGGGCAAGATGTGTTCTGGGGGTGCGGTGAGGGGATAACAGTTTGGGAAGTCAGTTCCAGGAGCAGTTAATCTCCTGGGTGGAAGGCATTCCTGAAGTCTGGCCTATTTTACTTTGTGAGGAAACTGCGTGAAGTCACAGAGGGCTTCCTGATGTCCAGCAGAAGGTCTGGAGAGCTTTCCAAGTCAGGAAGGGATTGGTTTAGCTTGACACCTGGGACCTGGGGAGCTCTCTGGAGGCCATCTCCCTCTGCAGGTGGCTCTCCACTGTCTTGGTGATCTGGACACAGAATACACATGGTAGCCAAGACATTTACTCTCCCCACTTCCCTCATTTCCTCCATCTGTAATGTGGGTCACCTGGCCCTCCCCTTCAGTGGGTGAGAGACTCTTTCATCTCTTATGTCTGAAAATGAAAGGGAAGTGGCAAGGGAATCCCTTGGCTTCCCTGACACTCTCCTGTGGTATAAAGAATTCTGGATTTCCATAGCAGTGAAAAGATGCTTTCTTGCTTGCAAAAGGCTCTGGTGTCCCGAGGTAAGGGCCTTGGCTCTAAGTCAGACAGACCTGGGTCAGCTGCTTATTGAGCTGTGTGCCATTGGGCAGGTGTCTTCACTTTGCTGAGCCTCAGTTTTTCTCATCTGTATATGAGGATTGTAGTATCTACCCTGCACAGTTGGGGTGAAAGTCTATGCGATGGCATTTACAACAGTGTCTGAGACGTAAGTACTCAAACCATGCCACTTCTTATTCCTTTCTCCATCACTTGCCCATAATATGTGGAGGGTGGCTAGAACCCATGCACTGTTTGCTGTCAGTGGTCCATTAATATGCCTCTGTTGGCATTTGCCATTCCATTATAGGCTGATAGTGACCATGACTCTGCCTTAGGGCCTGTGAGGGACAGGCTGGGCCTGCCAGGGAGTTAATCTCCCCAGGAGCCACCCTCAGCCAATGATGGATGAGAGTTGGAGAAAAATAAATACAGCAGCTTTCTGTTCCTCAGGTGAAACACGTCTGAAGTTTGTTCAATACCATCCCCCAGAGCTCTCCAGTGGGGTTAAGCTTCCGTTGTCCTCACTAGAGACCTGCTTTGTCAGGGACCCTGTATTAGCTTTCTTCTCCATCTTACCTTTCTAGTCCCCTATGGGTGCATCTTGGCAACACCTTCCAGGTAGCCAAGGTTCACATCCCTGTTTTGGGAGAACCCAACTTAAAACATCTTGGATCTTTGAACACTTTCAATCACAAGGAAAATCCACAGATTTCAGGGCCATTGCTTTTCACAGCTCATAGTCTATGTGAATGGTACTCCCTGGAGTCATGAATGACAACAGCAGTAGCCCTGGATGGCATCTTCCTAATAATCAACCTTTCTAAATAATTGCCAATGATGGCAATAATAACAACAGCTGTTTACTCTATGTCATTAGTGCTAAGTATGTTGTGTACATTATATCTCAGTTAATCCTCACAACAACCTATGAGGTGAAAAATATTATTATCCTGTTTTATAGGCAGAGATTCAATTACTTTTCCAGGTCACACAGCTGGTAGGGAGCAGAGCTGGGATTTGACCCCAATCTTGTTTGACATCACATCCTAGTTTCCCATCTCTTTACTATCCTGAAGAAGGTATGCCCATTTTAACAAGTTGCGCTCCAGAGACCCCCATGCCAGCTACCTGAATTTTCCAGAAATCCTCTCAGGCCCCACAGTGGGAGTCCAGGGATTGCAAAAGCCCATGCCCCACATTCTGACAATGTCAGCTCTGCATTGCCAGGCTAGCTGGGATGGTACATGACCTCAGCAGCTTGGGCTTTTTACTAGCAAGAAGCAAGCAGAGCAACTGTTCATCAACTCCCTTTGCTGGGGGCAGACGAAGAACAGCCCGGAACCAGCTGCAAGTGTCTCTGAAGTCCTATCATCTCTTTGTTCTGGAGCTTCACAAAAATGAGGTAAATGTCACCTGGCATCAGCTTAGAGGCAGCTGTGGAAGAGTTCTCCTTGGTTTGAAAGAAGCCACCACCCCCTGGGTAATTAGGCCAAGCTCCACTGCATTAAAGATGCGGTGAGGAGGAAAGGCAGTGAGCTGGAAGCTGTTAATGGCTACCTAGCTACCTATAATCAGAGAGAGATTGAATTACACAAAGAGCCTAACTGTCCAAAGAGAATTCAAGCCAGCTATTTTTAGACATTACCAAAGGCTCCTGTGGGCTGTTGGAAATTCAAATCGCTTGAATTGGGTGCTTCGCAGAGTGAACTGGGGAGTTTCCATTAGGAAAAAGCTACTCTGTAACAGGCACTGTGCTAGGTGCTTTCTAGTCTTTTCCTCACTTGGTGGCCACAGAAATTGTGAAAGATTGGGATTGTCTTCATTTTATAGATGAAGCACCTGACACCTAGAAAGAACGAGTGGCTTGACCAAAGTCAATACAGCCATCAAATGAGAGAATTGGGATAGAAACACTATGCCTGATTCCAAAACCTGCATTGCTCCCAATATTTTCCTGTCCAATGACCTAGATTTTGCTTAGGGGAGAAGAGCAAACCAATTATCTCCCATCATGATGCAGAAGAAGAAATATTTTCTCTTATTCCCTTGGCCCTACAGAGAAGAGTTCATGGGGTCCCATATGAATTATGAAATTCGGGGCTCCCAGACCTACAGCAAAGGGAAGTAGAAGAAGCCTCCAGGCCTAGCAAAGAAGGAGTTAGACGTGGTCCATTCCAGCAAATGTGACTGTTCCCTAATCATCTGAGGGTTCCTCTCAGCAGAAGTAGTTGGAATGGAGGATCAGTGAACATAAAGCAAAGCACTGCACAAAATTCTCCTTCTAACTCTGGGAGACAAAAAATTGCCAGAATTAACAACAGTACACAAAATCCACCATGTAAATTGTGAACCATAAATAAGGTATCTATTTTTTCAGTGATAGTGTAAGCTTCATAATGTCTCCACTAAACTAGGAAGGAAAAAACAAAAGGAAAAAAGTGCAGATCCCTGGGAGAGGCTGGTTTGCCATCATTGGGGTTTTAGGCAGCGCTAAAGGGTGGTCAGCACCATGGACAGCCACCCTTGGGACTCAGGAGCCCTGTTCTGATGAACTTTGCAACCCAAATCTTGCAAGACTCTTTCAGGCAAATGAAATTTCTTGCAACATCCCATAAAGCCATAATGTTCTCAAATCACCAGCAGGTCTCTACCCCTGGGAGGAGAGCTACACTTGCCGACACATTTAGCAAACTGCTGTGAAAAATGTAATCTGACCAAGAAAGAAGTCCATTTCTCGGTTCTTTTGTAACAAGGGCAAAAAGTCCACGTGCCCGAGAGTCAGTGTCAAGGCAGAATAGCAGGGTGCCTGCAGACATTTGCTCTGCTAACCTTTTAATGCTCTCACTATTATGGGAGCATTCCATCACCTCACCTCAGAAACACCTAGGCTGGCATCCTGTGCGAGGCAGATGCCCCACCAGAATGGTGTTTGGGAGATAATAAGATTCCTTTAGATCTCTTCAGTCATTAAGAGTTCTGTGCCACTGCTTAGGAAAACACAATTAGGACACAGTGTTAATACCAACTAATGACTCTACAAATGAAATCTGGTTTCTGCCATAGCTGTTTGCTGGAGCACTCACTCATTTCTCTTGCCTGATGTAATACATGCCAGAGTTGTGTGCCAGTGACTTGGAAGGCATCCCTTTCTGACTTATTTGTGTACAAAGCAAATCCTAGGCATAATCCTAGGAAATCGAAGATGCCACTGAGTCAGAGCAAAGACATTGCAGATTTCACATTGCCTAGAGTCTGGAAACAAGGTGAAAGGAGGGATCAGGGGTCAGGGAAGGGAGGAGATGAGCTGGAGCCAAGGAGTTCCCCCAAAAGAGAGAAGATGGTGTTCTGAACCAAATTCCAGGGTCAGGGTGTCTGCAACACTGTGGCAAGTGGGTACCCTAACTGGGATTCATGGACCTGGGTTCCAGCTTATGCTCAGTACCTAAGAGGCACAGTAGCCTTAGAAAACCCATGCCTGCCAGTCATTTCCTGCAATAGGCACCAGGCTTTTGTGCTCTCTTTTATTTGCCTAATTCCTCTCCCACTGCTTGGTGATTTGTCTTGAGTCTGGGTATCCTCCTCTTCTCCGCCAGGAAACAACCTTTCAAGCCTCTCATCAAATGTCCCCTCCTTTATCGAGCTGCCCTCTCCTTTATGGAGCCTCCCCCAGTGCTGTTCAATTTAGCCATTTCTATTCTCTGAGCCACAGTTTCTCCAATGTAAAATGCAGACATCAGTGAGAAAGGTGCTTCCAACATAGCATTCAACACATGACCTTTGCTGACTCTGGACTTTTGATCATGAATTAGAACCCATGGCTGTCCCCTTCACCTGGAATCCTCTTAGAATGCGATTCAGCTCAAAAATTGCTCCCTTGGCTCTTGAAGACAGAGCCCCTGCAGTCCCCTGGGTCTCTGGTTCAACCAATCCTACTTGTATTGGGTCTGCACAAAATTATCCTTCTAACTCATGGTTGAACCAATTCCATTAGTATCAGGTCTGTTGCCCCATGAGATGGAAAGCTCCTTGAGGTCAGGCATTGTGCTTTACTGACCACTGAGCTTCTGCATATCTCATCCACAGAAGAGCTCATCAAGTGTTTTGGTTCAATGAATGGTTCCTGCACTCTCTTTGTATACCATGTTGCCAACTGGATTTGAAACATTGTCAACCATCTCTCTCCTTGTCCAAGCTGCCTTCCTTCTAAGTCTCAGTCTTGGTAGCCTCGGGATTAATAAGGCTTAGATTTTCTTTTAGGGTCTCCAGCTGAAGGTGCTCAAGCTTCAAACCTTATATGGTGATGATTCAGAACAACAGTGACGAACTTTAGAGAATCCAGGACTCCACTCTCAGTAGAAATAAGTGTGTTTCTTCCTCTTGGACATAATACAAAAATGCTATTCTCAGATGGTACAAAGCACCACCCAAATAATTGTGCCACACAGAAGGGGCAAGTGAGGGGTGCAGAAGCATTCCTGCCAGCAGCTCCCCAGCTGACCCATGGTCAGTGAAAGTGTTATTATGTAATACAAGGTGATCACAGCAGTATGTGTGTGTGTGTGTGTATCTGAATGTGTGTGTGTGTGTGTGTGTGAGAGAGAGAGAGAGAGAGAAAGAAACGGGGGTGGAGAGAGGGAGGAAGAGAGAGGGAGGAAGGTGAGGGAGAGAAAGAGGAAGAGAGAGGTGGGGAGAAGGAAAGAGGGGAGAGAGAAAGAGAGAAAGAGATATTGAGAGTGTGTCCAGGTTATTCAGCCAACCTGAACATTAACCAAAAGGAGGTCTGGCTAGTGTCTGCCTAATGACATACACAATCCAGTTCTTGTTATCTATCTCATTTTCATCCACTAGGATGTGTTACTGGCAGCAGCTTTCCCTCTAAATATCCCTGACTTTAAGGTCATCTCTTCAGATGGTCCAAATGTTGCTATCAAAATAACATAAATATTGACATAAAGGCGATCAGCTGTAAAGGTGATAAATCTGCCACTAAGTTAAAAACTCGTAATGTTAGCAGCCAAACCAGAAAGCCACTCTATGAACATTCTCTGGCCTGGATTTCATGTGCTACCTCGGTCCTCTGCCCTCTGCCCTCCTAGGCCTTCATACCTGAACTGAGATGACTATGGGGAGGTGGAAGTTGTAGTTCATTTGGAAAAAACAGCCAGTTTGCAAACTGACCGCATACTCGACCCTATTGCACAGCAAAACTTGAATGGAGCTTCAAAAATAAGGGATTTGAGGCTGAGCATGGTGGCTTATGCCTGTAATTCCAGCACTTTGGGAGCCTGAGATGGGTGGATCGCGAAGTCAGGAGTTCGAGACCAGCCTGGCCAACATAGTGAAACCCTGTCTCTACTAAAAATACAAAAAAAAAAAAAAAAAAAGAAAAAAAAGAAAAAAAAATTAGCCAGGCGTGGTGGTGGGAAACTGTAATCCCAGCTACTTGGGAGGCTGAGGCAGGAGAATTGCTTGAACCTGGGATGCAGGGGCTGCAGTGAGCCAAGATCACACCACTGCACTCCAGCCTGGGTGACAGTGTGAGACTCCATCTCAAAAACAAACAAACAAACAAACAAAATATATATGTACATATATATTTGGGATTTGAAACACTGAACACATTTTCAAGCAAACAAACAATGAGTTTCTATAAACAATGAAATTCACATGGAAGAGGCCCTTCTCTGCAAACAGACTAGCTGTTAACTTTCTGCTAAAGCCACCGGGTGGGCAGGGCTACATTCTGGACGAGATCCACAGAGGCTCAAAATGTGGTTTGTGGACCAGCATCCTGGCATCACCTGGGAGCTCTTTAGAAATGCAGCATCTTGCTGGACCTGCTGAATTGGAATCTGCATTTTAAAAAGATCTCCCAGGGGAACTCTCAGACACAAGCAAATCTCGGAAGCACTGGCCAGAGGGCTAGAGAAGCAGCTGTGGATTTCTGCTTCTGTCTTTGGACTGCGTGGGAGGGGTAACCCCCCAGAAAGGTCAGCACCCCCCCCATCTTTTATCAAGCACATTAACTCTTCTCATAAGTCTTAAGGTCATCTGGAATTATGCTATGTGACCTTGGACTGGTTGGGGATAATAAACAACAGTAATTACCTGAAAAGGCTGTAGGGAAGGTAAATGAAATCAGGCCTGTAATTGGCTTAGGACAGTGCCTGACATACAGCAGATTATTGATAACTAGTTATTAGCTGCTATTAAACATTCATCCCCAGTCCCCAGGAGGGGACAATGATGGGACAGTGCCCTCAGACAAGGAGCCAGCTCCTGTCCTCTTATTCACTCCCTCCTGTTGGTTTGGAAATCGGAGAGATTTTCCAACAAGACTCAAACCAGAAGCTTGAACAACCCAGGATGGATTCTCTCTTCGAAAGCATCAAGGGCTCCAGAGTGGGTTTAAATTCTCTGCTGCTTACAAGCTTTGTGACATTGAGACTCAGTTTCCTCATCTGTAAAATGGGAATAAGTAAATAATAGTACCTATGTCAATGGTCATTGTGAAGATTACATGTGCTATTCTACATGAGGCATGGAGAAAAGGACAAAGTGTTTGCTATTGTCATTACCACCATCATCATCATTAGAGACAATCTGCTCTGAGAAAATCAGGATGGGAAGGCAAGGCTCAGGTTCCAACTCAGTTTCAGAGGGAGGAAGACTGGTGAGAATGAGGGATGCAGCTGGAGCCAGAGGCAGCTCAGAGTGGGAGGGAGAGAGAAGTGCATGCAGGACCATTCAAAGGAGCTGGGGCAAAGGGCTCTGTGAGGGACTGGGAGAGGCGAGGCTGGGGCAGGACGGTGGTGGCCTTGGAGTGATGGGGAGCCAGGGAGGGTACAGGGCAGACATGTGGGACTCTTTACTCTGGTGGGCAAGGACTGCAGCCAAGGAAGGAGTAGCAGAGAGGGGCAGGGCAGACTCACGTACACCTGCGGGCCGACTCCTGGGCCAGCTGCAGCCGGTAGACAGAGAGGCGGTTGGCGCCGCCGCACACGCTGCCTCGCTCGCCCTTGCACTCCATGTCGCACTCTGCCTCGCTCACGTTCGTCGCCTGGATCTTGTGGCCGCAGTAGCACTCGGCGCCGAACTCCAGCCCGGCATACAGGTAACCCCTGGGGGAGGCTGCTGTCAAGCAGGGTAGCTGCCACCATGGAGACCCCAAGGCAGGGAGACTCAACGTGGAGACCTGGGGGATGGGAGGGCTCTGGGGACCAGGAGATCCCAGGGGAAATGGGGAGACTGCTGATGGGAGGTTGGGGCAACTGAGAGACCCCAGAGGACAGGAGAGACCTCAGGGGACAGGAGACCCATCCATTGTGGAGACCTGGGAGATGGGGGGCATTCGGGAGACAGGGGGACCCCAAAGAAATGAGATTAGGAAGGTAGCACACAGAAAGACCCTAGAAAGAGGGCAGGGGAGACCCCGAGGTGGGCAGGGAGACTCCAGGAGATCTGTGAGACAGGCATGCTCCATGGGGCAGGAGGATCTGGGTCTGGGATAACGAGACCCCAAGAGGAGTCAGGGAGGCTACAGAGTTAGCCTTGCAGGGGGCAGTGTGGAGGCAGGAAAGCCAAGAAGGAATACAGGGAGGCCCCTAGAGGACAGAGAGACCCATGGAGGGGACAGGAACACCCAGGGACCATCCACCTGCCTTCGTCTTCACCCTTCCACACCTACCCACATAGACACACCATGTCCATATTCACACTCACCTGTACACACCTGCACATGGTACACCTGTCAACACACACACACCCCAGATCTTGTGGTCTCCCCTACCCCACTCTCTTTCTTGCTCTTCCCTTTCTGGAAACCTGATACGTTCATCTCTCCAGAGTCCAGCTCCTTTATTCTTGGAAACATCACCCAGGAACGGTGCCTCCTTGTCCCTTGAGAGGAGCTAGGGTGAAGGGAGGAGGCACAGGGAGCTCATGAGGGAGGCAGGGACTCTCACATCCCTCTGGGAGAGGACAAAAATGAGCTCACACATTCACCAAGGAAAAATTCCTAAAAATAAAAATCCAGGCACTGCAAGGTTTTCAAGTTTTTTTGAAAATTTTCATAGTGATGAAATCCTTTCCTAGAAAGGACTCTTAGTGGCTACCCCACTCTGTAAACAAATGAAAAGAGCATTGCTTGCTGTGGCTCCGGGAGTAGGAAGGACAAAGTCAAGATGGAGAAAAACTGAGGTTCAGGGAAACCCATAAAAGAAGCTTGATGGAGCACTTTTGCTCTTCTGCTATGGGAGGACACAGCAACAAGGCACCATCTTTGAAGCAGAGAGTGGGCACTTACCAGATACCAAATCT
Source organism: Theropithecus gelada (assembly GCF_003255815.1). Classification (NCBI taxonomy): domain Eukaryota; kingdom Metazoa; phylum Chordata; class Mammalia; order Primates; family Cercopithecidae; genus Theropithecus; species Theropithecus gelada. The sequence continues at coordinate 67,215,366 of NC_037679.1, read as the reverse complement.
ATTGGCACCTTGATATTGGACTTCCCAGCCTCCAGGACTGTAAGCAATACATTTCTGTTCATAGAAATTACCCAGTCTGAGGTATTTTGTTCTAGCATCCCGAACAGACTATAAAATGCCCACCATCCTTCCCTTGGCCAATTCTGCTGCAGTCATGGGCTCTCTGATCTTTAAACACACTGAGTTCCGTCCTGCCTCAAGTCTTTTGTCCTTGCCGTTTTTCTGCCTGGAACACTCTTACTCTGCTGTTTGCATGGTTTCTTTTTACCTTCCAGGTCTGGGCTCAGTCATCTTCCTAGAGAATCCTTCATTGACTACCACACTGAATGTTACTCCTCATGCTGGGCACTATCCCATTGCTCCGTTTTGTTTTCTTATGGTTGTCATCACTTTTGAAATGATCTTAGTGATTTTTAATGTAGTTTGTAAATTGCCTGTCTTGTTCTCTAGAATATAATATCCAGGAGGGCAGTGACCCTGTGGGTCTCGCCCACCTATCCCAGGACAATGCCTGGCATATGAGAGATGATTAATACACATTCATGGAATGAATGTAGACCACTTCCCTGATAGACACCCTGCAGTGGCTCCCCATTACCCTCCTGGTCAAATCTGGATGCTTTAGTTGGCTTTCAAGGCCCCATTTCACTGGGCTTTGGGCACCTCTGTGGCTTCCTCTCCTGACACTCCCTTTGTACCTTCTGTGCACTCCCATGCTGCCTACCTGAGCACCCTGAGTGTTTCAGTGTATTTCAGGAGTCCTGTCCTTTGAGTATGCTGTTATTTCTGCCCTACCTAGAAAACTCCTACTCATCCTTCAAAACCCAGCTTATGGTCTCACCATGATAATGCTTCCTAAACCCTCCACATGGAGCCTTCCATCCCTTCCATCTTCTTGACTTTCCTGCACCTTGCAAAGCACATCCACCCCAGCACCCATTATACTTGATGTCTCTGTACCCTGGTTTCCTCATCTGTGGAATGTGGTTCATAACATTCCTGCCTCACAGGGGTCTTGTGAAGTTAAAGAGTTAATATTTGCAAAATGCTCAGACAGTGCCTGGCACAGAACAAGTGCTTTTTAACTATTGTAAGCTGTTGTTATTCTGTGGCCCAAGCCTATTGTTCATGCCTCTATCTCCTCAACCAGATGGGAAGCCCCGCTGAGGACAGGGCTGTGGATGGCTCATCTCTTCATCTCCAGCACCTGGAATCAGGTCCAGCACCCGGAATCAGGTCCAGCACCCATGGGCAGTCAACAAATATTTGCTGAACCAAATTGAATTACATGAGTAGCTCTGACTCATCTTGGCTGTCACCTTCTCTGAGAAGTATTTCCTTTCACCCCAGGCAGCTTAGACCTTGTCTGCATGTCTAACTGTCTGTGATTATTCCATCTCAACCCTTATCTGACTATGTTATCCCTCTCTGTTTACATGTTTGTCTCCCTCTGCAGGCTCTTTAAGGCCAGGGGCTGTATGGACTTCACCTCTGTTTCCCCCGCCCCCTGCACACAAGTTTGACAGATAAGTTAGTGACTTCATGTTATCAAGGACTTGGAATCCTTTTCAAGTTGGAGAGGGTCCTGGGCTCAGGATTTTAATAGTGGGCTCCCTAGGCAGCTGATTACAAAGAGGGCAGTGTTTCCTAATCAAAAACAGCAGGGGCCGGGTGTGGTGGCTCACACCTGTAATCCCGGCACTTTGGGAGGCCGAGGTGGGTGGATCACGAGGTCAGGAGATCGAGACCATCCTGACCAACATGGTGAAACCCCATCTCTACTAAAAATACTAAAAAAAAAAAAAAAAAAAAAAAAATTAGCCAGGCATGGTGGCATGTGCCTGTAATCCCAGCTACTCAGGAGGCTGAGGCAGGAGAATCGCTTGAACCTGGGAGGCAGAGGTTGCAGTGAGCCGAGATTACGCCACTGCACTCCAGCCTGGGTAACAGAGCAAGACTCCGTCTCAAAAAAATAAAAAATGAAAAATAAAGAACCACAGGAAGAGTCTCTCAGTGGTCACCCACTTGCCCATTTCCACACTAGGCATGTAGCTGAGGTTGGCAGAGCTTGTGACTGTCAGAGACAGCCAGCTGGAGCCTGGAGGTGAGCATATTAGAGCTTCTTCATGAGCCACTACAAGGTCAAGGGGCCCAAGAAACAAGGAGAGAAGCTCAGCTCAGCCCCATGGTACCCCCAGGGGTCCTGTCCCTGTTCACCAGGTCTCTGGGGACTTGTCCACTCTCAAAACGTCAACTCTCTCCACCCTACTCCCAGTGCATGTCTAATAAAAACCATCGTTGTCTTCTTAGATTGGAAAACACTGTCTGAACAGGTAAGTGTTTCTCCGTTGGAGAAAAACAAGGAGTTTATATATTGAGAAACTATTAGATACCTTCACCTTACCCTTCGTGTGGACATCCTGCAAGCTTTATGCTCACAGCCCTCATCTGCATGCACGCGCACACCTAATGGTGCATTTCTAAGTTGTGTGCAATTCTTCACAACCTTGCATGCTCTCAACACAGTGTTGCACATTCAACAAATGCAATCAGACACCTACACACACAAGCACAATCTTGGCCCCTTGCACACATATTCACAAAGACTCCTGCATACACGGTCACTATTATTTAAAGATCATTGCATATTGGCATTAGGCTCACAAACACAGCTAGCTGACCCTGTACTCTGTTTGCTACAAAATTGTTCCTAGACACAGTGTGACACAGTGGCACAACCACAAACTCCCATAGACCAACTCTTGAACAGTCCACAGTTGTGTGGATGTGCTCATGCACATACACACAATGCACACACACCTTTGCATCAACCGTTCCTGTGGTCACGTGCTCACCCTTCAACACACCCTCCCATAGCAGGGCAAAGAATGCCACAGGCAGGAATCTTAGAAGGAAGGGCCTGAAATGGACAAGTCTTGGATGCTGGGGCCCTACCGTTCAGCACAGTTGTCCTGGCAACGGAAGATGGTCATCTTTTTGTAGTCAAAAAAGGACACTCCTCGAAGGGCCCGACTCTGGGTGTCATCCAGGTAGCAGCCGATGTACTTGGCTTTGGGGAAAGGAAAAAGTCAGAGGTGGCTGGGGACAAAGCTGCAAGGGTTACAGGGGGAAGCCTCACCAGTGTGTCTCTGGTTATGTGACCTTGTTGACCTTTTAATGTCAAGTCCTTCCTTTGGGCAGAAATGAGAGAGTGAAAGTCATTTGTCTTGGCAGAACCTGGTCTAATCAGGGCAGTGGAGACCAACAGAGAGGAGGGAAGCCTTCTGTGGGCTGCAGCCAAGCCGTTGAGGTCACCTAGTGACAGCTGGGCATCCAGGAACCTAAGCCAAGGCCACTCCCTAAGCACCAAACACAGCTTCCTATTTCTTGCATTAAGACAGCTCTAAGAGGCTTAACATTTGATGACATGTTACTGTGTCTACAAGCTGCCTTAAGACATTTAGTTTTCCTTGGAAAGTGCCCTGGACTTAGCTATCTCAAGGTCTAGGTCCTCATTTCACTTTGTTTACTTCCTAGCATAAGCCTAGTAAGTTTAAGTCAGTTAACCTTTCAGAGACCTAGCTTTATTTGAATCAGGAACAAAAATAACAATCCAATGAGGTTAAAATAGAATGATTTATGTAAAAGTTTCTACCATAGTGTCTTGCATATGATAGGCATCAAACTAAGGTGAGTAGAATAAGAAACTGGCCATTCACAGTGCTGTGGAAAGTACTTTACAGTTTGTCTCTATTGTGGGTCAACGTGAATGTTTCCATTCAAAGGAAAATTTTAAATAAAGTGAAATAGCCATCCAATTATATATCATAACTTAGTTTTCTTCAAGTAGTAAACATTTTCCCTGTACTTTATGGTAAATAGTAACCCCCATACATGAAAATAGCACTTCACAGTTTATAATGTCTTTTCCCATATGTTTTTAAAATTATTATTATTATTATTTGGACATTCACTTTGGTAAGTGCTTTACATACATTGTCTCCTTGCATCCTTACAGTGATCCTATGAGAATATTATTACCATTTTATACAGAAGAGAAAAGGGCCCGGAGAAGTCACTTGCTCAGAGTAACACAGCTCATACATGTGGATTCAGAATTGAAGCAAAGCAATCTGGCTTCAGAGCCTGTGTTCCGAACTGCTTGCTTTTTGAGTGGGGGGATCTTTGTAATGCCCCCATGTGAAGTGGAGAACATTGACATTGTCATGCTCTTATCTTAGATGATTTAACAGTGACCCAGAAAGGTGAAGTGGCCTCCCTATGACCCACAGCTAATTGTGCACAGAATAAAGGTTTAAATCCAGGTCTGCGAGACCCCCAAATCAGTAACTGGAGGTTAGACCGAAGATCCAGCCAGCACTTGGAATTAAATGTCCCTTATATGGAATGATTGAAGAAAATACTAAATGCCACTGAATTACTTCCTTGGCTAGACCACTGTCTAGTTTAAACTGTGAACTTCTTTCCCCGCTTCCTTGTGGTGGAGAGCAGGATCTAGCAGAGAATGCAGGCTCATTACTGAGCAATCACTCCCCTGGACACAGCTCTGCTAAGTGCACTATTTTTTCAGCCCTGCTGGAGATGTGTCTTGACCTGATCACCTTGAATTTCCTTCATAAGACAGAGGTGATTTGCTCGACTAAGAAGAGTCCATCTTTAAAAGAAACATCGCCTCCCTGGAGCAGGCACACCAGACAGTGACAGCCCTGGAGAAGCCCAGGTCTTGTCTCTGTGCTTGTTCAACAGCGCGTGCCCCTCCCACCACAGATGGAGTCACAGCCCTTGACTCGGAGCACGAATGCTGTTCATACCTGAGCTGGGAGAGAGCACTCTGTGGCCATGTGGTCAAGGGCTGCACACTAACTTCAATTCAGCCATTCCCTAAAGGACTGAGTGTCTAAAGATGCACTGTAGGATAGGCGGGAGGGAAAAATAGAGGGTGCTGGAGGGAGAACGAGAAGGAAGAAAAGGAAGGAAGGAGGGATGATGGAGTAGGGAGGGAAGAGAAGGGAAGAGAGGGGGTAAAGTTTGGTTTATTTTGGTGGCCTGAGGTCTTTGTCATCAGATCAGCAGATTGTGTGTATGTGTGTGTGTGTGTGTGTGTGTGTATGACAGAGAGAGACAAAGACAGAAACAGAGGAGACAAAACTCATGTATTGAACACCTACTACGTGCTATCTAATTTACTGTGGGCCATGTCTCATGTTTTAAAAATTCAATCTTCACAAACTTCTTATGAACCCATTTTAGAGATGAGGGAACTGATCATAGTGACTCTTCTATCTGTTTACCTTAGAAGCACGTCTTAGTTTGGGCATATGGTGTGTGTTCTGACTGGTAACTACTCATGTTACATCTGCTTTTCCTCTTTTCAAAATGCAATGGGAACCTATGTCATCTGCCCACGTACCTACAGCTTGTAGCATCTGACTTAAAATTAAAGCCCAGGTCTGTCCTCCAACCATCTTACACTTGAGGAAGTTTCATTTCTCTTTGGCCACCCCAACACCTGAAGGGGAGGAATGCTCATGCTGCAGAAATGCTGGGCTTGAAGTTGGATGTCATAGGACCTTGGGTGACTTCACCTTAAGGTGAGGATAGGCACATTTGGCTATATGGAACAGTGGTCATGTTAGATAAGATTTTTGTAAGCAAATTAATGGGAGTAAAGATGTATGTGGGTATGTCCATTGCATGTCCACCATGGAGTGAAGGGGTGGACTGTAGTGGACTGTTTGTGCCTTCAAAGCATCTGCTCTAGATAGGTTTTTCCATCAGCAGACCTTACTTTCCCTGACCACAGGAGACGTGATGATCTTGGCAGGGTCAAACATATTGCCCATCCCAGCAGCCAGTGATTGCTTTAAGGAAGGACACATGACCCATTTGTTGCATTCTGATAGAGTAAAGCTGGGAGAAAGAAATCTGCCTCTCCCAGGTGCTATAACCCCAGAGCTACCACCAGCCCAATCCCTGGCACCAAGGCCAGTCTGTGTAGGAGAACAAACAAGCCAAGGCATAGAAGAGCAGAGATGAGAGTGACAGGAAGAAGGCCACCAATTATTCATTTAAAAAATCCAGTCCAGCAGAGCCACTGCTGTAGTTTGATGACATGACACAATGCATTTTCGTCTTTAGCTTAAGCTGGTTCAAGGTGGATTTTTGTCCCTTGGCACCAGGATGCGGGGGAACAGTAACTACTACACTGATACTCAAGCTTAGCAACTTGCCCGAGTCCACCCCACAGTGAGGGTCTCAGACCAAATCCATGCCCAGGTCTATCTATTCAAAGTTGCCCCTTCCTATATGCCACACTGAGTCCACGATTGGGAGGAGATGTCTTGGGAGGAGGTGTCTCCCCAGAGAGACCTGCCCAGGAGGAGGATGGAGCTGGGAAGTGGGGTGGTTTCTTGGGAGAAGATCTGGGGTTTTTACCATAGGTCCATCTTCCCGAAAGCCTGGGCTTTTAGTTATTTATTTTTAAGCTTTATTTTAAGTGCAGGATACATGTGCAGGTTTGTTATATAGGTAAACTCGTGTCACGAGGTTTGTTGTACAAATTACTTTGTTACCCAGGTATTAAGCGTAGTACCCAATAGTTATATTTTCTCCTCTTCTCCCTCCTCCCGCCCTGCACCTTCAAGTAGTCTCCAGTGTCTGTTGTTCCCCTCTTTGTGTCCATGTGTTCTCATCATTTAGCTCCCACTTAAAAGTGGAAACATGCGGTATTTGGTTTTCTGTTCCTGCATTAGTTTGCTAAGAATAATGGCCTTCAGATCCATCCATGTTCCTGCAAGAAACATGATCTTATTCTTTTTTATAAGCCTGGGCTTTTAAATGGTGTTCTATCCCCTTCCTCACCCTCGCACCAGACCAGGCATCAGGCTGAGATGTCCCACACAACAGGTGCTCAAAGACTTGTTGAATGAATGAATGACCCTCTGTTTCCTTATCTGTCAACAGGAGGGAGAGGAAGATACATAGTCCTTTATTAATGCTTTTGGAAAACGCAGGCATGTTATGTATCATGGCCTGATTAATGGGCTGAGCTCCATGGATCAGGATATCAATATTGAGCCAGTGTCCCTCCTGTCCTGGGAAAGATCTGGTGACCCCTTTCCCACAGACCTTTGGTGCAGGCTGCGACCAATACAACCATGGTTCCTGTCCTCAGAGTTGTATCACCCTGCTGAGCTCATTAGCATGGTTACTGCCAGCCCGCTAAAGTCCTCTTCAGCCATTCCTCAGGGCTCCACCTTCAAATCCTGCTGTGGTAGCAGAATCTCTCAGAGACAGGAGGTCAGATATGTAAAACAGGGACAAAATCACAGGCCACTTGAGGGTGGATTAATGGCCGAGTTCACACAATCTATCAGCTCATCTCCACAGCGGTCTGAAGACTGCTGAAATGGCAAAGTCACCCCAGTTGGGCTATTTATCTCCAGTACAGAAACCAGCATCTGAAAAGAACTCTCCTGGTGGTAGTTTTTTCCCCCTTTACTTTTTTCTTTTGCTTCAATTAATCTTTTCATGAAATTTTGCTCTCTTCGATGAAGGTGATTTGTTAAAAGGGTAGCTAAACATGAACTAATTTGTATGCCTCTGATTTATAATTTGTGAACAGATTCACAAACAGGAGGCCTCACGCTGTACTGGAGTCAACCAGATCTGGGTTCAAATCTCACACATGATGCTGCAATAGCCTCAAATATTACTCAAGCTCTTGGAGGTGCAGTTCTCCACCAGAAAAGTGGGAGCAAAAATTCAACTAGGGTTGTTACGCTGAATTGTGTGCCCTGTGGCCCCCCACCCCCCAAATGACATGTTGAAGTCTTGACTCCCAGTTCCTTAGAATGTGGCCTTATTTGGAAATAGGGTCATTGCAGATGGAATTTTGTTATGAGGCTAAAGAGTAGGTTGGGTCCCAATCCAATATGATTGGTGTCCTTATAACGAGATGGCTATATGAAGACACAGAGGCGGATGAAGGCTATATGAAGACACAGACACAAAGGAGATGGTCATGTGAAAACGGAAGCAGAGACTGGAGTAATGTGGCTGCAAGCCAGGGGTTGCTGAGGATGGCCGGGAACGCTGGAAACCAGGAGAAAGGCATGGAACAGAGTCTCCCCTTGAGCCTTTGAGAGCGCATGGCCCTACCAACACCCTGACTTCAGATTTCTGGCCTCCAGAACTGTGAGAGAATAGATATCTGTTGTTCAAGCTGCCCAGTGTGTGATACTTTGTTATAGCAGCCTGAGAAAGCTAATACAAAGATATTGTTAAGAGTGGCCTAAGTAACATTAATTTGATGCATTGAGCCTATCACAGGGTCTGACACAGAAGGAAGAAACAAGAAACAATTTTTGTCCTTCTGGGATTTCTCTGAAACCCTGGAAGGTGGTCCCTCCAGAAGAACACCCAGTGCTGTCCGGGTTTCTTTGTACCGGTGATGGAATTTCCTGCTCATATCTAGGCTTTCCCAGGGCAGAAGGGACGCACCACTCACTTTGGTCAAGGCCTAAGGATCCTACATACTAAGCTTACCCATCTCCTCTCCCAGAAAGCCAGCTATGATACCCCATGACTGAATGGGGTCCCTCCTTTTGAGTCCCCCAAAACTCTTCTAAATTTTGTTGGTATTGTCTATTATTTTTTTCAAATTAGAAATAATTTTGGATTATTGTAGAAGAATTTGTAATGAAATGAAAAGGTGCTACAATGGGGAAAAGCACAGCTTTTTCCTCTGAGGAATATTCACAACCTGTGCTTGAATCATTCCTGTATCTCCACCTCCCAGCAAAGATCTGGGCACATAGTAGGTGTTTGATAAATATGGAATGAATGAATGAATAAATGAATGAATGGAGTTAGAGATCATATATTTTAAGAAAGAGGTAGTATAAGTCCAGTGGTTAAGAATAAGGGCTTTGGACTCTGATCAAATTGGGCTGGAGTCAGCTCTGCCTCTTGGCAGCTGTATGATATTGGGCAAATAATTGAACCTCTCTGAGTCTCTGTTTCTTCATCCATGAAATGGCACTCAATATTTTTACCTGATATGGAGTTGAAAGGAGAATATGGACAAACAGTCCCTGACACAGAGCACTTTAGTAACCTGCAGCCATTGTATCTTCAGCTGGAGGAGATGGGAAGTGGGTGCTCCTGCTATCCTTCCAAAAAAATGCAGACTAAATCTTCCCATGACCACCTTCACACCCAGCCCAAGCCTCTCTGTAATCTCATGGAAATAGAAGCAGCACAGCCTTTGAAGTCAAAGTGGGTTTGGCTCCTGGCTCTGCCCCAGATTAGCTGTGTGACTTTAGGAAAGTCACGTTACCTCTATTCCCCCATTTTCTCCTGCAAAATTACAGTACAAATAATAATAACTGGCATGTATTAAGGTGGCATGCCAGCTTATTATAATAATAATAGCTGGCATGTACTTTCTGTACACTAAGAAGTGACGTGATGTAGTGGTTAAGGTTCAGGTGTGAGACTCACAACACCTGGGTTCACATACTGGTTTGCTCCCTCCCCCAGGTGGGTAATCTTGGGCAAGTTACTTAACTTCTCTGTGCCTGAGTTTCCCTCCTGTAAGATGGAGTTAATAACAGTGTCTATCTTCCTTCATTACTATGAGGATTATGTGATGTAATAGATGTAAATGCTTTGAATAGCACTGGCACTTGGAGAGCACACGCTGAATTTACCTTATGTAATCATCACAATGTCATCTGATGTTAAGTACTTTTTATCCCAAAGAGGAAATGGTGTGTCAGAAAGGTGAAGCGACCTGCCCAAGGCTGCACAGCCAGCAAGTTGCAGGACTGGGATTTGAACCCTGATTTGGCTACTCAAAGTACAGGCTCTCACAGGGTCATGTGAACCTAGACAGTCCTAGGTAAATGACTGGCGTATGGTAGGTGTCAGTCACACCAAGGAACTCAGACTCCTGCCCAGCCTCAGCCCAGCCTGGGTGCAGCTCCTCGCCTCCCACTCCTGGGCCATGATGGGCTCTGAATCCTCTACAGCTTGAGTCCTGCATCACTGCATCAAGCAGAGCCCTCGCCAGCTTTGGAGAAAACCAAATGAGTTTAGCGTCAGGTCGGAGAAACGTCTCATTTTTATTAGCGTTAATCTAATATGTTGTCTTTCCTCGCTGAACTCTGAATAAGTTAATCAAGGACAGGCTGGATTTGTGTTTTCTTAATAACACTGCCTGATTCCAAAGGCTGTCTGCTGAGAGCCCTGGCCTCGGGGCTATGTTCTTATTTTCTTCTCCTTCTCTCTGCACTTCATAAAATATATAAGATTGCTGGATAAGGCATGGTGGGGGTGCAATTGGCATGGTATAGAAGAATGCCCACAAGCTTTGGAATTAAACAGACCTTGTTTTAAACCTTGGTTCTTCCACTATTGACCTGTGTAAACTAGGGTAAGTGATTTATTTCTAGATCTCAGTTTTGCCATCTCTGAAATGGAATAAAAATCCCTAACTTACTGAGTTGTAGTAATTGAATGAGTCAATGAAACACGTGGTCTAGCCTGTAATGATCATTCACTAGATATCAGCTAATATTACTACAAATAACAAGGACAGCAACTATTAAGTGACCTATTATTATAAGCCAGAGGATATTATAAGCATGTTACATATATCATTTCATTCAAATAATACATGAAAAGCAAATAGGTACAAATAGGTGCAAAGTAGGTACTCAAGAAATGTTAATTATTATTAGCGGTATTGATGACAGTATTTCACTGTTACAACAAATAAGAGACAACGTCATTTCTGTATCATCTACGCCACAAGGAATTCATATTCTATCAGGGGACGTGGACAAACATACACAATTGCCATTAATATAAGTGCCATGTCAGGGAGCATAGAGGAGGAACATTTGATCAAGCCTGTAAGGGGATCAGGGAAAATTTCTTGAAGATTAGCAAAGCTGAGACTTGGAGGAAGAGTAGAGCTAACCCTGTAAAGGTACTCCAGGCAGAGGGATAGTCATTCATTTGTTTATTCATCCAGTCATTCACCCATTCAACAAATAGGTGTTCAGCAACAGCACTGAGCCAGGTGCTGTCCTGGGTGCTGATAGAATACAGGCAGGCAATAGCCCTGCCCTCCTGGAGCTGACAGTCCAGTAGAACAGGCTGATCTTAAACAAAGAGGCAAACACGTAAATGAGATGCTTTCAGATGGCGTTCAGTGTTATGATGAAAATAGAGTCGGGGAATGTGGTTGTGACTGGGTAGGAAGTGGGGTTATTTGAGTTAGGATGCTCTGGGACAGTCTCTATGGGAAAGTGAGGTTTGATTGAAGACTTGAAGGAAAGGAAGAAGGAAGCTGTGCAAACATCTGGGGAGATGGCATCCAAGATAGAAGGCACTGCATATACAGAGATCTTAAGGTAGAAACAGGCTTGTTGTGTTCAATGAACTGCAGGGACAGTGGGGCAGAGCATGATGAGGGGGGTGGGGTTATAAGATGAGGTTGGAGAGTTGGACTATGGGAGGGGTCTGGAATTTGTCCTAAGCATTATGGGGAGCATATCCCAAGGTGTAAGCTGGCAAGGACTTTGGGGCTTTCAAAGTCCAGAATGGAGTCTGGAGTGGCTGGGGTGCAGCACCTCACATCTCACCTACATCTATAAGATGATCCCCAGGGAGATCCCAGGAGCACTTCCTGAGTACCTCTAAGCACCTACTCAGTGCTAGGCTTTCATGACTCTTGTTTCGTTGAACTCTCAGGAGCATCCAGTAAAATCCCCATTTTACAGATTTCAAAACTGAGTCCTGAAAAGGTAAAACCATTTGCCTGGGCCACATGGCTGGTGGGGGTGGAGCTGGAATATGAATCCACATCCCCTGATCCATTCTGCCACCTCCAACATCTCCTTTGCCTCCCTGTGAACATTGGTTCTTGAAGAGGCAGAAGTCTAGGAAATCCCTAAGGGCAGAAAGATAGAGTCTTCTAGATGGTTCCAAGGCCAGGGGGAAGGGGAGACTGGGGCAGGAGAGCGTGTTGCATTAATCCTGCTCCCTTCCACAGTAGGAGAAGGGTTTTTTATGAGTTGAATCACAGTAGAACACAAAGGCTAGTGAAGTTTTCCATCTGCCTTGATTGGTGGTTTATTCTCCCAAACCATCTGGCCCAGATTTCTGAAATGTCCATTTGTGTTAATCTCATGAATTGTAGGGCTTGTGGGTTCCTCCCTAGCATGCTGGTTGGATGGGTAGATGCCAGTGGACTCTAGGAGACAGGCTTAGAAAACTGAGTGTTCAGGCCAGATTTAAACTCCATTCCTGCTGCTGACCAGCTGCGCAGCTTTGAGCAAGTGTCTTCCCTTCTTCAATCCTTGGTTTCCACATCTGTTAACTGGGCACAGGATCATAGGGGCCTTGTTTAAGCCCATGAAGTGCAGTGAAAATCAAATAAGGTGGTGCACTCATGAAGAAAAGCCTTTTTAGATTATAAATGGCCGAGAAAATGCAATGAGGTCTATTGAGGGCAATGATGTCCCCTGAGATCCATCACCAAGGGACCCAGCAAGACGGACTGAGAGACAGTCTGGTGGAGCAGAAGCTCTGCCACTTAGCTGAGTAATCTTGTGCTCTTGGTACCTCACTTTCCTCATCTTTAAAACGGGAATAAATAAAATATATCACCTAGAGTTGTGGTGATGTTTCTATATATGTAAAGTGCTTGGAAACAGTACTGGTACCTAGTAAGTACCCAATAAATGCTGACTGTTTTTATTTTCATGTATATTTAACAAGGACTGTGAAAGGCTGCAGGAGTCAGACTTTGACCTCTGATAGATGTGGAACTTAAATCCAAACTTGCCTGTTGACAAGCTGTGTGACCTTGGGCAAGCTGCTTCATCCCTCTGAGCTTCAATTTTCTCCACTGTGCAATGGGGGTGATAATGGAAGGCACTATTTATTTATAGCTACAACTATATGACAGCTGGTTCCTATTAAACACTGAAAACTGACAGCTGTTATTATATTGTTAGTATCTCCTCCCTTCTCCCCAACCCCTCAGTGTCCAGATGTTCCTCGCTCTTACCTCGCTCTTCCTCCTTCTCCCGGACAACTCTCCCCTTGAGGGCTCGGCTCCAGGCTCCACCGTAGTCGCCAAGCTTGGCTCTCTCATTCCCATCCTTGCCCTTGAACCAGGGTCCATACCTGCGAGCGATGCTCGAGGCTTCACCGGTGTCCCGGAAACCTCTGCCCAGATGCATGTCGCCTAAGAAGGGCAGCTCAGCACCCTCAGCCGGGCCTCCTGCGGCCGCGGGGTTCGCCTGGTTCCCCGAGACAGCGGGCTGGCCCACAAAGCCAGAGTGAAGGAAGACAAGGCTCCCGGCAGTCAGGTAGAGTGCCAGGAAAGTAAAGAAGCGCACAGGTTTCCGGCGGAAGTACCGCTGGAATTTGAACCAGAGCTTGGCCATAGCGGGATCATTCCGGACTGGCTCTCTGGGGCTTGGCTGGGGTGCTTGGGAGGGGATGGAAGGGGCTTGGTTTCCCAAGCTTTTCTTAGGGATGGAACACCTGGGGGTCCTCAGTCTCACTTTTCCCGAAAAAGTGATCACCAAGGCCAGAAGGGGAGGGCAAGTTCAATGCTTGGCTGAGGTCATGAGAAAGGATGGAGCTTACCAGCCCTCCCAAACTCAAGGTGAGCTTCTTTGCGCCAAGAAAGGGGTTTTGAGGCTCAGAACACACATGAGTTGGTCCCATTTTCCTACATATTGTTCTTCACTTCAGAGTCTTCCCAAAGAACTGTGAGAATAGCAATCAGAGAAGGTTTCTGAGGGTTACCAGCAGCTGCAGTTCACTTCTCACCCTTTCTCTGCTCCTCAGGCCAATGGATCTGGGTTATTTCGCCAGGGGCCTTGTTTCTGGCCTCTTCCCCAGCTGAAGACCAAGCTTGGCCTTTCTACCTCATGGGAACAGAAGCTGGTGGGCTTCCATCCAGTCAGGATTCAGGGATGCCACCTGCAAAACAGCGGAGACACAGGCATGAGAAGCCCCTTCACCAAAGCACAGAACCCACAGGGTTCTTGACCATCCTAGAGGGAAATGCAGAGGCCTGGAGAGGGAGGAAACCACCAATGGCATGAAAAGGCTTAAGAGCAGTGTCGGATAAAGAGCATCCCTGAGTCTTCCAGAACACTGCCTTTTTCTTGACACCAAACTGGGAATTTGGGGGCCTGGATCCTAGTGGGCCCTGATTTGGGGACAAACTTCATCTTGGACAAGCACAGGTTCTCATGGGCCAGTGGTTTGCTTTGCTCCATACTTACTATATATTTGTCAAATATACACTGATCCAAGGATTACCTTAAGTCCGAAAAGTACTTTCAAGGCCCTTGCTGGACTACCTGCTGAACCTGGGCAATTCTGAACCAAACCAGGTTCATTCATTTTTTTTTTCCCCAACAAATAGTGAGGCCTACTTTGTGTGAGGCACTGTCCTAGGTGCTGGAAATTAAGCTGTGAGCAGGAGAGGCAAAATCCCCTCTTTCACAGAGCTCACATTCTAGTGGGAAAAATAAAATCCATAGCCCCTCTCCTCTATCCAAGGAAGAAAAGGAAAAAGAAGGAAAATAGGGTTATTTAGCAGCATATTTGTCCATTCAGTGTTTATTGAGTGTCTACCATGTGCTCAGCTTTGTGCCCAGCCATCTACACTTGTTGTTGTCTCCTTTATTCCTCCCATCATTCCTATAGGAGGTAACTATTTCCCTACCTTACAGAGGAGGAAAAGGAGTTCACACAGCCGGTGAGTGATGGAGCTGGGATCTGAACCCAGGACAGTTCAAATTGCAAATCACAGCTCTTAACCAGTGCCTCTTTGACTCTGCCTCTTTCCCACATAGTCTGGACATCACTTGAGAATTCAGAGACAGCTCCCCAAACAGTAGCCGATCCTCACAGCCTCCCAGTTACCAACATGGCTCACCCTTTGTCAGGGTCTCCCAGATGTGGGTCTGAGAAACAACTGATTCAGAATCACCTGAGAGCCTGCTGAATATTGATTCCTGACCTTTCCAACCCACAGCTGTAACCAGGTGCTCTCAGATAATGGTTATGAGCATGGAGGGTTGAGAACCACAGCTTTATGAGTAAATGTTCAGGATCATCAGTCAAGAGGAAAAATAGAATGTAAATGAGAAAACAGGAAACTCCATTTAGGCATGCTTTTTCATATTACCACCAGCAGGGGGCCCCATGACCATCTTAGCCAACGCCTGAGATTCCATAGTCAGTCAATGGAAGATACAAATTGTAACATACTCTCCTAATCCAGATAGTAGTGTCAGCATTTAACTGTGGTTTAAGGTAGTCCGCCAACTCATTTGTTCAAGAACTAAGTACTGAGCACATACTATGCACCAATCACCCTCGTAGGCACTTGGAATAAATAAGTGAACAAAACAGACAAAAATTCATGCCTTTGTAAAGTCAAACTATCCATCCGTCTGTCATCCAGCAATCCACCTACCCATCCAGTCATTAAGCCAACCACCTATCCATGCATCCATCCACCATTCATCTGTCTATCATTCAGCATCCACCCACCCATCCATTCATTAATCCATCTATCCATCCATCCATCTACCCATCCATCTGTCTGTCATCCAGCAGTCTACCTACCCACCCATTCATTAAGCCATCCATCTATCCATCTGTCTGTCATCCAGCAGTCCACCTACTCACCCATTCATTAAGCCATGCATCCATCCATCCACCCACCCATCCATCCATCCATTCATCCATCTGTCCATCCATCCATCCATCCATCCATCCATCCATCCATTTGTCTTCCAGCAGTTCACCTATCCATCTATTCATTGAGCCATCCATCCACCTACCATTAATCTATTCATTAATCTGTCCAACTATACATTCATTCATCTATTTATGAACTAAAGCAGCCCATCCATCCATCCAACTCTCCACCCATCCAGTCATCCACTCATTCTTTCATTTATTTAAAAATTTATGCTGATTGCCTACTATGTGTGTGCTTGAGATGCAGGAATAAATAATTCACAGTCCCTGCTTTCAGAGAATTCAGAGTCAACTGAGGGAGAAAGCAATGTAAACAATTACTGTGCTAGACAGACAATGATAAATCCCACAGTAGATGTGTGTATAATATACAGCAGTCAATATTATAGTTAATGTTTATTGAACACTTAATACATGCCAGACATTCTTCTACACATATAAATACTCTCATTTAAACAGTTCTATGAGGGAGATGTGTATCTATTTTTACACAAGAGGGGAATGAGTATCAGAGAGATTAGGTAACTTGTTCAGGGTCACAGAGCTAGTAAGTGGCAGCAGGGTGGTAAACCCAATGCCACCTGATTTCAAAGCCTATATTCCTAACCATATGTCTATTCTGATCTTGTAACTCTTTGAAGATCTCACGACAACTATAGATATATGCCCAGAAAAAAAAGCCCTTGCACATAAGCTCCCAGAATTTGGCTTGAAATATTAGGGTGGGGGGGCCGGGCGCAGTGGCTCATGCCTGTAATCCTAGCACTTTGGGAGGCCGAGATGGGCGGATCACGAGGTCAGGAGACCAAGACTATCCTGGCTAACACGGTGAAACCCCGTCTCTACTAAAAATACAAAAAAAAATTAGCCAGGCGTAGTGGTGGGCGGCTGTAGTCCCAGCTACTTGGGAGGCTGAGGCAGGAGAATGGTGTGAACCCAAGAGGCGGAGCTTTCAGTGAGCCAAGATAGCGCCACTGCACTCCAGCCTGGGCGATTGGGCTAGACGCCATCTCAGAAAAAACAAACAAACAACTGTACATATATATATTTTAGATATTATATTTATATATTTTATCTGCAACTGCCTGGGGGGACCATAGAGGGCTTCCCCAGGCAGGAGTCTTTAAGCCAGCAGGTCTTGCAAAAGGAGTCAAAATTCTCTGGGTGAAGGAGCAACAGAAGGTTAGCCCAGGGAAGAGGAACAGCCCACATAAGGGTGCATCACTGAGGGGGAAGAAACAAAGGAGCCTGGGGGACTGTGGGCTGGGAATATAGCCAAGCGGTGGGCAGGAGCCAGACCATGGGAAGCCTTGGATGCCAAGCTCAGGAGTCGGGACTATGTCTTAACAACGCACATGAGAATCCACTGACGTTTCATGGTCGTGCCAACACATGTGCCAGATGTTTCTGCCGCTGGGCTGGGATGAGAAAAAGCCAGCAGTCCTCGTGGGATGGGTAAGGGGACACCAGCCCTTCCAGAGGCACTCAGGCAAGAACAGAGGTGGATTCCACAGGCAAACAGACCTGGGTTCAAATCCTGCCTCTTCCATTCCCCCAGGTGAGTGACTGGGGCAAGACATCTCTTCTCAGCAAGACTCAGTTTCCTCACGTGTAAAGTGGCCTAAAGGATCTTGACTTCTCCCCTAAAAAGTATATTGCTGGAAGGACTGGATTAAACATTGTAGGAGGAATACCTGATGCACAGGAGATGCTCAAGATAAGTGCCACCCTCGCCCCCTCAGGGGCACAAGTGAGACACTTGAAAGCCATTTGCCACCTCAGCACATTTGCTGTCGTGGAGACAGCAAAGTTTTCAGCTGTAGTGTTCCCTGTGGCTTTCTGCCTCTCTGAGGATATTTCTGGGTCTAGTCCTTTTTCATTGTTCCCTCTTCATTCTTTCATATTCCAACACATCTCTTCTCTAAGTGGGTGCCAAATGGGCTTTAAGAGGATAATGAGCTCATTAGGGGCTGGCAGGGAACAGAAAGAGACTGAGGCATGGGTGATGTGGAAAGTGAAGGAGATCTGCTGGAGGGATGTGGAGGGGGGCTGTGCCCACGCCCCACTTTCAGAGCTCCCTTTCCTCCTGGGGAGGGAAGGTGCTGAACTGAGCCAGCCCACAGCATCTTGCCGGTGCTAGCAGGAGGCGGGGGCTCACCCAGAGGAAGAGCCCCCTGGAATCTGAGCCCCATGGAGGTGATAAGGCTATTTGGTACATAGGAGGGTCCCAAGAAACACTGGTAGAGAAAAATAAGTAAAAAGAGTCAGGTTTATCCTCCCAGGGCTCAAACGTACAACCATGGCTTCACACACTGGCCAAAATACTCAGGTGACAGCCTTGGAGAACTGTAAATCCAGGGCTCTGTGGAGGCAGCGTCTTGTGTTACTCAGCACTGGGTGGTTCTGGGGTTCAGGGGTTCCGAGATTCAGCTGAGCCATAGCCCCATGTCCTCAAAGGTATCCCAGACTCCCCTGCCTCCCACATCCATCTGTCATTCTCTCCCTCCTGCTGCTCTCTCCCTCTCTCTCTCTCCAAGTCTCTAGTCTATCTGTCATTGTGTCTCTTTCTGCTATCTCTCTGCAGACAGAAATTCTGCCTCAAAGGGAACGGGGAAATGAAACTAACTAATTTGTTGAATACCTACTATATGCTGGACACTGTGTTTGAAGGTTTTATATTACGTTCTCCCATACTCCTCCCTCTGGGATAGCTGCAAGGCAGGTGTGATGTTTCTTCCCAATCCACAGATGATGTGTCTACAACCCTGGGTGAGATGAGATGGGGGCTGTTGGCCTTCAGCAAGTCACTTCTCTCTGTCTCCATTTGTTCATAGCACGTTGAGGATCATAATTGTATTAACATCCCCTCCTGTCACTCACTTACAGGTGTGAGGTCCAGACAGGGCCCTTCATCTGTCTGAGCTGCCGTCTTCTCTCTATAAAGTTAAGTAAACCATAGAACGTCCCTCCCAGAGGTGTGGGGAGGATTCAATGAGACAATCCCCAGGGCTGGCTATCACGACTTCATGCCCTTTTATTTTACATGACACATCTGTGAGCCTCAGTTTCCCCATCTGTTAAATGTGGTGGACAACCTCTACTCTGCTTCCCTCCCAGGGCTGGCGTGAGTTTCCACAGGGAGGAGGCTGAGAGGCCCCCTTTTTGGGAGTGGCAGTGTTCGGTTACTGCAGTTCATGTTTCCAGCAGGAGCCTCAAAGTGTCTAAACACAGCCTATTTTTAGCACCAGAATGAGGCTGTGGTGTTGAGCTGCCAACTTGTAGATGGGCGGGAGAGAGCTGCCCTGCAGGGGAAAGAAAAACAGAGGCATAGCCTGCCCTGTGGTTCCTTACCTCCCCTGGGAGTAAAAGGGTGCCTCCCCCTTCCAGGTTCTAGAGGCTAGAGTCGGTCAGAATGGAAGCCTGTGAGGCTGGGTAGGGGGCTGACTCCCTCTCTACACCCCCAGCACCTGATTTGGGGGGCAGAGGTAGTTTGGAGGGACTGGGCAGGCCCAGCGGCCAACCGACCCCAGACCACCCAAGCTTCACCAAGAAATAGTTACTGATACACCAGGTTCACGAAGGTTTGATTTCTTAAGAGTTCTGGGTAGGAGACTCATCTGGGAAGTTTCCAAGAAAGTGGGGAGCCCAGGTAAAATTTCAGTCTTGTTCTAATAATAAAAATATCAGAAGTCACTGGTGTTTGTTGAGCACTTACTATGTGCCAGTCATCTTATTCCCATTATGCCTTTTAATCCCCACTATCATTCTTTGAGGTGGTCATTAACTTCTTTGAGCATCAGTTTCCCCATCAATAGAGTGATGATGTAATATAATTTATCTCCTACGGTTAGTGTAAGAACTAAATAAGTCAATATATACAAATTTATCATATCATATCTATATATATTAGGTGAAAATGCTACATCTTATAATAATTTCTGGAGAATACATGTGGTTTTGCCTGTTCAGTGCCCCTTCGTTCTGATACAAGGACTCCATTTTCTTTCATGGAATTTCTCCCTCATTAATTCTCAGCTCATGTGGCTTGGGTAGAATGGATTCCTCTTGCCAGTTGCTGCAGACATTCCCATACCTCTCTCCTGATGCATGTATATAAGAATTAATGTAGGATGCATATATACCTAGGAGTGAAAGCACTAGTTTGTTTGTTTGTTTTGTACGAGCCTCTTATGATTATCCTAAAAGATGCCAGTTTTTTTTCCAAGGTTGCTGTAGTCATAACTTCTCCGGTACAGTTTGAGCATTCCTGTTGCTCTAAATCCACACCAACACTTAATGTTGTCAGCCCTTTTCTTTTTGGTTGGTTTGGTAGATCTGTAACAGATGCTGTACGTGCCCCACCCACCCACCACATTCAGTTAAATTCTGAATGCTTATCTGGTTGTCTGAGAGGTTTCTCCAGCACCTTGAATGATTTTGTGCTTGTGTGGTTGGCAGGGAAGACATGTGAGAATATTAACATTTGGAAGCAGCTGCAACAAATGACTGATGGGAGTTGGTGTATAAATGCCCCAGCTTCCTTGCTCCTCAGCTGGAATAACTCTGAAGTGTATATTTCTCCAGTGGGACTTAACCTCAACCGCCCTCTGGAATAGATGACTCAATAACACACCCTTTATTGATTTCTTCCCTTCCCTGTCTAACTCCCCCACTCAGGGAAGGACAGGAGTAAGTGTGCTCTTCGTTTCCTAAATGAACTACTTATCAGTGGTATTTATTTCTTGGAATAGTTGATTCCTTAGAATAGGAATCAATATGGTTTATTCATAGCATATCAATGGTATCATATCAATGGTTTTTCAACCTTTTCCTTATCATTAGACATGTAAAATATTTCCAGTCTTCCCTCTCTTATAAATAAGTAATGCTATGATAAACATCCTGCATGTAAATCTTTATACAGATCCCTGGAAGGCAATATAGGACCTTTCAACAATGATGAGACATTGGCATATTATACCCACTTTACAGATGAGGAAGCTAAGGTTCACAGAGATTAGGTAACTTTCCCAGGCACACAAAAAGTGGAGCATGAATTCAAGTGCAAAACTGAGCCTCAGTGTCATGATGCCATGGCGGACACTATGCAGACCAGAAACGCAGCTATTCCCTCTCTTAACCACTGATCCCTCAGTTGAATCCAAGCCTTGATGAAAGGAACCTTTCTGAGCCTGAAGATATGGACGGCCATGCCTTAAACACTTCTCCAGGTAGATAACCCCCAATTCCTTTAATCAAAGTTCTTTCTCACCGTTCTTGCTGGAGGACCAGTCATTTGGCAAGTGAAAGACTTAATGAAACGGCCTGAGAAGAAATGCCATTATAAATGCCAAATCCTTTCACTCATTGTCTTAGAAATCCAGAATTTTACTAACCCAACTAACCCTAGGGAAGGCTTTTGCACCCCGTACAGTGGTGGACCCCCTCTGGGACACACCCTTCCATTCGTGGGTGTGCTGTAGTCTAGTGATTCCATCGTGCTTGTGATGGACACATTGTGGTTCTGCATATCTTTGATGCAACAATTCTGCAGAATCTTTGATACAACATTCCCACTTTTTTGATCAGGAAACATGTACACACCAGGAAAGCGTCACCAGTTCCTAGGCACACCCGTATGTTGCCCTCTGCACTCGCTCACCCCACCTCCAGAAAGAATCCCCTGGGTCCCCATACTTCCCTCTGTCCCCAGGAAGGAAACTCACTCAGCATTACCCTGTGCTCACAGCCTGCCAACCATGTCCATTTTCATTTATCTTCCCCAAAACTCAAGAAAATAAATGAGAAGGCAAAGTGCCATTAGCTTAATGGCCTTTAACACCCAGCCATCTGCCATGATGTAATTAAATAAAAAAATCAGAGGGAGCATATGGTGTCCATTATAAATAAATATTAAAATTTTGTTTTTCTGGGTAATGACTCTAGTGCCTCTTGCTCCATGGGCAATCTTTACAGCCATCTTCGCTTGTTGCAGGGAGTCAGGCTGGGCCACTGTGGACAGGAATGGCCACGGAGAGGAAACGTGGAAAGGGTTCAGGGCCAGAGTCACACACTCCTGCATCCTCAGGGTCATGGTGGCTGTGTGATCTTCAGCAAGGGGCCTCTCTGCTACTTAGTTTTCTCACCTGCAAAATAGGGCCAATCCACCTGCCTCACTGGAAAGGCAGGAGGGTTAAATGGGCTACTGTTTTAAAAACACATAGCATCGTAATAACAATATCTGCTAGTATTTATTGAGCACCAACTATGTGACAGACACTGTCTAGAGAGTAACTTGTAATCCTTACAACAGCCCTATAAGAAAGGTTCCACTTGTTTGCTCCGTTTTACAGATGAGGAAATCAGAGCAGTTAAGTAATCTGTGCCGCGTCACACAGCTAGGAAGTGGTGGAACAGGCTTCCAGCCCAGGGAGTCTGGCTCTGGGGCCTGCACTCTTAACCGTATGCTAAACCTGTCATTACAGTTTCTTGGTAGATAATTATTCTCTGCCACAACTTTGGCCAACTAAACAAAACATTTACCTCTTCTCATGACAACACCCTTTGCCAGACTTCAGAAAAAGATAAAGATTCAATGAGTTGGTGCAATGATTGATGACTACCTAAGGTAGGTGTGGAGGATACATTTTGGGGAGTCTGTCTAGTGTGTGACACCCACCCCTTGCTTACAGAGGCAGACCCCAGGCACTGTGTTTGCAGCATATTACCCTTCCCACTGGCATTGCTGGTGGATAATAGGTAGGCTCAGATCTAAAACGGGTCAATCCATTCTTGGCCTCAGAAATATGGAGTTGGGATTTGAGACATTCACATCTTTGCTGATCACTTAGACTATGGACCTGTAGCCTCAGGAGCTGTCACCAGATGCCCAAAGAAAGAGCAAAAGTTAAGTCTGCAAAGAGAAGAAGGAGAAGAAAGTAGCTGAGCAGAGAAGAGACACTGAACCGAGACAAAGAAGAGACAAAGGACCTGAGAAAGCCTTGGGTCCTTGATCTTGTAGGACCAAGCCTTCCAGGGTTATACACAGCACTGAATGAGAAAACTTTTCATTTGTCTTTTCTTACTATGGTGCTAGGTACATACACCAAAAGGGCTCAATAAGCTACAGTTAGTCTTCAAAGGGCAACTCATAAAACAAAACTTACTCTTACCATACGATCCAGCAATCGTGCTCATGGGAATCTGCCCAAAGGAATATGTACATCCAGACAGTGGAGTATTATTCAGGGCTAACTGACATGGAGGAAACTTAAATGCATATTACCAAGTGAAAGAAACCAATCTGAAAAAGCTACACACTGTACGATTCCAAAGATATGATATTCTGGAAAAGGCAAAACTATGGAGACAATAAAAAGATCAGTGGTTGCTGAGGGCTAGAGGGAGGGTGAGTAGGTAGAGTATAGGATTTTTAGGACAGTGAAACTGCTCTGTATGATACTATAGTGGTGGACACATGTCATTATACATTTGTCCAAACCCACAGAAAGTATAACACCAAGAGTGAGCACTAATGGACACTGGGGACTTGGGTGATAATGATGTGTCAGTGTAGGTTCATTCACTGTAACAAATGGACCACTCTGGTGTGGGATGTTGATGGAGGGGCAGGCTGTTGGAGGAAGGTCTGGGGTTATATGGGAACTTTCTGTACTTGCCGCTCAATTTTGCTATGAACCTAAAATGGCTTTTTAAAAGTCTATTTAAAAAGGGGGGACAATCATATATTTGAAAATGCAGGCCGGGTGCGGTGGCTCAAGCCTGTAATCCCAGCACTTTAGGAGGCCGAGACGGGCGGATCATGAGGTCAGGAGATTGAGACCATCCTGGCTAACACGGTGAAACCCTGTCTCTACTAAAAAATACAAAAAAACTAGCCGGGCGAGGTGGCGGGCGCCTGTAGTCCCAGCTACTCGGGAGGCTGAGGCAGGAGAAAGGCCTGAACCCAGGAGGCGGGGCTTGCAGTGAGCTGAGATCCGGCCACTGCACTCCAGCCTGCGCGACAGAGCAAGACTCCGTCTCAAAAAAAAAAAAAAAAAAAAAAAAAAAAAAAAAAATGCAGAGACCCACTGAGGTATATGTCAATGAAATATCCAAACTGTGGGCTCCGGAGAAGAGGCCATGTTGTAGGAAGGGTCAGGGGTTGGAGAGGGATGAAGGGGTGAACTGACAGTCTCCCTTGTCCAGTGGTTTGGTGAAGGGGCCCCAAGGCGCAGGTCACCCAGTCCACTGGCCAACCCATGAGGCAGCTGGCAGCCCTTCTCCAAGCGCAGATCACTTTCTTCCCCAAGAGGGACTTCTGAAGGGACTTCTAAATCCCTATCATTAAGCCATCTGGAGTGATCCTTCTCCTCCAGAAGCTGCTGTGTCTTGGGTCAATTAGTGCACATTTGCATCGAGTTCCTTAATAGGCTGCTAATTGTCTGGGGGAGATAATGGATGACTCTGCTGGTTCTGGGCAGAGTGTTTACCCAAGGGGCAGACCTACAGGGAATGGCAGAGAACAGGGAGGAAGGCAGGAGGGAGGAGATAGGGTGGACTGGGATAGGATGAAAGGGAATGGCGGGGAGTAAGCTATCATTGACTCACATGCTGTAAGGAGAAATGTTATTTTGTGAACCTTTGCTTCGGTTGTGTGTGCGCCTCACAATGTCAAATGCATTTCTCACTGTGGGGTCACTGAAATAATTGGAAAGTCCTGGCAATGGAGAATAGGAGGAAGCTGTGTGTGGTAGAGTGGTTCCCAAAGGCCCCTCTCAGAAGGGATTTGAGCTGAGATCTGCAAAATGACAAGGAGACAGTCATGGGAGGATCCGGGGCAAGAATGTCCCAGGCAGCGGGAGACACCATGCAGAGACTGGGAGGTGGAAAAGGGTCGGTGGGGGTCCATCCCACCAGGACTTATGGTTTCTGCTCAGGACTGTTCTTGAACTGAGTGTGACCAGAGCCCGTCTCCTTAATAATACAGTGAGGACATTCCTGTCCCAGTGGGATGTGATCACTTCTCAGAGGCTGAGCTGAAAAATGCTTGTTGATTGCTGGAGCTTAGAAAAGGCCAAGGTCCAGGTGCTTGGCAGGGCTTGTGGGAGGAACTAGAATTTCTTTCTGGCTGGGGCTCAGGGGAATGTGGCCCTCAAAGCCTAAAATATTTACCTTCTGGCCTTTTACAGAAAGTATTTGCTGACCCTTAATTTTCATCAGCAATGGAAGCTGATACAGAGTTTTTGGGGGAAGGGGCTTAGGACCACTGAAGCAGTTCAGTTCACCCTGTCCTCTTCAGAGCTCAAAGGCCACTCTCCGGTCACTCAGCTTCTTCCTTACAGCAAGTGACAGAGCTACAAGAAGCCTGGAGATCCAATACCTAGTGAAACAGCCTTCCTTTACATAAGGGGAAACTGAGGCTCGGAGAAACTTGAATGAAATAACCTCTGTCCATATAAAATGTCTCGCATAGTCCTGGACCCAAGTAAGTGCTCAATACTTTTTAGCTGTTATCAAGATTATGATTATGATAGCATAGAATCCTAGAGTTCAAAAGGCCCTTAGACACCAACCAGTTCAGGTCTGATGTTTTACATATGAGGAACCCGGGGGTTCACAGAGGCTGGAGGAGTGGCCCAGAGTCACAGCCAGGCCAGGGCTGAGCTGGTTCCTGCCCTGCAAGTTTCTTCCCAGAGCACACGCTGCTCCCTGGCAGCCCTCATCGCTCCCAGCCGCAAACACAAGCAAATTGCCATTTGCTGGTTCCACACTGACCACGGTGGATTGAACTCTAATTTAGGAATGGTGACAGCACCCATTAGCAACCCCTCTCCAGAGAGGAACTTTCCACCAAGAGTGAAAAACAACTGGCGTCCCCACCCCCAAATCACCCAAGTCCCATCTTTCTGTCCAAGCCAGTGTGTGTGTGTGTGCCTGCGGGGGTGGTGGTGAGGTGGTCTCTGTGATCCCCAGCCCACCTCTACAGGTTCAAATTCTCTTCCCCCCAGGAGAACCTTGTGCCCTTGGAGGGGTTGCCAGCACCTACCGCCGGCTCTGAGCAGGACTGAGAGGTGGGCTCACAGCCTTCAAAGCAGGAGGGAGGACTCTTCATGACCTCCAGGTCAGCTTCCTCACTGACATGTGGGGTAACTGAGGTCTAAAGTGGAGTTGGAGGGTGACTCTATCCAGACCCAGTTTTCCTGCATCCCAGCCTTCAGCCTTGGCACCCTCCTGGGATGGAAGAAAAATGGATAAACACCTTTTGTTGCACACCTACTATGCGCCAGGCCCTTCCATGTACCCTGTGCCATTGCCTCTCCCCAGGGTCTCTTTTTGGTAGGTTGGGTTTAATCTCACTTTACAGATGAGACAAGCAAGGCCTGGAGAGGTCAGTCACCTTCCCGAAGGGCAGAGCTGGTGAGTGGCAGAACAAGACTCAACCCAGGCCTGTCTGACTCCAGACCCTTCATCCTAACCTCTACGTGGCATTGTCTTCTGTGGAAGTGCCACCCTCTGACCTCTGACCTCGGGGCCTCCTGTCTGTGGGGCAAGTGGGATGATTCAGAGGCCTTCTGTACAAGAGAGCCTCTCTCCTCTGAATGCTCAGAGCCTGCACAGAAGGCACGGGGGTTCCCAAGCCTTCAGTGGCCCAGGGAGTTCTGTTGGCATCCAACAGAGAGATGTCCCCTCACATGCAAGCAACGAGTGCCAGAAACTGACTGACCCTTCCATTCATGAAGACATCACCTGGACACCATCGTACCACAGAGAAGATGGCAGGAGTCCACACACGTGTGCAGAGACTCACGCATGCTGGAAGTGTGCACAGCCCCATGCCTGTCATCCCCCTCACCCCCAGCACACACACAGAGTTAACCAGCCCTATTGGTCCATATTCGTTTATAACACATGGTGGGAATCCTCATTTCCACTTCATGAGTGAGAAACAGCAGACACCATGGGACCTGCGTGAGAAACATGGTTAGTCTTGGAGCTAAAACTAGAAACTGGATCGTCTCATTCTGACCAAAGGTGGTTTCTTCATCCCCTGGGATTGTCAAAAGAATAAAGCAGCACATGTCTTGAAAAGTCACGACCAGAGTTCCTCATCATCAGTGACACTGACACTTTGGACTGGGTAATTTGTTGGAGGGAGCTGTTCTGTGCATTGTAGGGTGGTTGGCAATATCCCTGGCCTGCACCTAACAGAAGAGAGAACCGGAACACTGCCCGTGGACCCATCTGAGTCCAGGCTTACAAAGTTTTGGTACCAGATTCTAGAGCTCCTTTCTAAGATTTTTATCCTAGCTCTCCATCATAAGATTCTATTGTGAGGTTCCACGCTAGGGTCCCCAACTTCTAGCACTCTATGCTGGGATATTAGGGTCCGTTCTGTGCAAGGAAAAGAAAAACTATACCAAAAGGAGGAAAAAGTTATGCTGGAAGCTGAGTCAGGCAAGAAACTGCCTCTCCTTTTGTTCCTTAAGCAGATAGCTACAGATAAAAGGTAAAATATCTCCACAGGTAGCTACTTGATGTTTACCTTATCTTATGTAAAGCGCTGATTTACTGAGTTGGAGACAAATAATGTAATTTATTCCTCTGCCTGCTTCTTTTCTCTTGCAACCTGGGGCTTTAGTAATGTGACCATACCCTCTTTCCCCTCCAGCTTGCTTTTCTCCTTTAAATACTGAAGCCCTCAAAGTCATCTCTGGGGAAACGCACAGACCTCTCTTCTGGGTATATCCTTAACCCTGGCAAAATGAACTTTTAAACTGATTGAGACCTGTCTCAGATAGTTTTTGCTTTACAGTTTCAATGTTGGTGGGCTCTCCAATTCTGAAATTTTGTTCTGAGCTCCTAAGATATCATCTCCTCCCATGTCAAGGTTGAAATTCTCTCCAGGAGACAGTCATGCCTCGCTGCCTTCCAGTGACCAGGATGAAAGACGCGCCCATGAATTATATATTTCAAGTCATCTCTAAATTGCCTGGCAATTACAGAACAGCAAGGTCAGGTGCCGGGAGCAGAACCTCCCCTTCGGCGGAGAAAGACAGATGGATGGAAACACATCGATTTACAGAAAGATGTTACCTCTTGGAGGTAGGTTTAGGAGTGATTTATTTTTTCATTTTGCAGATCTGTATTTTTGTTTTCCATAATTAACTGTGATTTAAAGAAAGAGACAGAGCGTGAGTTTTGATATCAGTTAGACTTGGGTTGGAATCTTGGCTCGTCACTTAACAGCAGTGAGAAGCTGAGGAAACCACCTAATCTCTCTAAGCCTTAGTTGCTTGCCCATAAAATGGGATGAGAATATGACAGGCAAAGCATCTGGGTATTGACAGAGTTAGCTGCAGTAACCGTTTAAAATGCTTACCATGGGGCCAGGTGATTTCCAGGCCTCAGCACAACCACAGTTATTGTTATTTGCACTTTTGTATCAACAGGGGCAGCTATGGCTTGGTGAAAGGTGAGTTCTGGAATGCGTAAGAGTCCTCCTCCAGCTCTGTTACTTTGTAACTCAAGACCTTGGCAAGGCTTAAGCCCAGGAATTTGAGGTTGCAATGAGCTATGATCATGCCATCGCACTCTAGCCTGGGGAACAGAGTGAGACCCTGTCTCTAAAAACAAATAAACAAAAAACCCTGAACAATCGCATGTCACCTCTCTGAGCCTCCATTTTCCCGACTTGTAAATGGGTGCCATCATGCCACCTCTCAGGGTCCCTGACAGGCATCTAGTCATCTAGTCCCCGTCGGTATCCCTTACTCTTCTTATCCCAGGCCAGAGGGCTGACAGGCACAGAGTAAGGTGGAACAGGCACAGAAGTTAGAACTGGGGCAGTCTTGTATCTCTTAATTTATTTGGGATTCTTTTAAAAGAGAGTCCTCACCAGCCCCAACATTAATAGGTCTTTGCTGTCATGATGTCTTTAAATTTAGATGAACACCCCACACACAAACACGCATCCGCCCACACACCCCCAGGAATAAATCCGCCCGGGTGGGAGGGAGGAAGGTCTGTCTGGTTGCATCCCAGGGAGGAAGAGCGAGGCACGAGGGTTGGAATAGGATGCTGACGGCTGCAGCATGTCAGGTTCCTGAGGGGACAGGGAAGCTCCTTTCAGTCCTCATAAGTAGCACAGGACACCCTCTGCCCCCGGTGGCACACAGGGAGTCTAGACAGGCTAGTCCCATGAAGAGGTCAACCAGATGACCACTAAGGTTCATGGGCTTGAGTCCGGACTCCCCTGTAGGACAGGCTGGGTGTCCTGAGTGACATTTGCAGCCTCTCTGAGCTGGGTTTCCCCATCTGTAGAGGAAGCGGTTGCAGGGCCATTTTCATAGGCTCACAACCTGCACTGTGTGGTCCCACAGGACCCACACTCAGAAGGCCTGCTGTGCTCAATTTAAAGCTCTGCTGTCGCTGTCTTGAAATTCTTAATAATTTTTGAAAAAGGAGCCCCACATTTTCATTTTGCCCTGCACCCTGCAAATTATGTAGTGGGTGCTGGGTGATTGTGAAAGTTGGAGGAGGCTCATGCTGTGGTCTCAAACATCCCTTTTTCCTGTCCCCACCTTTTAACCTCATTCTAATGATGTGTAGCCTGGAGCAATTGGACTGAGCTTTCTCTTCCTCTGGCTCCTGCTTAGTAAAACACAAAAATAAAAACTACCTTAAAATTTCTTCTGGTTCCTACTTACTGCTCCCTCCCTCAACATTCAAACTACAGCTCATCCATTCATTCAACAAACATTCATTGAGTGACAGCCACTTGGCAAGCCAAGGTTTGTCCCACGGGCGTGGCCTGAGCCAAGGGATCTATCCACAGTGAGAGTATCCTGCACAGACCACACAAATGCATCACCTCTGAGGAAAATTTCTCCCTCCTTGGCTGAAAAGACCTCTATGCTAATCAGTGGGAGCGAAATATTCTCCACTGTGGGGGCAGCATGTTTTTATATCTTCAGTTAAGAAACATGTATTGAGTACCTATTGTATGTCAGGTGCTGTGAATACATCCATGATGACATGGCCCCTGCCATCAGGAAAATGACAATCTTATATTTTAGCTCATAAAATCTTGGGGTCTGTCTTAATTTCAAGCACAATCAATCCCAATTTTACTTGTTGGGCTTCCAGAACCTTGAAATATACAATTTCTTTTCTTTTTTTTAATTTTTTTTTTTTTGAGATGGAGTTTTTCTCTGTCACCCAGGCTGGAGTGCAATGGTGTGACCTCGGCTCGCTGCCACCTCTGCTTCCCAGGTTCAAGAGATTCTCCTGCCTCAACCTCCTGAGTAGCTGGGATTACAGGCATCCGCCACCACGCCCCACTAATTTTTTGTATTTGAAATGCATCATTTCTAATGTTTACCATGACTCTATAAGGTGAGTGCTATTCTCCCCATTATTCAAATGAGAAACTGAGGCTCAGATAGGTCCAGTGACTTGCGCAAGGTGACACAGGTCATAAGTGGCAGAGCTGGAATTTCAGCCTAGGGCTGTGTGGCTCCAGAGGGATTTTAGTGACACTACTGCTTCTGGTACCGAAGTTTACCTCCCCAAAGGAAACATGTACTCCTTGGAGCCAGGTCTTCCCCTCTCCTCTATGGCTAGCTCATTGCCAAGTCCTGGATGATCGTCTGGATCAAACCATTCCTGAAGGAATCTCAAGTACAATTGCCAATCCCACCACACAGAAGGGAGGCCTCACACAGCAAGTTGGTCTTTAAAGTCTCCTGAATCAGAGAGAAGAAGACCCTCCAGGCCAGAGAAAGCTACTGGCCATTAGCCACGTGGTTGCTGCAGTTTTATGTCCCATATGGAATCTGGTTTGGCCTTTTAGTTTGATCCAATCAGGCAACTCATTGCTACAGTGTGATGCTCAGGGGCTGCATAGAGCAGGAGTTCTCAAACTGGAGTGAGCTTGGAAATCCTTTAGGGGGCTTGTTAAAATACAGGCTCTGCACCCCCTGCCCTTCATCCCCCACAGAAAGTTCCTGACACAGCAGGACTCCGGTGCGGCCTGAAAATGTGCGTTTCTAACAGGCTTCCAGGTAAAGTTGATGCTGCTGGTCCAGGGACTAGAGTTTAAAAACCTTCTGTCCAGACAATTAGAACAGCCCATGTGAAAGTGATTAGAGGAGGCTGGAAAAAAAAACAACAAAAAACAAAAAACAACAACTCAGAGTTTGATCCTCGGTGAGGGGACAGGTGGCCCTTCACTTAAAGGCCAGCCTACTACTAGTGCCCATGAGACACCAAGTGTGTCCCAGAATCTTTCCGGGCCTCAGATGGCACATGTTAAGTGGACAGTATCTCCTTCAGAGGTTGTGAGAATTCAATGAGAATGAATGTCTTATCATAACTACCACAAACTCCTACTCAGAGGGTGCTTTCTACATAGGTGGTTGTGAGTTGAATTTTGTCTTCCCAAATTCATACGTGGACATCCTAACTGCCAGTACCCCAGAGTGTGACCTTCTTTGGAGACAGTCTCTTCACAGGGGTAATCCAGTTAAAATTAGGTCACTGGGGTGTGCTTTAATCTAACATAGGTAGCCTATGAGTATTGTTGCTATTACTGTGAATAGAAGAATAATACCACTGTTTAAAGTTTCTAAGAAGTTGTAGGATCCATAGTATAGGCCTTGGCTTACATGTAAAAATAAGCAGACAAAGAATATTGAGGCCCCGTCAGCATGTAAATGTCAAATGATTCAGCCATAGTTTACATCTTGACAGATGTGTGTGACTAAGGAGAAGGTGGTAAAGTATCTGATGTATAGTGCATAGCAAGGAACAGTCCTGTCATGATTTGAAGGGTCAGGCAAATGCCTAGAAGCGAGCCAACGTTTCACCATGCAGAGAGATTCGATGGGGCTGGTAGGTCGATGAATGAGGGACTGATACTTTT
Organism: Theropithecus gelada; assembly: GCF_003255815.1. Classification (NCBI taxonomy): domain Eukaryota; kingdom Metazoa; phylum Chordata; class Mammalia; order Primates; family Cercopithecidae; genus Theropithecus; species Theropithecus gelada. The sequence goes on along the minus strand of NC_037679.1, from coordinate 67,183,610 downwards.
TATTAGGGGTTGTGCTTTTCAGATCTGGTCACCATGGATGCTAGTCACCACCATGCCCTTTCATAAGTGTCCTTACAAAAGGAGGAAATTGGGACAGATACATCCAGAGAGAAGACGCTATGAAGACACAGAGAAGACAGCCATCTATGCCAAGGAGAGGGGTGGGAAGCAAATCCTTTCCACAAAGACGTCAGAGGAACCAACCCTGCTGACACCTTAATTTTGGACTTCCAGCTTCCAGAACTGTGAGATAATACATTTTGGTTGTTAAAGCTACTCAGCATGTGGTGTTTTGTTACAGCAACCCTGGCAAACTGATACACCAGTGCTCTGCACAGGACCTCAACACTTCCTTTTTCTTTTTTTTTTTTTTTAATGAGAGAGAATTTATATGTGGCATGGTAAAAGCAAGTGCACAGGAAGTGACCCACCCAGATCAAGACTCTGAACATTCCCCTGGCTCCTAGAGGCTCTCTGCTGTCCCCTCTCAGCAAATCACCCTCCCCAGGGGCCATCACTTTTCTAACTTCTATCACCATAGGTTAGCTTTGTACATTCTTGAGGCTCTTATTATTATTTTAGAAACGGGGTCTCACTATTTGCCCAGGCTAGTCTTGAACTCCTGAGCTCAAGTGTGATCCTCCCATCCTAGCCTCCCAAAATGCTGGGATTACAGGTATGAGCTACCACGCCCAGCCATTGAGCCTCATAAATGGCTGAACAATGTTGAACAAAGGAAGCTGGCCCCTTACATTTAAACTCATTTGTGCCATGACAGGCACTATAATTATCTTCATTTTACAGGTGTAGAATCAGAGGCCCAGAGAGCTTCAGTAACTTGCCCAAGGTCACACAGCTAGGGTGTAGTAGGCAGAGCCAGGATTTGACTGGGTAAATCTGGCTGCACTCACTATAGTTACTGCTTTTAAATACACAGCAAGTGCCCAGTAACTATAATCATGGCAACTTCTAACAAGCAGTAGCTCTCACTCTGGGCCAGGCACCATGCCAGCTCTCTCCACATTACTTCATCTAACTCTCACACCAGTCCTATTTAGTATTTTTAAAATATATCTATATAAAATAATACACATAATATATATTACATATATACACATACTAAATTTTCTATACCTCATAATATTACCAGTGAGAAATACTAATACAAGCCCCATTTAACAGAAGAGTAAACTGAGGCTCAGAGCACTGAATAAGGGATGCAAGGTGATAGACTCAGCAAGTGGCAGAGCTGGGATGGCTTGCAGAACTCGTGCTTATGACTGACATCAGCTGCCTCCTGCCAGCTGCTGCTAAGAGCAGCACCAGGACCACAGATCTCAACAACCCGTGCTTTAATTAAAATCACAATGAGATGCCACCACACACCTGATTTTTTCCAGTCCCCTCTAATCACTTTCACGTGGGCTGTTCTAATTGTCTAGACAGGAGGTTTTTAAACTCCAGTACACACACATTGTACTGGAATGTCTCAGATAAAAAAACAAAAAACAAAAACTAATGCCAAGTGCTGGAGCGGATGTGGAGCAACTGGAACTCCCACCCATCCATGGTGGGAATGCAAAAAGATATACTGCCACTTTGGAAAACAGCTTGACCATTCCTTAAAAAGTTAAATGTCCATTCCTAGGTATTTCCCCAAGAGAAATGAAAACCCACGCTCGGGCAAAAACCTGTATGCAAATATTTATAGCAACTTTATTCGTAATTGCCAAAAATGAAAGCAACCAAATGGTGAATGAACAAACTGTGGTGCCTCCATACAATGGAGTACTACTCAGCCATGAAAAGGAATCAGCTACTGATGACACAGCAGCACTGATAAACCTCAAAGACATTATGCATTATGCCGAGTGAAAGAAGCCAGACTCAAAGCCTATTATGATTCAATTTATATGACACTCTGGTAATGGCAGAAAAAAAAAGACAACACAAAACAGATCAGTGGTTGCCAGGGGCGAGAGATGAGAGAGGGATTGACCACAGAGGGGCAAAGAGCAATTGTTGAGGGTGATGGAACGTTTGTTCATCTTGATTGCAGTAGAGGTTACATGGTTGTACACATTTGTGAAAACTTGCTAAACTGTACACTAAAATGGGTGCATTTTACTGTAGGTAAACGATAATACAAAACGTTAAAGAAAATTTAACAATAGGCCGGGGGCAGTGGCTCATGTCTGTAATCCCAGCACTTTGGGAGGCTGAGGTGGGCAGATCACAAGGTCAGGAGATCGAGACCATACTAGCTAACATGGTGAAACTCCGTCTCTACAAAAAACACAAAAAATTAGCCAAGCATGGTGGCGGGCGCCTGTAGTCCCAGCTACTCGGGAGGCTGAGGCAGGAGAATGGCATGAACCTGGGAGGTGGAGCTTGCAGTGAGCTGAGATCATGCCACTGCACTCTAGCCTGGGCGACACAGCAAGACTCCATCTCAAAAAAAAAAAAAAAAAAAAGAAAGAAAGAAAAGAAAAAGAAAATGTAACAATAACCCACTGTGCTTTTTTCCTCCTATGCTGGCTGCTTCCCTGAAGGAAGGGATGCTTCCAAGAGGATTAACACCTGCTCACTTATCCTAGGCGCCTGAAAGGTTCACCTGGAGGCAGGGGATGGCTCAGTGGGGGCAGGGATGGCTCCCAGGAACACCTGGGTTCCCACACAACCCTCATGCCATTGCCTGCTTTGCTCCCAGAGCAGTAACATTGGGGTTATTTTTGCTCTGAGAAGTACCAGCCACAGGGTTTTTTCTCTGCAGGCAACCACCACCCCCTGCTGTGTTTACATAAAAACACATTTGCACAGGGTTTTGTTTTTACATTTGCCTCAGCGGCCTGGATCCTATTAAACCGAGGGGAGGCCTGATTATCTGGCTGGAAGCAGCTGACGGGAGAAAGCAGGTTGGAAGAGGGTGGTGCGGGCACATGCTTCCTCTCTTTTAGTCTGTGGAATCCTGGGGTCTCTGTGCAGAGGTCACGGAAGTGCTCATGGGGCTCACGTGTGCATGTCCCAGCATTTCTCAGCCTCTGCACTACTGACATTTTGGGCCAGATGCTTCTTTGATGAGGGGAACCGTCCTGTGCTGTGCATTGCAGGATGTTTAGCATTCCTGCCCCCTGCGTGCTGGTAACACCCACCAGTCGTGACAAGCAAACCTGTCTCTAGACATTGCCAAATGTCTCTTTGGGCAGGGGAGGAATTGTCCCCTGTGAAGAATCACCTGCTTATAAAAAGAAAGCTGATGCCTGCTCAGCTCAGTGTCCCCCTCCCTTCCAAGACCACCATCAGCACTCTGAAGAGAGGGGCCAGTCTGTCTCTCTCACCTCTGTGTCCCTGGCTCCTACCACAGTGACCGACACATTTCATTTTAGAAGCTCAAGGAGGCGGGGCATGGTGGTTCACACCTATAATCCGAGCCTTTTGGGAGGCCGAGTCAAGAAGATTGCTTGAAGCCCAGAGTTCTAGGCCAAACCTGGGCAACAAAGCAAGACCCCATCTCTGCAAAAAAACCCCACATGTTTTAAAGTTAGTCAGGTGCAGTGGCATGCACCTGTAGTCCTAGCTACTCATAAGACTGAAGCAGAAGGATCCTTTGAGGTGGAAGGCTGCAGTGAGCTATGCTTGTGCCACTGCACTCGAGCCTGGGCAACAGAGCAAGACCCTATCTCTAAAAAATGGAAAAAAAATTTAAAAATTAGGAGTTCAAAGACATTTTGTGGGATGAGCAAACACTGGCAATAGGAATGACCCAATGTTCATTAGTTTCCTTGGTTTTGAGGACACTGTCCAGCAATCACATCAGACTCTGGCCACCATGTGGGGACTCATGTACTAAGTGCCAGGCTGTTCCCATATTCCCTCATCAAATCCCCACAGGAGCCCCCGAATCAAAATCCATGATTGTCTCTATTTTACAGGTGAGGAAACTGAGGCACTCTGCTGGCAGGTGGTAGAGCTGGGATTTAAGCCTGGAAATGTCTGACACCAGAGCCCAGTCTCTTAATTATAACACTCTATCTAAGGCAGCTTCAGCCTTGAATATTTTTTAAGGGCAAGATGCCTACACACGTTGGGAGGGAATGTGGGTGGAAAGTGGAGAAGCTGCCCAGATTACTACGGGAAGGACTGTGGACTTTGAGGCAAGAAAGACTAACATCCAAATCCTGCTCAGCCACTTGTCAGCTCTGGGAACTTGGGCAAATGACTGGGCCTCGGTTTTGTCATCTGTCAAGTGGGGACAGTGATCATAATTCAGCACAAGGATTTGTAAAGATCAAGTGAGATAACGCTGTCAAGTGCATAATGCGGCCTGGCAAACACCCCACATTCAAGGAGCAAGATGGTTGCTCCTTGGTTGGTGGTTGGATGAATGCACAGCAGGCTTTGGGGAGAATGGCCCAAACTAAGGTGGAGATAGAGGGGAGTTTATGCCAGATCACCTGGTAGGGCAAGGGTGTTCAAACTCCCGATAGTCCCTGACACAAACACACACACACACACACACACACACAGACTGAGCCAGGAATCAGCTCTTCCTCAATGGCTTCCTGACTTCTGATTGGATCAAATAAAGGCCCATTGTGTGTGCAGACCAGTGACAGGACTCCTGGCTGGACAGGAAGCACACTCAGGCCCCTTCACCATAGGAGTAAGAAGGATGCTGACCCCCTGGAAACAGCAGAGCCTCATTCAGCATCCCCTGACCCCAGCATTCACCTGGCAATCAGTTCACAGGTGACTTGGATCTGGCCTCCACCAAGGCTGGTCTTGTGGGAACCCCTGAGAAGCACCACTTCTCCCAGGCCTGACCAAGGGATAGGATGAAGGCAAGGGCGGCGGGGGGGGGGGGGGGGCTCCTGGCCATCAGCCATAGAAGCTTCTGATTCTCTGAGTTAATTCAAGAGTCTTCACGTCTCCTGCTGAGCAACTGAAGAGCCCTCTGGAACCTCTTTTCAACTGAAAACAGTAATTTGCAAGAACTCGCCATGCCTGGAGCAGAAGGCCTTTCTCACAGCCCAGAGCCAGTGGGGCCACTCTGAGGCTCCGCAGCTGCTCAGGCTGGTGGCTGGTGGGAGGGTCTGGGCTGAGGATGGGAGGGGGACATCTCAACAGCGCCCTGGGATGAGCTGGGGCTTTGACAGTGAAGCAGCAGCAAGGGTGCCATGTCTTGTGTCTTAGCCCTCTAGGCTGGGGGCTTAAACAACACACATTTATTTTTCATAGTTCTGGAGTCTGGGAAGTCCAAGATCAAGGCACCAGCAGATCCAGTGTCTGTGGAGGACCCGATTCCTGGTCTTCTCACTGTGTCTTTCCATGGCAGCGAGAGAGAGAGAAAGCGAGAGAGAGAGAGAAAGCGAGAGAGAGAGACAGAGAGAGAGAGAGAGACAGAGAGACAGAGAGAAGCTAGCTATCTCCTGTCTCTTCTTGCAAGATCTCTAATTTCATTCATGACCTAAACACTTCCCATTGAAGATTATGACATTAGCTTGTGAATCTGGGGGGACACAAACTTTCACACCGTAGCACCTGGTGTGTTAGCTTCCTAACGCTGCTGTAACAAATTACTGCAAACTGGGTGGCTTAAAGCCTCAAACGTTTATTCTCTCACAGCTCTGTGGGACAGAAGTCCAAAATCAAGATGGTGGCACGGTTGGTCCTCTCGGGAGGCTCTGAGGAAAAATCTGTTCCGTGCCCTCTTCCAGCTTCTAGCAGTTGCTGGAGATCTTTGGCATTTGCTGGCTTGTAGAGGTGTAACCCCAATCTTTTTCTCTGTCTTCACGTGGCATTCTCTCTGTGTGTCTGCATGTCTCTGTTTTCTTTAATAAGGACACTAGTCACTGAATTTAGGGCCCATTTGAATCCAGTATGTCCTCAACTTAACTAGTTACAGCTGCAAAGACTCTATTTCCAAATAAGATCCAATTCTGAGGTTCCAGATGGACATGGAATTTTGGGGGACACTCTTTAGCCCAGTATATCTGGCATTGAATGCCACCTGCTGCTGTGTGACCACAGACAAGTGGCTTAACTTCTCTGATCCTGTTTCTTCATCTTTAAATAGGGCTAAAAATAGGACTTTTGTGATAATTGGGTGTGATGACAAAGTATAGCAAGTGATCATGAGCACAGACCCTGGCAGGACCTAGTCTGCCACCTACTTGCTGTGTGACCTTGAACAAGTTACCTAACCTCTCTGGTCATCCATTCCCCTGTCTGTAAAGTGTGAATATTGAAAGAGATCATGGTCTTCCTTCCTCTCCCATAGTCCCAGCTTCTTAGAGGTCTCTGACAGCCCTCTAGGGTCCAAGGGAGCCCTTAGGATTTCCAAAAACCCTAGAAATGATATATTAACTCTCAACAATGGTACAGCTCTGTGCTTTTGGCTGGATTTGAACTGACTGAATGCAAAGCCTATTCTTTCTCAAGACAAGTAGAATTCCTCGTCAATAATATTTGTCAGTGTTTCTGATAGTATTTCTTTTTTGTTTAAGAATAAAAAGAATTCTTATTTAAAATCATACAGTTTGACAAAATTCTTCCCAAATATTTACCTGTATTTTACAAGCAGGTGCACTGAAGCTCAGAGAAGGGAAGTAACTTGCCTAAGTTCACACAGCTGGTTAGAGGTGAAATGGGGATTTGAATTCAGTCTGTTTGACTCCAGGATGGAAACTCTTAATCCAGCTGTTTAATCACCTCAGTAGACCAGAAACTATAGAGCAGAGAAGTACAATATGAGCCATATATATAACCTAAAATCTTCTAGAAGTTATGCGGAAAAAATGAAGAAGGAACAGGTGAAATTAATTTTGATAATATATTTAATCTATTAGATCTAAAATGTCATTTCAACTAAGTGTGAAGCATTATTAATGAGATATTTCACTTCTTCTTTTCGTATAAAGATTTAAAAATCTGATGTGTATTTCCATGTCCAGCACACCTTACTGCAGTCTCGCCATATTTCAATAGCCATATGTGGCCAGTGGCCACCATAATAAATGGTGTAGTTCTAGCGATATGGATGTCTGTGCATTTGCAGAGCTGGAAGACTAGGTTCTTTTGGCTCCAAATGAAGACGCACCACCGACCTTCCCGGGCGGGAGGTAAGAGATTTGAGTGACTTATGTCTCTGTCACCCAGACTAGCCCAGGTACCCAGTGATGCATTTCATGGGCACAAAAGCCCCAGCCTCTCCCACCTTAGCACAACCTTACCCTGGCTGAGGGCTTTGTTTGCTCTGAAGCCAGCCTGGTCTCATGTGGACCTTTGAGCCCAGCCTTAGCCCAGGGACCTCTGTGGATCAGAACTAACCCTGCAGAGATGCCTAAAACAGCTTCTGCAAAAGCCCACAGGACCGAAATCCCATGACTTGCTTTGAGTCCCAGCTCAGCCATTCCTAGCTGGGAGAACTTGCTACCATTCTGTAAAATCAGGGTCAGAAGAATACTTCCTCTTTCACAGAGTTGACAGGAGGATCAAGTGGGGCTCCATAAGAATCACTTTTATCTCTTGAACACTGGCATCATGTCAGACATTGACTAAGCGTGTTACCCAGATCTGCTGTTTTTATTTCCATTGTATAGATAGGGTCACTGAGTCTCTGAGAGCTGAAATAACTTGCCCAGCAGCACACAACTAGCGAGTGATGGATTCAATGATCATAGACCCTTTCTCAGAGGGTGATTGTGGGACTTAGATAAATTAGTAAATTAAATTAAAGCACTTAGAAGAGTACCGGGCAATAGATTTTTGTTCTCATTATCATCATCGTCATCATTATTGTCAATATCATCATCCGTGCCATCATCATCAGCATTAATATTTACATCATCACCATCATCATCATTGTTGTCTTGTCACTGTCTTTGTCATCACCATCATCAACGTCATCATGATCACTTATATTCCTGTTTCTCTCTGTGTGTGTAGGGAGTACACAGCATAGTGCTGGACCTGCATTAAGTGACTTTCCTAACTTAGCTAAGCAGTAAATTTTGCTAAAACTAACCCATAACAGAAAAAAAAAATAAAGGTAAGGCTGAAAGGTGGTTCTTGTTTGGAAGACACACATACAAGCTCACACACATACATCCAGGACATTTTCTTTGGCTAGAGAACACTGCCAGCATACAGCTTTGAGAATGCCTTTGGGGAGAGAAAAGCAAGCTACCTGCCACAGGTTCTGCGGGGCTTATTCTCCCCTTTCCAGTACAAGAAGGCTTTGGGAGCACAGCCTCTGCCTTCAACCACCCTGTGGGGAAGCTGCCAAGTAAAATAACCTCCCTTGGGTCTTTAATGTGCTGCTCAAATAGCGAGGACCTTGTTTGGGGTGTTAGATCAACACTGCCAACCAAATTTACAGAGTCACTGCCAGTCAAGCTCTGGGCAAAACCAACAGTGTGCTCTTTGGCTACCTTTCCTCTCACCCAGGGAGGTAGCCTCTCTCTGACTTCTTCATTCCTCCATCCATGACCCTGGAAAATTGTCCTATGCCCTGTTCCCCTACATGCTACCAGTCTAATGAGATCGTTAAAGCCGGTGACTGTGGGTTTTTATGCAGATGTTTGCGTGTCAGAATCTTCCTAAACTCCAAGCTCTGGGTGGGCGGGAAGCAGAGAGAGCCAAGAATGGGATTTCAAGAAGGGGAGTGACTTTGGCACCACTCAAATCAGTCACAGATGAAGCCTCCTACTAGCTCACAGTGACCTTTCAAACTTGATGTTTCTGTCGAGGCCCATGGACAGCCAAATTTTGCAAATCTGTGCTCTCAGCAGAGCTAGGGGAACACCCTAGAACAGTGGTCCCCAACCTTTCTGGCACCAGGGACTGGTTTCACTGAAGACTACTTTTCCACAGACTGGGGGGTGGCGGGGTGGGGATGGTTTCTGGATGATTCACGTGCATTACGTGTATTGTGCACCTTATTTCTATTATTCTTACATTGTTACATATAATGAAATAATCATACAATTCACCACAATGCAGAATCAGTGGGAGCCCCAAACTTGTTTTCCTGCAACTATACGGTCCCATCTGGAGGTGATGGAAGACAGTGACAGATCATCAGGCATTAGATTCTCATAAGGCATGTGCAACCTAGATGTCTTGCATTTACAGTTCACAGTGGGGTTTGTGCTCCTATGAGAATCTAATGCCACCACTGATCTGACAGGAGGCAGAGTTCAGGCAGTAATGTGAGCAATGAGGAGCGGCTGTAAATACAGATGATATTTTGTTCACTGGCCCAGGGCCCCATGAGATAGGTACTAGTCACAGTATCCCCATTTGACAGACAAGGAAACTGAGACACAATGAGATTGATAAACTTGTCTAAAGTCATTCAGTAAATAAGTGGGATAACTAGGATTTGAACTCAGAAGTCTAAGGCTGTATAGGCACACGGAGGGGCATCCCACACAGTCTTGGGATGGGAAGTCAGTCTTGGGATAAGAGATGTGTAGGGGTACCTAATGGAGGAGATGGGGCAGGATAAAAGGGCATTTGAGGGAGACATGGAGATGGTGATCCAGGGAAGATATGTGACTTGCTCAAGGTTTCTGGCTGAAAAGTGGCAGAGCATGATCAGGATCCAGGACTTCTGTCTCCAATCCCATGTTTCTGCTACTTCTTCATACCCTTGACCTCGTGAGCCCTGCTGTCTAACCAGCTAAGCTAAACCAGGGCTCAGCAGGAGCCCAAAATAGCTACGGCTTCCAGGCAAAATTAGTGCCGAGTCAATGTTGCCCCCATTCATCACTCTGACTTCAACCTTGTTATTTTCAGGCAACAGGGCACTGAGAATGAGTTGAGACAGAAAGAGAGAGAGAGAGAGACAGGGAGAGAGAGAGAAAGAGAGAGAGAGAGAGAGAGCAAGCCTCCTTCAATCCTGCTGCATTGCTGAGTTTCTAATGGAAAATTTGTTATTTATTTGAAAAAAATGATGGGACATCAGTTGATTGCAGCCCCAGGATCATTTTACTCCTCACCCTCTTCTAGCATTGATGCTCTCCAGAATCCACATTTCATCCAACAGTGGGGTTTGCATGGGGTTGATCCTAGACTCACCTCCAAAAATAGGTCCTGCCTAGCCTAAGCCAATCAACATGGCCCATATCCCTCTCCCACCACAGTGATTGGTTCAGAAACAAGCAGGTATTCTAATCAGAAACAATAAGCCTTTGGCTGGGAGAGAAAGATTCTAGATTCTTTGGATTTGGGCATCTGGGAGAAGTGAGCTTGGCCTCCTGGCACTATCTTGCTACCATCAGGGCAGCTGAAGCATAGGGGAAGGTAGAGATGTAGAGAAACTAAGATCTCATGAGCTTTGTTTGAGCCTGGATCAAGCCATACCTGAAGCAATCCCTTGCAAATTTTGATGTCTGTGAGCCAAAATAAATTATTCTCTTTTTAGAAAGTCCACTTGAGTTGTGTTTTGGTCATTTTAAGCACAAAAAAATGTCTTCCTCAAGTTATAGCTGTTGCAGAACGACCACCTGGTTTTGGGCAGTGGAGAACACACAAGCGAACATCTGGAATAGAATGAAAATTAAGGGGTTGGAGTGGGGTGGGGGAGGATCTTTCTGAAACAAAGATTTAGAATGATCATGAGTCCAACAGGCAGAGTCAGCTCTGCAGAACATTTAAATGCAGCCTATGGCTTCCTCAAGAAAGAACAATTACAGTAATGACTTTTGTCTATTAAATACTTGGTTATTGTATTTTGCGCTTCATCTCATCTTACCATTCATATCACCATGTAAGGTTCAAATATTCCCATTTACAAGAGGAGCAAACTGAAACCCAGAGAGGAGAAGTGATAGCCCCTAAAGCACACAGCAAAGAGTCCGGCTGCAGTGGCTCATGCCTATAATCCCAGCACTTTGGGAGGCCGAGGTGGGTGGATCATTTGAGGTCAGGAGTTTGAGACAAGCCTGGCCAACATGGCGAAACCCAGCCTCTACTAAAAATACAAAAATTAGCTGGGCGTGGTGGTGGGCACCTGTAGTCCCAGCTACTGTGGAGGCTGAGGCAGGAGAATCACTTGGACCCAGGAGGCGGAGCTTGCAGTGAGCCAAGATCACGCAACTGCACTCCAGCCTGGGCAACAGAGCGAGACTCTGTCTTTAAAAAAAAAAAAAAAAAAAAAAAAACCGCAGCAAATAGACAGTGAAACTGGGCTGGGACATAGGTAGGTCTGACAGGGAATCTCCTGCCCCAACACATCACCACCTCCGTAAGAACAGATGCATGGGAGAGATCCTGCTTACTCTCTGGTGGATCAGATTTAGTATCTGTGCCTGTGAGCCAATGACAAAGTGTGTGAATTTCACCAGGACCACGTTCTCCATTTAACCTTGGCAGAATCCCAAGTGCAATAAACATTCCCCCAAAATGGCAAAGAACTTTGCTGAAGCCAACAGAGGATTTTGCTTAGGAGCAGATACCCTAAGAATCTCAATGTAGAAATGTCTGGGATGTCCATTCCCACTGCTGGCATCAATCTTTAGACATAAGATTCATTAGATGACCCCATCACGAAAATACCAAGAGCAGAGTCATTTACTGAGTTCTACATTCACACTCACAGGCCTCTGAGGCAGGTGCTATGATCATCCCACTGCACAAATGAAGGAGTTAAGGCTCAGAGAGTTGAAGTCACTGATCCAATATTACCGAGCTAGCAGAGCATTCGGACAAAGATCTGACTCCCAACCAGGAGGCTTTTCAATACATCAGTGTTTCTCAAAGTGTAGACGCCATCTCAGCATAAGGGAAGTTCCAGTGTCAAATACCATTCTATCATAAAGTAAGAAAAGTATTCACTTTTAATTTTCTTTCAATATCTCTGATGACATCAATAAAAAATCTCAGTTTGGTGCTAATAGAGCTTCAACACCTCTCAAATGCTTGCTAATCTGCCTTTATAACAGAGAGAGGCTGCAGGTGTAAAATCCCAGGCAGGTAATGGTGCCTGGCTAGAATTGATCTACCTTGTCTTGGTTTGGAGTGTTTGTAGTGATTAACCTCTATTTAGGGAAAGTCATATTGATTTCATATTTGCAGGTAAGTTAATTCCTAAATAAACAATTTTTAGTAAAAAAGGAAATCAATTCCAAGAAAAATGGCAAATGTGGGAAAAATTGCAAGGGTGGTGTGCTGATGATTTAAGTTTGGGAGATGTCTCCACCTCACACTCATCTAAACTCCAAACTTCTGCCTCATCAACTCAGCAAATGGGAGGGTCCCACATAGAAAAAACATGTAACCTTGGCACCAGCCCAAACTAGGCTTGCTCTGTTGAAGACAAAATGCTGAGTAGGGCGGGTGCAGTGGCTCACGCCTATAATCCCAGCTCTTTGGGAAGCCAAGATGAGAAGGTCACTTGAGCCAGAAGTTCAAGACCAGCCTAGGAAACATAGCAAGATCCTGTCTGTACCAAAAAAATAAAAAGTAGACTCCTCTTTGGGGTAACAGAGCCTGGGTATGCACAATAGAAAAATCTTTGACCTTTAACAGCACCTGGAACCATGATTCCTCCCCTCGGAACCAAGAAGACTGGGACATGGCCAGGACCTGAACTCTGGAACTCTTTCAGAAGTGAGGGGTCTACTGGCCCAGAAGATCCAGGGTTAAAATCTGCCTCAACATACTTTACTGTAAATGGTCAAATTCAAAGCCCTTTAATCAGACCCTGCCAACCCACCACTCCTAAATCTTTTCCCTTGCCCTCTGATCCCTTAAAATTTGCTCCAGATCCCAAATTGGGGAGCCTGACTTCTGTCTCCTTGCCAGCCAGGTTTACAATAAAGTATTTCTTTTCTCAAAAACCAGTGCCATAGTTGTTGGCTTTTATGTGCATTGGGCGACAAGTCCATTTGCTGGTTAGCAAATGAGCCCACATGAAAAGAAGACTGGGTACCCCCTTTGTCCCCACCTTCTCCTACATCACATCTCTCAAACCCACCAGGTCAGATGAGGCGTTCCTGGACTGGGATGTGAGGAGTTATTGGGCATCCTTGTCTCCTAAGCTTTGTGACCCACACAATGTGGAGATGCGGGCAGATCTGTTGGAGAGAAAGCTGTTGCGGGCAAGGATGGCATTCCTCAAGTTAGATTCAGGCTGGAGGACTGGTGTTGTCCACTGAAGCGAAACATTCACCTACCTAGGACCCTGCAATTCCACTCCTGGGTATACACCTACAAGAAATGAGTGCTTAAATCTCCCACAAGATTTGTACTAGGATGTCACTAGCACCTCTGTTCATTAGGATCCCAAACTGGAGAAAATCAGCCATGTGTCCTTCAAAAGGAGAAAGGATTAAAATTGAATGAACAAGAAAGAAACTGCTGATATATGCAACAACGTGAATAAATCTCACGGATATAACATCGAGCAAAGGAAGCCAGGCACAAAAGAAAAGACAGAGCAAGATCCCATTCATATGAAGTTCAAGGACAGGCAAATTAATCTCTGGTGACAGGGGTATCAATTAGGAAGCAATGCAAAGAAACTTTCCGGAGTGATAAGAATGGTCTGCATCTTGACCTTGGCAATGGTTCCATGGGTCTGTACGTTTGTAAAAATTTATTGATTTTGTACTTGACAGTATGTAAGGTATACCATCGTAGGAAGTTTACAAACGTCCCCATCTCTGCAAAAAAAAAAAAAAAAAAGGTTTAAGATTAAACAACAGTATAAATAAGTGAAGGGCTACAGGTCTAGTGGTAATGCCAACCACTCTGTCATGGGTCCTGGGCTGTAGAGAAGACAGTGACCCACTGGGATGTCAAAGGCAAGCAATCATTGATGCCACTATGTGTCACTGATTCATTCACCTTTTCAGGCATTCACTTATTCTTTTAGTATCTTTCCTTTTTTTTTTTTTTTTTTTTTTGTCCATGCTTAGTATATTAGTTTCCTACGACTGCAGTAACATATGACCACAAACTTACTAGCTTAAAAAAAACCAGTAAGTTCATTCTATTCAGTTCTGAAAATCAGAAGTGTAAAATCAAGAAGTCTGCAGGGCTGGCTCCTGCTGGAGGCTTCAGGGAGAATCTGCTTCCTTGCTTTTTCAGCTTCTAGAAGCTGCTCGCGTGCCTTGGCTCCTGGCCTCTCCCTTTCCTGCCTGCATTCCATCACTCCAACCTCTTCTTCTATCATCACATCTCCTGCTACTGACTCAGGCCCTCCCTGCCTCCCTTTTATGAAGATCCTTGCGATGACAGTGGGCCCATTTGGAGAATCCAGGATAATATCCCATCTCAAGATCCTTAACTCACTCACATCTGCCAAGTACCTCTTACTATGCTTAATGTACCATATTTGCAGGTTCCAGGCATTTGAACGAGGACAGCTTTGGTAGGGCAGAGGAGGATTATTCAACCCACCACACTTAGAAAGAAGGGATGGTATAGACTTTTTCTTTTTTTTTGAGACGAAGTCTCGCTCTGTTGCCCAGGCTGGAGTGCAGTGACGCGATCTCGGCTCACTGCAAGCTCCGCTTCCCGGGTTCGTGCCATTCTCCTGCCTCCACCTCCAGAGTAACTGGGACCACAGGGGCCTGCCACCACACTGGCTAATTTTTTGTACTTTTAGTAGAGACGGGGTTTCACCGTGTTAGCCAGGAGGATGGTCTAGACTTTTTACGAGCTCAGACTTGGGAATCAGATCAGACCCATCTGGATTCAAATACTGCTTATTAGTGGTATCGCTTAGCTGATGACCTACCACTTATTAGCTTCATGTCCATAGGAACACGATTCAGCCTCTCTTGAAGCCCCAGTTTTCCTGCCTATACAATGAGGTATCACTCTACTTCCTCTGGGTTTTTTGCGGAAGTAAGTGAAGTGATGTTTAAGGCAGTTAGAGAGACCGGCACAAGGTACAGGCTCAGCACACAGCCTGTGCATGCAGTGATATCTTAAGAATGAATGATATTGATGGAAACAGCCATTTACCAAGTCCAGGGTACTTTGCTACCCAGGTCTGTCAGACTCCAGAATCCATCAGAAACTGTTCTGGAAGGGCCTCCAGGTCTGAGCAGAGGTTGTTTGGAGAGAGAAAAGAGAAGGCCTTACTCCTAGCCCCTCCAGAAAATGGAGGAAATGCATTCTCCAGGATGCTGAGAAGAGGGTCCGAGCCCCGTTCCTCTCCCCAGCAGGGAATAAACATCCGAGCTTTTCTGCTGGCTGCCTGTCATTTATCAGAGATGGAATTTCCTTGGCACTTTGGGAAAAACAGATGCCAAGATGCAGAAAGAAAGAGATTTTTTTCTTTCCCCCAAAAGTAGAACTTGGCTCATACATGTGTGGGGCACGTTGATACAAATGGAATGAGAAAGCTCTGGGAGCCCTGGGGACTGAGGGTGTTGCTTGCATCTGAGTGTGAAACGGGTTGGGGGGCTGGGGATCCCCCAGCCCATTTTCCAAGGCATATGTGTTTGATTATTCCACCCGTGAGTCTGAAGGGGGCTTGGTGACCCCTCCCTCTGAACAGGCAGGATTCCAAGAGCTTCTGGAGACATGTGAGCCTGCAAGGAAGATTCTGAAGAAGCCCAGAGGAGGAAATGAGAAGAATGTGGCCAATGTCTTCAGGTTTGGAAGAGAATCTGAGGTCACCGGTCCCTCTGCTGTCCTTCCTTTCCACCCTCACCAGTATTCTGTGGCCAAGGGCAGGCCTTAGCTGGACCATCTACCATCTTACCCCATCTCTGCCACTTGGCTTCTGTGCAACGTTGGGCAAGCGACGTCTTCCCTCCGTGAGCCTCATTGTCCCCATCTGTAAAGTGGGGAGGATGGTGATGCATGGGCCATGGCGAGGGCTTGAGATGACAGTGCACAGTGAAGCCATGGTAAAACCTGCATGCGAGGGGTCTCATTCATTATTCTGATCAGGTGGAGCTTTTGTTTTATAGATAAGGGCACTGAGGGCCCAGAGTGGGAAAGCAACTCACCCACATCACACAGCCCAGCTGTGTGCTGGGTTCTGACCCATTCTGGACCCACCACAAGCTTCCCAGGCATCACAGGACTGAACATGCTGGTCATAGGAATGACAAAACAAGAACTATGCAGTGAGCACTCGCTTTCTGCTGGGCTCTGTGCTCAGCCGGGCTGCCAACAGAGTACCACAAACCAAGTGGCTTAAACAACAGAAATTTATTCTCTCCTGGTTCTGGAGGCTGGCAGTCAGAGGTCAAGGTGTTGGCCGAATTAGTTCCCTCTGGGGGCTGTGAGAGAATCTGTTCCAGGCCTCTCTTGAAGCTCCTGGTGATTTGCCAGCAATCTTTGGCATTCCTTGGCTCATCGAAATACCACCCTGATCTCTGCCTTCCTGTTCCCATGTCCTTTCTCCTGCGTTCAAGTCTGTGTGCAAATTTTCCCTTTTTCTAAGAACACCAGTCACATTGGATTAGGGGCCCACTCTACTCCACTGTGACTTCATCCTAATTTAACTAATGCCATCCGCAATGACCCTATATCCAAATCAAGTCACATTCTGAAGTCCTGGGGGTTAGAACTTAGACATATGAATTTGGAGGGAGGAATACAATTCAACCCTTTATGGACCCTATATGCTTTATGATATTTTCTTATAACAGCTCTGCAAGGTAGATTGGAATCAATATTTCTATTTTACAGATGAAGAAAGTGAGGTTCAGAGAGCTGAAAAACTCCCCTAAAGCCACATATACAATGTGTGCGGTGGCAACACCAAGATTTAAACATCAGGTTGCACCTTTCCAAATTTCACTCTCTCTACCACACACCTGCCAGCCTCCAAACACATGCTTTCATCCGTCATCCCAATAACACAGTTAGGTGACTTCTGTTATTACTACCACTTTACAGGTGAGGAAACTGAAGCTCAGGGAGGTGATGGGACAAGGCCAGCGGTTGCAAAGCTCGTCAATGGCAGAGCTGGGATTTGAATGCAGGCACCTGCCTCCTGAGTTTGTGCTCTTGACAATTTCACCCCTCTCCAATTGAGAAATCCTGGGTGTGCTGCACAACACAGTATAGCATAATATAATACAGTATATTGTGTTGTATTATCTATCACATCATATATCATATCTGACATGGTTTGGATCTATGTCCCCACCCAAATCTCATGGTCAATTGTAATCCCCAGTGTTGGAGGTGGGGCCTGATGAGAGGTGATTGGATCACGGGGGCGATTTCTCTCTTGGTGCTGTTCTCCTGATAGTGAGTGAGTTCTCATGAGCTCTGGTTGTTGTTTGAGTGTGTGGCACCTCCCCCGCCGGTCTCTCTTGCTCCTGCTTTGGCCATGTAAGATTATCCTGCTTCTCCTTTGCATTCTGCTATGATTGTAAGTTTCCTGAGGCCTCCCCAGAAGCCAAGCAAATGCCAGCATCATGATTCCTCTACAGCCTGCCTAACTATCAGCCAATTAAACCTCTTTTCTTTATAAATTACCCAGTCTCAAGTATTTCTTTACAGCAATACAAGAACAGACCAATACAACATACTATCTTGTCATATCCTATCCTGTAGCTACAAAGTAACTAGGGTGGGATTTAAAGTAAGCTCTGTCCACCTCAGACTGCAGGCTCTGAAGTGACTCCTTAGAATCAGCCCATCCCACCAACCAAATTCCTGCAGAACTCACAGCAACGGTTCATTTTCACGTTGAGTCTTGAAAGCAGCTCACCTTCAGAAGCCACCCTTGGCAGCCTCTAAAGGCCAAGCAGTCACACTCCTCATCCTGACGAGCTCCTAAATTAACTATGAAGCTGTAATGATGTAACATGGCTCTCATGTTATCATACCGTGTCTAATATCTCCATGGAGGCCCCTGGCAGAGCCCTGGTTGGGCAAATTCCCTTTGTCTCAGCACATGGGGAAACCTCAGGAGCCCTCACAGCCAGAAATACCCTCAACAGTACTGAACAGTACTGTTGGCTGCCAGGGGCAGATTGTATAGGAGAAAAGCCAACGCTGAGAAAAACAAATGATGGCAAGGACCGTCCTCCCACGCCTGCATTCCCCAGCAAGAGATGCTGCAGGGGCTGCTCCCCAGCAAGAGATGCTGCAGGGGCTTTCCGGGGCAAGGAGAGAGATTCCTCCCCTGGGCAGAGCCAACTCATAGTCGAAGAGCAAGAATAAGAATTCCTCATGCTCAGGTGAATCCAAGAAGTTGCAGTGGGGATTTCAGAACATCACTAGCTCATTTGTTTCAGCAAGACGGCCATTCATCAATCTATGAGAGTTCATTGAGCATCTATTGATGTGCCAGGCTCTGTGTGCTGGGGATGCAGAGATGAACAAGACAGAGTCTCACCCTCCATGGGAGTCAAGACTGAGAGGCCAGAGGCATAACACTGTAGTACTGTGGAGCCCTAACTTAGCCACTTTCCTCTCTGCCTTGGTTCTCTCATCTGTGGAATGGGCATACTGTGAGTAGTTTCTCTTACAGAGCTGTTGTGAGAACTAAATGTGTCACTATAACAAAAGAGGCTTAGGACAGAGTCTGGTGTACTGAAAGCATGACAGGCACACTGGCTATCAGCACCAGCATCATCACCAGGGCTGTGATGGGGAAGCAGCAAGGACGAAGGAGAGCCAGCTGGAGAAGGAGGTGTCAAGAGTGACACCTGAGAAGATGATGCCATATTAAGAGAAGGAAACCAGATGGAGAACGGCCAGGGCAATCTCCAGAGGTGGGACAGGGCTGTGTCCCTTTCAGAGACACAGAAGAGGCTACGATGGCTGGAGCACAGTGAGCTTTGATTTTATTCTAGGGGCCACAGAAGGTCTTTAACCATCAGATGTGTGTTTCCAGGAAGAACTCTGGCTGTAGTGTGCAAGATGTTACAGAATCCAGGCAAAAGACAGATGGCTTGGATCAGAATAGCCAGAGGTGAAGGTACAAGCATTAAAGACACAAAGAGGATAATGTTGGTTCCACGAGGACGGGGAGGGATCTGTTTTGTTCACCATTGTACTGCCAGTGCCTGGCACAAATGGGGTGCTCAGGTAATACTTGTGGCTTGAGTAGGCATGGAGGGTGAGGGAGAGGGAGGACTTGAGTATGATGACTTGGGCAGTCGGCAGGATGTCAGGGAGGGATGAAGGGCTGGGACAGGAGACCCGGGAGTCCCCTGGGATATAACATCCCTGTTTATTCTGCTGTGAGAGAAGCATCATCGCCTCCTTTATCTTCCAGAGATGAAAATGGAGACTCAGAGAGACAAAGCAACTTACCTGAGATCACACAGCACAGAAGGGGCACATATTGGGCCTTGCATCTAGGGTTGTTTTGGCCACTCCTTACCTGGCCCAGTGGCCCTGTGTATAAGGAACCCCCCAGGGACTTGTCATAGGGGAAAGCATGGGAACACGCTCAGCCTAACACCAGGTTGTATTTCACTGCTGACAGCCTCAGGCTCTTCTCCAGAGTGAAACCTTGCAGCCAAGTTAAAGGGTGGCCTTCATTGCTGGCTGTGTCTCAGCGGTGTGCTCTGAACTCGAACCTCTCCTACTCTCTCCCTTTGTGGCTGCTATCACCCACGCCTCTCCAGGGGCAATTTAATCTCTGGGTGTCCAGTTCTCTGACATGCTCCAGAAACGAGGTCAGTAGGGTGAATTGCAGCATTAGCATAAATTATTGACCCAGAGGTATATGGCCACTGAAGGACTTTATGTGTAGCCCACACTCAGACATTCCGTAAGTACAGGCTGTGCAGAGAACGCAGAAGGAATCTGCCGAGTGTAGGATGTTGGCTGACATGGTATCAGCCTCAGACAGCCTGTAGTGCCTGGGTGTTTGCGTGGCCTCAAAGGAGCCTCCCACAAGTTACGAGATATTTTCCAAAGGAATTCATTTGTATTTGATTTCCCTAAATTTTTCTCTCTTTCTCATTTCAAGCAGGTGGACAATTTTGTTGTGACCCTCAGTCCCAAGAATATATTTGCAGGGCAGGAGACAGTGTTTGCAGGAAGCCAGTCTAGAGTCACAAACACAAATGTCTACCAGGGCCAAGGAAGGGAGAGGAGGCCGCTCGCAACAAGATGAGGAAGAACAAATGGAGGAGCTCACCCGACTCTGGGTTGGGGACTTGGGGGAGACAGCAGCTGGCACTCAGCTCCAGCCCATGGTTGCTTGGAATATCCTAAGTTTTTAAGAGAATTTGGACATCTGGGTTTTCATAGAAAATATTCAACTTTTTAAATCTTGGAAGCTAAAGTAATTAATTTAAAAAGATACAAAAAAGGGAAAACTGTGGGGAGGGTAAAAAGATCAGTCAGGGCCGGCAGCTCCGGGGGTAGGAGAGAAATAGGTGGGGCCCAGAGGATTTGGGGGCCATGAAACTCTTCGATATGACACTGTAATGGTGGACACATGTCATTACACACTTGTCAAAACCCAAAGACTGTGCAACATGGAGTGAACTCCAATGTAGGCCGTGAACTTTAGGTAATAATAATATATCAATATTGGTTCATCAGTGGTGCCAAATGACCCTCACTAAGACCAGATGGTCGTATAATAGTGGAGTGAGGGACAGAGTGGAAAGAGTATATGGAGGAACTCTCTGTACTTTGCTACTCAATTTTTCTGTAAACTGAACATTGCCCTCCAAAATAAAGTCTATTATGACAAACAAAAAGCAAACAAACAAACAACCAAGAAGCCACAGAGAAACATCTGGGGCCCTCATTCAATTTTACAACTGCCTGTTTGCAAATTCTGTTGAAAGCTCATTGATGAGCTTATGGGGTGGAGTCCTGGGGAGGAGAGTGGAAGTGAGAAGGTGATTTATCTGGGACAGGGAACAGGTCAGAGGTTCCAGACAAGTCCTGGCAGTGCCTGAGGGAAGCATCTAGACACGTAGTGCCAGAAATACCAATGTGGCAGAGCTTCGCCTGTTGCTCCAAGCTTGGCTCAGAATAGCAGAGTTTCTAGACTTGGAGGAAACATGCTGGATGGCTAGTTGGGGTTTGGTGGTGACCAGGGAGATATTCAGCCATCCTGGGAGCGAAGGAGCCTCAGTAATGACTGAAATTAGAGTTTTTCTACAACTCAGTAGAGACTCCAAGTCGAATTTGACTTAATTTAAAAAGATTCAAGAAAGTTGACATTTCTGGTACACCTGCATTTGTGGGCTTAAATAGATTTCTTGATACCCACAACCCACACCTGTCCACCTTAGCGGAATTCAACAATCTGTCAAATCAGATTTTTTAATGTGTTGGCTCCTTAAATATATAGACGAGGTAGGATTTCAACCCATTCTTAGAAAGGCTCTGCTCAACAACCCAAGGTCATCCCTCTACTACTGGGTCCCGCTTATAGGGAAATGAACACTTATGAAGACCCTACTATGCACCAGCCAGTACATGGGTATTATTCTAAACAGTTATAACTGCTACTATTGATTGGGTGCTTACTATGTGCTGAGCTAGCCTGACTTGTTAACCTGTGAGTTAACCCATTGTACAGAGGAGGAAAGAGCTCAGAGGTACTAAATGGTGGGTTGAGGTTGCCTGGTGCTAAGTGGTGGGGCCAGGACATGGACCTGGGCCTGCCTGGTTTCAGAGCATGTGTTCCTCCCGCTCCTGTTTGTGAAGAACCAAATCTACTGCTTTCATCTTCTCACCATCTGACAATCTATTCACACAACGCAAAGCCAAATAAAAATTATATTTTTTGCTCACGTGAGATTTTTAGAGTTTTGGCAAGCATTTAGGAAGCATCTGACAAACACTTTCAAAATATTACATTTGAACAATATTTGAACTGCAGCAGATGGCTTGTTGGTATGTGTCGGGGGGGGGGCACAGCCTGGGCAGTGTCGATGTATATTTCAAAGAGCTCAACATGCCACTTCCTATGTGGGGTCTCCAACAGTTCCCTACATCTTTTGAATAGCCTGGGAGAGGTTGGGAGTCTTTTCAGATCATCTTCATCTTCCCAGACGATATGGGAGGCAGAATGATAACAATAGTATTTGACATTCTTAATATTTATGGAGCTATGTGCCAGGCACTGGGCTGTGCTCTTTGCATAGATTATCTCATTTAAATCTCACCACAGACCTACAGAGGAGGTACTATTCTTATCCCCATCATCTCGATAAGAACACTGAGGCTCAGAGAAGTGATATAAACTGCCCAAGGTCACAAAACTCACAAGTGGTAGGGCTGGGATTTGAACCTAGGTCTCTCTGACTCACAGAGATCACATACTCACCACCGAGATTCCTGGGGTCTTCCAGTCGTAAGCAGGGCCTTTCAGTCAGTGTTGACCTCTTGGGACTATCATAAGAATCATACTGCCATTTCTTCTGTCAGTCAATCAGTCATTCAACAACCAGAAAATGTATCGGGTCCTTATTCTAGGCTTGATAAGACACACACGGCTGAATAAAATTTTGTCTCCCCACTGAGAGCCATGATTGGTGTATGCATATGGTACTAGCTGTGCATCAGGAAGAACAGTAATTCTGGTCCTGGGGTACAGGGTCTGCCATCACGCCCTTAACAGTACTCCCATACACCAACTCTCCTCCATCCATATCAAAACTTACTGTGTCCCATTCTTCCACTTCCAACATACTAATATGCTAATAGCAAAACCTTATCATATCTAAGCTGGAGTGAATCTTACGAATTGTCCCCATTATATAGATGAGGCAACTGAGGGTCCCACAAAAGAATGTGACTTGGCTGAGGTCACAGAGCAGATCCAGAACCAAAACCCAGGTCTCCTCACTCCTCTTTCAGAATTCTTTCCACAACATTACCCTGCAGCTGCAGGCTGGGATCTGGGGCATTCTCACCATGTCTCACGTGATACTTCTAGGTACTCTTCTTAAAATGTCAATAGTTATGTAATTATTTTAATGGGAATAGTTACAAAAATTATAAGTGCCCATCACACCTTGATTGTGTATGTATTATTGCTTAGAATGAAGCAATAATAAATAATGAGTTCATCTGGATTCATGAAAAACATGCAGCTCTGGGAAAGTTATTGAAGATAGACTAATAAATGCTGGAGTTTGTGGACATTATCAGTCTGAAAAAGAAATGTTAATGGAGGTGATTCTGGACTCTTGTGCATGACAGTGGGGAGATGCCTTTCCTCTGAGAAGCTTCCTGGAACCCTCTTGTGGCAAGTAGAATGCTACCCCAAAGATATCCACGTCCTAATCCCCATATCCTGTGAACATGTCACCTGTCATGCAAGCAAAAGGGACTTTGCAGGTGTGATTAAGCTAGGAATCTTGAGAAGGGGAGATTATCCTGGATTATCTCATGGATACAACATCATCCCAAGGGTCCTTATGAGGGTAGCAGGAGGGTCAGAGTCAGAGGAGACATGACAACAGAAACACAGCCCAGAGGGGTACAATTGCTGGCTTTGAGGACGAAAGGGGTCATGAGCCAAGGGATGTGGGTAACATCTAGAAGCTGGGAAAGGCAAGGAACCAATTTTCCTCTGGAGCCTCCAGAAGGAACTCAGTACTGCCAGTATCTGGATGTCAGCCTGGTGAACCCATGTTGTACTCCTGACCTTCAGAACTGTAGTAGAATAAATGCTTGCTGTTTTAAGCCATCGGGTTTGTGGTAATTTGTTACAGCAGCTATTGGAAACTAATACACCCTTCGCAACTCCAGGACACCATCTACCCACTCTGAGGACGCCCAGGGGGCCCTGAACTTCCCTCCTGGTGCCTCTGCTTTCTCTAATCCAGTAACAACAGGAATACCTTCAGCTTAATGCTTTACAACCATGTGTTGAGCATCACACTTCATCTAGACTAAGAAAAACCTTCCAGCAGCATTAAGGCAAGCAGAACCACCACCACCTCCATTTCTCAGATCTGTCTGCTGTCTTCCATTTGCCCCTCCAGACACGCTCTCCCCCTTCATTTGCCCTGCTGTCTACCTGGAGGTGGCCTGGGGGAACCACATCAATGAACTTTCTGCTTCCCTGACTTCCACTAGAGTTTGGCAAACGGGATGCCCTGGCAGGATACTGGAAGCTGGGTCAAGGATGTTCAGGGCATACATTTCTTTCCCCATCACCTCTCCCTCGGTGGAGCCACCAGGGTTGGCTGAGCCCCTCTACCAAAGAACATGGCACTGCAGGTGACCCTCTCCATAGAGCTAATTTTTCTAGGTTTCTGCACTTCGTCTTTTCAGGCTTGGGGGTGATAACAGCTCCCCACTACCACTAACTCTGGGAAGCTGCACCATCCCTTGTGATTTTCCCACATCCTGCCCCTATGGTAATAAGCCCTCACTCTTACCAGCATCCCCACTGATACTGCAGAATATGCAGACGCAGCACAGACAAGTGCCATCACTTCCAAGGTCAGGAACCAATAAGGGGTAGAGACAGTGGTGGAGGCTGAGTCCGTCTAAAACCCTCCGCCAGAGGTTGCCAGGATGGCTCATGAAGTGTGGGCTACAGAGAGCCACAGAGCACAGGTTTTATTTAATTATTTTCTTGACTTGAATTCATCACTAACACTGAGCCAGTGGCAGCTTTTAAATACAAACCCAGTCTCTAGGGCTCTTGAAAGATAAAATGAGCCGCACTGTTCTAAGTGCTTTCTGTGTTAACTTCTTTAATCCTCACAACTCTACAAGATAAGTAGTCATGCTATATCAGTTTTTTGTTGTTTGTTTGTTTGTTTGAGACAGCGTCTCACTCTGTCTCCCAGGCTGGAGTGCAGTGATGTGATCTCGGCTCACTGCAACCTCTACCTCCAGGTTTAAGCGATTCTCATGCCTCAGCCTCTCAAGTAGCTGGGGTTACAGGTGTGTACCACCACACCTGGCTAATTTTTGTATTTCTAGTAGAGATGGGGTTTCACCATGTTGGCCAGACTGGCCTTGAACTCCCGACCTCGGGTGATCCGCCCACCTTGGCCTCTCTCCCAAAGTGCTGGGATTACAGGCATGAGCCACCATGCCTGGGCAAACTCAGTTTTAAATGGGGGAAGCAAAGGCACAAAGGTTAAACCACTTGCCTGAGTTTAGGGATCTGAACCTAGCACATTGATTGGTTCTGGTAAGCTGAGCCTCCAGATGTGGCATGGGCTCCCCGCTCCACCATGGTCTGCAACAGGCCCTTCTTATACCACCCACCTGGCCCCTGGGGAAGTTCTTCATCATCCCTAATGTGGCTCACCCTGAAAATGCACTATTCAGGGCTGAATTACACAGCATCAGTACCTGCCCAACCCTGTATTTCTCTGGCCACATCATGGATTTCTGATTGTGTCCAGCGCCTGGCTGGAGCCTGTGGGAGCCCAGCGCATATGTCCTGTGCCCAGGAGCACACAGAGCCCTTGTTCTCCTGGCCTCCCACCCTGCCCTGCTCAGGTTGAACCCTTGCCTTGGCCTGAATGGGGCTCTCACTTTATCCTTCCTTGGTCACAGCCCACCAATGGAGAAACCAAGCCAAGCAGAGGCACTTTCTAAAAATCTCTGAAATTGGAGCTGGCTGGGCCTCCTTCTTCAAGTGCAGCACACTCAGAATGGGCAGTTTTGCTGGGTTTTGCTTCTCTTCTTTTTCTCTTGGCCCTTCCTCAGGTTTCCTCCGAGCGTTCCCCCAGGGGAGCAGAGTGCAGCTAAATGCCCTCATTGTGAGAGCAACTGCAGCGTCCCCGATGCCTGGAGCTGGATCCAGGAGAGCAGTGACGCCTGTGGAAGGAGATCGATGGCCCTCCTGTCACAGAGCCATTCTCCCATCTGGGCCAGTGTGTGCAGGAGGAGGGCGGGGAGGGAGTTAAGAGAATGTTGGAAAGAATTGGCTTGACCTCAGGGGAGGCAAACACAATTCTAGAAAAAGATGAGAAGTGTTATCTGTCCAAAGAGAACAATTAATTCGTCATTAGCCCATGGAGTAGGTTTTCATCTCTAAAAACCCTCAGACCTGAGAGAGAGGGAACTAGATCAGGTCTCAGAGGGTGGCCTCAAGGGAGTCCCCAGTGAGTGTGTGGTTAATCAATATTCATGGCATTCCGGGAGATTCCCAGGAGGGCTGCATGGATCAGGAGGCACGGCAGAGTCAGGCCTAGATTCTAATCTTGACCTTCATTCTAAATGGCTGTGTACCTTGGGCGAGTCCCTTTCCCTCTGAACATCAATTTCCCCAAATATATAATAAGAGTTGAGTCCACCTCTGATCTTGATTCAGTAAATTCTGTACTCCATCTCTTCCCTCTTCCTGGCTAACAGAACTCCCATCCCTGGGAAGGAGGTCGTTTGCCAATTCCCAGGGAATGTGTTATGATTGCCCCAAACCAGTGGTTCTTAACTGGGGGCAATTTTCCCCCTCTCCACCTGCATCAAGTGGATATTTGTCAATGGCTGGAGACATTTTTATTGTCGTGATTGCAGAGGAGGTGCTATGGGCATCTAGTGGCAGAGGCCAGGGATGCTGCTCAACACACTGCAATGCACAGGGCACTCCCCAATGCCCACAAAAAGAAATTATCTCACCACAAATGTCAACAGGGTTGAGGATGAGAAAGCCTGCAGTAGATGGTAGGTCAGCAGTTTGACCAGTAGATGAATCTGCGGGACCTCATGGGAGTGAACTCTCTGGGAGAGGGCACAGGGAAGGAGTGAGGGACAGTGAGGGCAGCTCGAGTGCTGACCACACTGGACTCAGCCAAGCAGAAGCTGAGCACCGGGGCACCAAGGGGCCAGGGTGTGGGCTCATGCTCAGGCGGCAGGAGGCCAGATCCAAGAAGAAACTCAGGTCAGAGGAAGGGTTGTGAGGTAGGGACCGAAGCCAGGCTGCACTAGGAGGCTGGCTCCTGGAGGCTCCAACAAGGGGTCTTTTTTCCAGAGCTTCTCGCAGAGGTCTGCCCAAGTGCCTGCTGGGTCCAGCAACGTTCAGCCACATCAGCAACCCCACTGGGCTTGGCACCTGGACTTGTGTGCGGGGGCAGTCACTTCTGGGCAGGGTGGGCAGAGAGAGTGTCAAAGGAAAGGTCAAAGTGGATCCATTCCCAAGCATACACTGAGCACCTACTGCATATTGGGGTCCTGCCTGCCTCTCTCCTGTGTCACTGCATCCTCTTTACTTCTGCTTCTGTGCTCCGGCCAGGCACGCTATGTTCCTACCATACTCCAACTCCACCCTCTGTAGGGCACTTTCCGTAAATCCATCCCTCACCCTTGAATATCCCCACCACACACACCCCTTTGCTTGGTCGAGTCCTGCTCATCCTTCCCATCCCAGACTCCACATCTCTTCCTGGGAGAGACCCTTTCAATCCCCCGAAATAAACCAAGTCTCCCTCCTCCATGTTCCCGTAACACTCTAGCCTCTCCCTTTGGAAAGCTCACAACACTTCCTTTAAAGAACTTTGTTTACAGTTACAGAGGGTGAATTCTATACTCCCTCCTCTGCCCAGAGGGAAAGACAGAAGAATGGTTAAGCGTACAGCCTTTGGCATCAGTCAAAGGCAGGTTCAAACCCTGGCTCTGCCACCAACTGCATGACGTTGAGCAAACCCCCTCACCTCTCAGAGCCTCGGTTTCCCATCTATAAAATGAGGGTAATAATAACACCACGCTCATAGGGCTGTTGTTAGGATTAAATGAGATCCTCCTTGCAACATGCCCAGCACATAATAATCCATCATCATGATTATAATTATTATTATTACCATCATTAGCATGGTGGTTAAGAGCATGAACTCTTGGGCCAAGCATCCAAAGTCAAATTGCCTGACCTCACTGGACCTCCATTTCCTTGTCTGTGAAATGGGAACAATAATAGTTCTTACCTCTTAGGGTTGTTGAGAACATCACATGAGCCAGTGTATGTGATGTCCTGAGAACAGTGCCTGGGGCATGGTAGGTGGAACATAAGGGTTTGTTACAATCATGCTGTAAGAGCCAGGGGATAGGAACTGGATCCATCTTGTTCACTGCCGTATCTATAGTAGGTGCTCAATAAATACTTGTTCACCACATTTCCACGTAAGTAGCACACAGCCTAATTGTGTGTGTGTGGCGGGGTGGGGCGCACATCATGGCCACACCATCACCATCTGGTTGGGGCTATATGTAGTGGTATATAAGATACTCTGGCCTCCAGAGAGCATCCCCCCGCCACTCTGAGGCTCAGCCTCAGCTTCCGCTTCTGTCAAGTGGGCCCTCAACAGGACTTTCATCACAGGAATGGGGGCCTGGGTGGTGGAGGCCAATGTTGGTGCATACTGAAAGCTTCTGACAGGCCTACGGGGGAGATTTCCAAAAAGAGAGAGTGGTAAAATATAGGGAGTTTTTGTTTGGTTGGTTGTTGGTTTAAACTGCAAAGCCAGTGTTGTGACTGGCTTCCATTCCAGCATTTAATTAAGTTGACATCGAGTCTCTGTTGTCTTCGGGTGAAAAGAAATAAAAGACCCTCCATTTGCTCAGAGGTTTCCCAATGTATAGCTTGACTGAAAATCTGTTGCAATCCCTCAGTTCCATTCTCTGCCCAGTCCCTGCCCATCCCACTGGGCCGGGGAGATCAAGGTTAAGGACCAAGAGGTTTCACATGGCCAGGGGTCTTTGTGAATTTTACAGGGTTTCCTGCAAATCACTCTAAAGTGAAGCCTTCCAAAATTAGCATGCCAGTGAGAATCCTTTGATCATGTCTCCTCTGCTGACTAAATAGAAAGGAAAGGGACACTGGGGTGATGCCTATTACCTGAAGGTGGGTTGTGCCTCCTTGAGCCCCCACCTTGAAGTCAGCCTCAGACTCTGAGTCAGACATGCCCAGCTCCACACCTGCTGTGTGACTGTGGGCAACTCACTCCCCCTCTCTGATCCTCAGAGGCCTCATTTGTAAAAATGGGATGATAACAGTAATCACAGGATATTGTCAGGGGCTTCACTGAAGTGATCCATCCACAATGTTTAGCTTGGTTTCTGGCACTTAGTAAGAACGCAATAAACAGCAGTCATTGTTATTGTATAACATCATCCAACACTTGCAAAGACTCTAGGCTTGGCTTCCTAAGACCTAGGTTCCAGCCTGGTTCTACCACTCATTTCTGAGTGGTTTTTACTCACATCATGTTACCCCTAACCTCTCTGATCTTCCTCCATTATATGATGAGAGGAATTCAAGCCCTGGAGAAGATAATGAAGTGGATGAGAATGATCACCATCATAAGTATAATGGTAGTTCCATTTGTTAATTGATTCTATCACTGAACTGTTTCCAAAACCCTTACCTCCCACACTACCCCCACTGCCATTGCCCCAGCCCAGGCCCCACCATCTCACACCACACTCACTTATTCATTCAACAAACATGTAGTGAGCACCACAAAAGCCAGGCCCCCTTCTAGGTACTGGGGCTACACTGGCGAATACACAGGCGAACATCCCAGACTTTGTGTGTAGCGGTTTTCAACTGGGAGTGGTTTTGCCACCCCTTCCCCACCTGAGGGGGCATTCAGCAAATGTCTGGAGATGACTTTTGGTTGTCACAGAAATCATGCTACCGTCATCTACTTAGTAGGGGCCAGGGATGCTGCTCAACATCCTACAATGCACAGGTTGTCCCCCACGCCACACAAAGAATGACTGAGCTCAAAATGTTAGTAATGCCAACGTGGCAAAACTCTGTTCTAGAGGGAAGACACAGGCAGTAAACAAAATAAATAAGTCATTCACAGGGTAGATTCGAAGGTGATAAGAGCTATGGAGAAAAGACAGACCTGTGGTGGGAGAGGCCAGGAATAGGGACGGAGGGGTGAAAATGTTGGTGACTGGATTTACCAAAGATCTTATGTGGGGTAGGAGAGAAGAAGCATGGTCATTTTCTTTTCTTTCTTTTTCTTTTTCTTTTCTTTTTTTGAGACAGGGTCTCACTTTGTCTCCCAGGCTGGGATGCAGTGGTGTGATCATAGCTTACTATAGTCCTTGACCCATCTCAGCTCAGAATGTTCAGCACCACACCCAGCTAATTTCTGTATTTTTTTTGTAGAGGCAGAGTTTTGCCACATTGCCCAGGCTGGTCTCAAACTCTTGAACTCAAGCAATTAGTCTGCCTTGGCCTCCCAAAGTGCTGGAATTACAGGCATGAGCCACCATACCCGCTGTCCCTGACATTTCTGACCTGAGCGTCTAGAAGAATAAGTGAGTAAGGCAGCCCAATCCAAGCATCCCTTGATATCCACTCGTAACCCTCCCTTCCCCTGCCAATCCTTCCCCTGTTCCCTACATAGCAGCCCAGGAGAATCTTTCAATAGAAATTTTACACCTCGATTCTCTTCTCTAACCTCTAAGCCCCAGGGCTTCCAATGGCTGTTGGCACCCACCCTGACCCAAAGGCCTACCATGACATGAGCCCTGCAGGCTCCCCAATCTTCTTTCCCTTCCCACTCTCTACCCCTGCCTGACCCTGCTTCTCTTGAGTGGCTCAGGTCAGATGCCACCTCCTCCAGGAAGCTTCCTCAAGCAAAGAGCTCACTGAGCATGCTGGTCTGTGATGTCCTGTCTCCTCCACTGAGCTCTGTGCTGGTGGGCATCAGAGCTTCTTGCTCACCATTCCAGGGTGACCCACTGCCCAGGTTTGCCTGGGATCCAGTTTCCCAGGCCGGTTAGACATTCAGTACTAAAAGCGGGAAAATCCTAGGCAAACCACAACCAGTTGGTCACTCTCATTATATACTTGATGTTTAGAAGAGTCTAGGCCCAGCTAAGCTTAATTAATATCTGTTTAATAAATTGCAAGAGATGTATAAGTGTTTCGTATAGATGGATGAAGTTCATTGTCAATGAGTTAATAATCCAAAAGGACCAGCCGGACTTTTGGGAACCCCTGGAAGACCCTAACCCTGATCCATCCTGACTTGAGCTTGAAGGACCTATAAAAATCACAGCATCTCTGGTCTCCAGCCAGGGCCCAGGCCAACCCATCAGTCTGTGCAGAAAGGGAGGTCAAGGCCATTGGAGAACACTTGGAGCATTTGAGTCCAAAGACCTAGTTCTCCTGAACCTGGACGCCAGCCCACCGTAGACCTGGGCCTCAGCTGCCCCACCTTGGAGCCCCGTGTCCTGATTCAAATCCCTGCCCAGCCCTGTCATCTGAGCTCCATCTGGGACAATTTATCTCCCTGGACTGCAAAAGTAGGTATCTGAAAATGCTTCTCCCCAGGTTTTAGTTTTCTTTTTCTTTCATATTTTCTTTTAAAAATACTTTCTGGTGAAATCAATCCTCCATCCTTATCATGTTCTGAGAAAAGGGACTAATTGTATCCTCTAGGCAGGTGGCCTCTGTGCCAGGACAAAAGCTGCTCTGGTTCCTTTCACACATGTAAATCTGGACCCCTGGGGGAATGACGGGACAGAGTGGGGCACGCCCACACTCAACTAGAGAGTCACTTGGCTTAAAACAGGATTTCAGAGGATGTTCTCTGTGCATAAAGCCCAACCGCGGATGGTCCTGGTGGATGGGGACCCCCAAAGATAATTATCTTGGGGGATGGAAGGGACTTTTTTCATGACCATAATACAGAAGACAACGTAAAACAAAGATGTACAATTTGCATCATGTACAATGATGTGCAGTTTGCACAATGAATGCACACCCCACGTAACTCCATCCAGGGCAAGAAACAACCCTGCCAACACCTTGAGACCCCTTCGAATAACATGCTCCCCTCCTTCACCAATCGAGGCAACTACCTTCATTTCAGGTCGATGGTGGTAATTTCTTCCTTGTTTTTATGTTTCCACCAAAGCATGCCTCCCTAAACACTACAACGTAGCTTAGCTTGTCTTTTGGGCATTTTATAACAATAATCCTGCAGTACATGCCCTTTTGTAGCTGGTTTTTTTACTCACCATTATTTTTGCACAGTGCCTCCTTTCATGGCTTATAGCTGTAGGTTGTTCATTGTCACTGCTGTGTACTATTCCTTGGTATATCTAAACCTCATTTTACTTATCTATTCCACCATAATGGACATTTCAGCAATTCTTGTTTTTCACAGTTATGAGTATTACAGAACAATAAAAGAATGTGTATACCGATTTCTGTTGAGTGTGTATCTTGACATAAAACAGCAGAGTCATAGGGCATGTATTGTGCTGCCTTAATAAATATTGCTGAACAGTTTTGCAAAGCAGTTGTACCAATTCACAGTCCCACCAGCAGTGTATGAGGGTCCTAAGGCCTCTTTGAACTCCATTTATTAACTCCACAGCTTTATTGTATATATGTGGCAGGCTTGGAGTGTTAGCCTGGGAAGCCTACTGAACAAGACCCAGCTGGTTCCCTGACCCCCAAAAGCAGGTAGAGGGGATGCAGGTTGGTTAGATCAACACACAGCACTGTAATCACAAAACCTTAAGGAATGCTGTGGAGCTTGGAGAGCACACCAAGGGGAGCCCCAGAGGAACTTCCAGAAGTGATGCTTCACCC
Organism: Theropithecus gelada; assembly: GCF_003255815.1. Classification (NCBI taxonomy): domain Eukaryota; kingdom Metazoa; phylum Chordata; class Mammalia; order Primates; family Cercopithecidae; genus Theropithecus; species Theropithecus gelada. The sequence goes on along the minus strand of NC_037679.1, from coordinate 67,151,167 downwards.
AAGACCTGAAGGAGGAGTTGCAATTAATCAGCTGAAGAGGGGTGGAGGTTGAGTGGCAAAGCATGCTGGGCAAGGGCACAGTATGTGCAAAGGTCCTGAGGTGGGAAGCAGCAAGGTGTGTTTAAGGAGCTGGGGGAAACAAAGGCCCAGAGAGGTCAAGAAAGTCTCCTGAGATGATATAGTAAGTGAGTAGCAGAGCTGGGTCTGGATTCCACTGCTCGGGGATCCTTTGTGCCCATGGGTGCAGCCAGTGTGAATGTAAACCGGTCCCCTTGAAATGCAAGGCCCTGTCACAAGAGGCAGGGCCTGGATTCAGGGATGCCAGAGTTCAAATCTCTGCTCTGCCATGTCCGAGTTGTGTGAGCTTAGGCAGGTCCCTTTGCCTCTCAGAGTTTCCTCATCTGTAAAAAAGAGGACAGTAAGGGGAAAGCCACCAAGCTCAGGGCTGCTGGGGGGAGTAAAGGAGGCTGTGCTGGGAAAGGGCCTAGTATGGAGTGAGTGCTCACTCATGATAAGGGGTATCACTATCTCACCCCCTTTCCCCAGGCTGCCGGGGCTGCAGTTTTACAGGAGGAGCTAAGCTTTGTTGTGTACCTACCATGTTCCTGACGCCTCCTAGAAGGCAGGAGCTCCAAGGGTCTGCACGCTACAGATGAAAACACTGAGACTCAGAGAGGGGAAGTGAGTTGCTCTCCATCACACAGCTACAAACTGGGAGAGAGCTAGGATAGAATCTTCCCTCACACATAAGGACAGCAGCTGAATTACCTTCTCAGCCTCTGCAGAGAAAGTTTTATCCCAGGAAATCAATAGTGTGAAGCAGGAAATCAGAGAGAGCATTAATAATCTCAGGCAGCAAAATGAACTGCTTCGAAGCAGCCATTCTCGCTGAACTCCATCCACAAAGCCTGTTACAAATGGCACAGCGCAGAGGAAGACAGGTGCTCCCATGGCCATGAAAAAGGATGCTGAATGCATAACGCGTATGACCCAGGTTTGTAGAACAATGGGCCGGTGTGTCTTTTGAGGTCATCCACAACACGAGCTCTCAACGTACAGACAGTACAGGCTCCGGGTCCCACATGCTGAGGAGACTTGGCTTTACAAGAAGTGGTCCAAGCGAGCTCACAGACACGCTCATCTAGCCTGCCCTGTCTTTAAAATTGCCCAAATTGGTGGAATTTACTTGGAAAAAAAAATCAAGATATGTGACCATCCTGGGCAGGCATTCTTGTGTGACAACAATAGGCTGAGGCTGGGAGAGGCTGCGCCCTCTGGATGGGGCCCTTGGTCTCTGGCTCACCATAGTCCTCCTCCTGTCTCATGCCTATGGGACCCACCTGTCCTGGAGGGATCTGGATTTGTGACTGTCCCCCTGCATCCCTGGCGCCATCCCAGCTTTCCGCTGCTAAACTGATGCAGGAGGTGGGGGTTTGTTAGGGAAGGGCCACTTTTGTCAACCAAATGGGAGGGAAGTGACTGATCCAAGGCTACACAGGGGTTAGTGGGATGCTCAGGTTGAGTCTTCAGGATGTGGAGTGCCTCCCATTGCCCTGGATACTTGTCGGGCCCCTGCCTGGCCTGTATTATCACCATGCTGATAATAATCACAATTGTAACATCAGTCATATTAGGCGGGATTTACCAGGCACATTGCATGCTAGGGGCAATGCTAAGTACCTTGCATGCCTGATCTCATATCATCCTCACAGCAAGGCTCTGAGATGGGGACTAGATGGCTTGTTGACCAGTCATTTTAGTCTGACCAGCTATCTCTTCCCTTTCCTTGGTTAACTAAGTTCTGATTTTCCACTGGGGGCTCACCTCCTCCCCAGCTATCTTTGTGGCTCAGGAAGCCACATATAGTAATTCATCTCTCTCCCCCAAAGAGGTGTCAAGGTTGATCACATGACCCTGACCTGATCAAACAGCAGAGATCATTTCCCTGGTCGCTGTGACAGGTGCCAGGAGACTGTAGGTCTCGATTTCAGAATTGCTGGAACTGGGCTTTCAGATGCCACAATATAAGTAGGGAGAGACTGATGGGTGTTCAGAAGAAGACAGCTAGTCTAAAATGAAGCCCACGCAGAGAAAATGGGAGCCAAAAGATTGGTGAAGCATGATGGAGAGCCTAGATGTGGTGATTCACACCTATAATCCCGTCACTTTGAAAGGCCAAGGTGGGAGGATCGCTTGAGGCGAGGAGTGTGAGACCAACCTGTGTAACAAAGCAAGACTCCATCTCTACAAAAAATTTTTTAAAAATTAGCCAGGCACAGTGGCACCCACCCACATCTCAGCTACTAAGGATGCTGAGGCAGGAGTATCTCTTGAGCCCAGGAGGTTGAGGCTGCAGGGAGCTATGACAGCACCTCTGCACTCCAGCCTGGGTGACAGAGCAAGACCTTGTCTCTAAAAAGAAATAAATACATATATAGAGAGAGAGAGTGAAGGAAGGAGAAAAGAAGGAAAAGAGAGAGGTGACAAAAAAGAAAGAGAGGGAGACCTGTAAGATGCCAAGCTCCTGGATCCAGCCAAGCCTGAAGCTAGTTACTAGTTATATAAGCCAATACATTTCATTTTATGCCTGAGAATAAAAGAGTGTAAGGATGTTTAAGTTGAGTTTTCTGTCACCTACAACCAATAGGATCCTGATGAATGCAAACACTATCATTATCTCTATTTTACATGAGATTTTATTTATATGAGGAATCGGAGGCCAAGGAGATTGATGTCAATTATTCAAGGCCACACAGCTGTGAATTGGAGCACTTGTATTTGAGCAAGATCTGCTTTACACCTGAAGCTGCTAGGTTAGAAATCTTGGTCTCTTATAGGGCTGTCCCTCTGCCTCCAGGAGCTGAGGGTTGGAGATTTTAGAAATAGCATGTGTTCAGAGCTGCTGGTACCTGTGGTGTTTTGAGGAGGCCAGGGAGGGAGGAGAGGAGGCTGCATAAAAACGAAATATTATTTAAATCACTTCAGATGCCATAAGAAGAAAAATCAAAGCTTTCTGTGGCATTTCCCCAGTGCCATTTTTAATTCTACCTTATCAAAACACAGCTGGGATTAGTTTTTCAAAAAGGAAAAAGCTCCTTCGATAAAAAAAAATGTTCTAATAAAAGTTAAAATAGCCCACAGGCCCATCAAGTGACAAAGCAAGGAAGACAGGGGCATTTTAGCAACTGAAAGCAGATTAAGAAACTAATTTGTTGACTCTTTTCTCCAAAGCGCACCTCTCCCTTGGAAGGCTGTGTGTTTGGCATAATGAAGCTGGAATCACCCTGTTCTCTCTGTTCTTTGCAGGGATTTCAATAGGCTCCCACCTGAGTTGAGGGGGGATCGCTGGGAGGCCTTTCTTCTTGTTCTGGCCAGGGTTTGACAGAATCATTCAATTCCCCTTTACTCAAACTCTTCACAAGGTTTCCCACTGCTGGGAGGGGCTCACAAGGCCCTGAAGACACTCCGGTTTCATCATATATCAGCTCCCCCCACCCCAAAAGCAGGAACCTGTGAATATGCGACCTTTACCTAGTACAAGAAACTTTGCAGATGTGACTAAGTTAAGGATTTTGAGGTGGAGAGATTATCCTGGATTACTCAGATAGGCCCAGTGGCATCACAAGGGTCCTGATGGGAGAGTCACAGCCAGAGACAAAAACATGATGATGGAAGCAGACATCAGAGTGGCTTGGGGCTATGAACCAAGGAATATGGGCAGTCCTCCAATGTTGGAAAAGGTAAGAAAGTGGATTCTCCCCCTAGAACCTCCAGAAGGAACCTAGCCCTGCTGACCCGTTTTAGACTTCTAACCTCCAGAACTGGAAGATAGTAAATTTGTATTGTTTAGAGCTGGGCATGGTGGTGTCCATCTGTAGTCCCAGCTACTCAGGGGGCCAAGGCAGGAGCGTCGCTTGAGTCCAGGAGTTCGAAACCAGCCTGGGCAATATAGTGAGACTCTATCTCTTCAAAAAATTTTAAAAATTCACAAAAACAAACAAACAAATAAAAAAGAACAAAAAGTTTTAAAAAATTAACTGGGTGTGGTGGCCTCGCCTATAAGTTTCAGCTACTTGGGAGACTAAGGTAAGAGGATCAGCTGAGCCCAGGAATTCTAGGCTGCAGTGAGCTGTGATCATGACACTTGCATTCCAGCCTGAGTGATAGAGACTCCATCTCTAAAAAATAAATAAACAAGTAAATAAAGAAAGAAAGAAAAGAAAAGAATTTAAAGATTGTATTGTTCAAGCCACTACTTTTGTGGACATTGTTTCCCATAGCCATAGGGTACTCATCTGCTCATGCCAAAAAGCAGCATGGGAGTGAAGGGGCCACAGGACCTGTCATGGATCAGGATGTGAAAGGCCCATGTTCTAGTCCCAGCTCTGCCACGATGCCCAGGAGGTGGGGAAGGCTGGCCGGCTGCTCCCTGGAACCCCTTCCAGAGCTGGCAGCCTTGCTCTGCTGAAGTTCACACTCATGGGGGCAGTGATCACAGCAGCCCAAGGCTTCATGACTGTAACAGGGGCTGGCAGGAGGTCAGGGGGCCAGCAAAGGCCCCTGGCTGGGGGGTCATGAGGGGTGAGGGCAGAAGATCTGGGCGGTCCAGGGGAGAAGATACTGACACCTCAATCCCCAGCACTTGAGGAACAAGCTATGTGGGCCCCCAGCTACTACCATTGGTTCTTTTTGAATGACACACAGGTTTACCTCTCATGATCAGCCTGTGCTCAAAATCAAGCGGACAGACAGAGCAGCAGGTTGCCATAAAAGGTACGCCAGGATGGATTATGGGGAGAGGCCCTGATGCCCAGAGAATCCCCACGCCTCTTCACTCTGCTCATAGACAGTTAGCAGGTGCCTCGCCACTCTATGATCGAACTCACCTCTGACAAGACCTGAAATAAAAGCCACCCAATCACAATCATTACATTACTAACTGGCACTTATGTAACCTGTACCATATGCTAGGCACCATTTTAGGTCATTGAATCTTCACTCAGCCCTTCCAGTTTTGTATCTCAGTTTTACAAATGAGGAAATAGACGCAAAGAGAGGTTAACTCACAGTCCAAGGCCACTCAGCTGAGAAGCAGCAGAGCCAGGACTGAAACCCAGGCAGGCTGACCCTGGGCATGACTCAGAATGACTCCATCATCCTACCCCGTGTGCCTTCTGAGTTCTTGCCCTGGGCTGAGAACTCCCCATGCACAAGGTCACATCATCTTCACAGCATCCTAGACACATCAGCTCAGCTCACCCTCCCTCTTTTGCAGGTGAGGAAACCGAGGCACAGAAAGGTGACGCCAGTGGCCCAAGGTTGTGTGGTCAGTGGATGGTCTCTTTGACCCGAGCCTGATGCCTCTTCCCAGCTTTTCACTGCTGAGCTAGGTTCCTGCCCACTCACCACTGACTTCAGCCAGGCTGAGAGAGTTTCTGTTATTTAAAACCTACCGTGTCCCATTCTGACATTTCAGAGCCTCATATGGGCTTGTTCTCTCCCTACTAATAATGATGAATATTGTTCTGAGCATTTACTATGTGCTAGGATTGTGCTGGGATTCTATGTGAATTCACTTAAAAAACACTCATAGCAACCCGTGGAGAAGGCATTATTGTTATCCCCATTTTACAGATAAGAAAACTGAGGCACAGGGGTTAAGACACTTGTCAAAAGTTAGAGAGTGAGCGAGTGGCTGCTCTGGGCTGTGAAGCCAAGCAGTTTCAGTCTAGAGCCCATGCTGGTAACTCCAACACTCCACAGCTTCAAATTTGCTCACTTTGGAGCACGTGCCACTCTGGACCCTAATCTTTTCCCCATCTGAAGCTGAGCTGAGAAAATTCTTCCTACGTGCAGGTGCTGGGTCTGTTCCAAGTTCCCAGTTCACAAGGGCTGGTGAGGGAGTCTTCCATAAAAATGGAAACAAGAAGAACACCTCCTAGAATCACTACAAGTCATTCAGCCATAAATTCTCTCTTGTTTGAAAGTATGTTTCCCCCAATTAATTTCACCCCATACAACTATCAAATTTTATTTGGAGACAGACCTCCAATGCCTAAGGAATGATCCGGGAACTCACACCTTTCGTATTTTCTTTCCTAAGGTGGTAAGCTGAAGTTGCTCTTCTCAGTCTGGGACCCAAGAATTCTGGGGTTCAGAGAGCAATAGGATCCACCCATCTGATGGTGCTAAGTACAGGACACTCATTCATTCATTGTTTCAACAAACATTGAGCACCTACTATGTGCCAGTCCCACCTTGGTGCACAGGCACAGCTGTGAACATGAAGCACGCTGCCCTCCCAGGACAATTATCCATGTGTCTCCTCTGTCCTCTCAGGGGGCATCACTACCCAAGCCCATCAAGTTGGGCTCATCTCCCAGGGCCCAGCGCAGGACCTGGAAGCTCTGAAATGAAATAGGTGCCTAATAAAAGAGTGTTAAACAAATGAATGGATGCACAAACATGTTTATGAATCAAGCAAATCACTAAATAACGTTCATGGGAGAGGAAGCTGAAGTTCAAAGAGAAAACTTACTGGAGATGCCCCAGATGGTGTGAAGAGGCAGAAACTGACTGATTCATCACAAGCCCTGAACAGATGCCCACAGACACAGACACTTTAGTGCTAGGAAGAATCCTAGTTATGCCCATTGGAGAAATGACTTATCTTCTGGCTAAGATGACCATTGTTGAGTACTTACTCTACACTGAGCATGATCTCATTGAATCCCTGTAACAACCCTATGAGGTAGGTATTATTATTGCCATTTTACAGATGAGGACATGGAGGCACCGTGAGCCCATGCAACCTGTTCAAGATCACACAGCCTATAAGCTAGCAAGCTGGGATCGGAAGTGAACCTGTTCAACCCCAAAGCCCAAGTTCTTAGCCCTCACTCCTAAGGCACAACAGAGTTAAATGGGGCATTTTTTGCCCAGCTACTGGACATGTATGAAGATGCCATCATATTTTTTCAAGGCCGGGGCATCTATGGCAGGCTGGCTCACCCATCTCCATCCAATATCCTGTCCCAGTGGTGGGTCTTCCACATGCTGGTCATCGAATGACAGAACCTCACTTCTCAGAGTCCTCTCCAGCCTGATTTCTGCATGTGCCCACCTCCCACAGGAGATATAGAAGGTGAAAGCAAACGTCATGAGACAGGCTGTGGTGCTGTTCCTTCTGCCACGCACAGGCAAGAAGGTGCTTTGGGTTTCTGCAGCAGTTGTAGCTCATGTACAGCTGTCCTCGGGGTATAGCAGATGACACTGAGGCTGAGAGGGACCCGTTGGCTGCTGTTAAGTGGCTAAGATCTGAACTAGATTTGCCTGATTTCAAAGAATGTTCATTTCTTGAGCATCTATCACATACCAGACACTGTCTAGGTACAGTTAGATGTCACTAATCCAACATTGTGAAAAATGAAGAGTTCTTTGTAAGTGAATTTTTCAGACACGAGAGGCTACCTATGCAGAAACATTTATTAGTTTAGCCATGGGATCAAATACTTTATTCAATGAATTATTCCTTACCCTTGCTCCTGCCTGCTAAATAGGATTTAACTATTTCTTGGGGCCAGCAAAGAGGCTGGCCATTTCAGTGTCCTATAACATTCAGCTGGACAGAAGTTATGAGATGAGGTTGTTGGACCACTACACTAAATTCCCCCAAGCTGTCATTCTTTTATTTCTATGCTTTTTATTTTTGCAATCTCTTCATCTTTACCCTTGTTTCCAGGCTGTCAGCTGTTGCTTCTGCCTGCTGTCACTGTGTCCTCTCTACCATTCTACACTCTCATCATTTGCTGCTTCTACGTGCTAGAGGCCTGGGAAATCAGGTCACTGAGCTCATCACAATGGTGTGCAGAGAAAGAGTAAACAGGCCCTGAGTGAGGGAATGCTAGCTCTTTTCTGACATGGGCACTGTAGAAATTAAATCAGACTACTTTCTTAATGTGTTTTATAGAGAGTTGAGTTTCCAGGGTAAATGACATGCAGATGTAATGGTGATACACCTAACAGCTATGTGAAAATTAAAACTAATGTAATTGTTCCAGAGATTCTAGCTTTTCTACCTGTCCCACCAGGGAGGCTTTCAAAATGCAAAGAGCCCAGGACACTGGAGTGTAAACGGATATTCTAGGGGCAGAAATCAGGGCCGTCTTAGCCAAGTGGGGAAGAAACGTGGGTAATCCACTGTCTCTGGAGGCTTAGGGGCTTTCCATGAACCTGCGAATCCAGAGCCCAGTATGCTCAGCCCCCAGTCCTGGTGAGTAGTCTGCCTTTCACTGTCCTAGCAGGAGACCCTCCAGCCATTCAGTCACCCACACCTGCCCAGCCTCAGCCTCACTGATAAACCCACATCCTCAGGCCTGTGGGGATGGACCCTGGCCTGGCGCATGCCTTTCCAGGTTAACAAAGGAGAGGGAGAGAAAAGGGAAAGCTTCCTCCGAGGAGTTCCTGAAACCGTGCATCACCCCCACCTGGGAAAGACACAGCGGGGAGGCATGGGGAGGAGTAGCTGAGAACACGGGCTTTGAGATCAGAGAGACCTGGGCTCTACCATGCACTGGCTCTGTGACTTTAGATAAGTGAATGAATCTCTCTGAGCCTCAGTGTCCACATGGGTCAAGTGGAGACTGGAACCCCTTAACTCACAGGACTGTCACAAGGATTCAGTGAGAGAATGGAAGTGAAGCTCTGATTACAATGCCAGGCACTGTAAACACCCTGCATACAGAAGCCGTGGTGATCAGGAATGTCCGTAGGTCAGGGTCCCGCAGGGCCACCTTGGAGCACAGGCCAACATATATTAAGGCTTTAGTGCTACTCCAATTAGAAAAGAAAATGGAACCATAAAAAGCTGCACTGGAGAAGTCCTTTGTGATGATATGTAACTTCTCTCCCATTCTATAGATGGGAAAACTGAGGCCCAAAGAGGGGAAGGGACTTGCTAAAGGCCACTAAGTCAGTTGGTGAAGAGCTGGGATTCAGACCTCTTGACTTCCCACTCAGAAACTCTTTTCCCAGGACCATCGTCACCTGCCTCCTACTGTCTATGTGGCCTTGGGTTGTCTCTCTCCCTTTCTGGGTCTCCATCTCTCCATCTAAGAATTCTCCAGCTCACAGTCTCTGGAGTTGCTGCACCTCTTCTGACCCTCCAGATGCCTCACCTGTGGATGAATGCAAACCCCATATGTCACCTGACTCACAATAATTCAGCCAAATTCATCGAATTCTTGCCTTGGTCATCCTAGTTCAAAGCCCAGGACCCTAGCTGGGATTTTAGCTCATGGGTCAGCAAGTTTTTACTGTAAAGGGCGGGATAGCAAGTATTTGAGGTTTTGCAGGCCATGTGATCTCTGTCACAAATACCCAACATTGCTGTTGTAGCTTGACAGCAGCCATAGACAACAGGTCAGTGAATGGGCTTAGCTGTGTTGCAATAAAACTTTATTTACAAAAACAGGCAGTGGGCCAGATTTGGCTTGTGGGCCATAGTTTGTTGACCTCTATTCTAGACCATTCCGAGCTGAGTCCGATATTTCCTCTGGGATTAGAGTAACCAGCTTGTCCTGGTTTGTGTGGGACTCTTTCAGTTTTAGCACTGAAAGTCCTGTATCCTAAAGAAACGTCTCAGTTTCAGACAGTCAGGCAGTCAGGATGATTGGTCACCCTGTCTGGGATCTGGAGGCCCCTGCTTTCTCTCATCTCTGCATTGCTCTGGCAGTGACATTCAACTGTCTCTGCCATAAGGAGGAGGAGGAGAAAGAATAGGAGGAAGAAGAGTTATTGTTTATTGTGGCTTCCAGCAGGCAAGGCACTGTGTGAAGGACTTTGCCAACATTACTTTGTTTGATCCTTATAACAATCCAGTGAGGTGGGGCTGAAGTTGCTTCTGGTAAAGGGTAAAGTCTGGACTGGAACCCAACTTCATCTGCCTCCAGAACCCAGGTTCTCCTACTGCTTCCTCAGACTGTAAGCTCACTGAAGACAGAGCTGGGGTCTCTCATTTCTGCATCTTCAGTGCCCAGCACAGAGTATGATGCTGAGAAGATTCTGAGCAAACACTGAATATCAGCAAATACTAATGCTGAATGAATACCTGAATGGATGCATGGATGGATGCATGGATGGATGCATGGATGGATGGATGGATGGATGGATGGATGGATGCATGGATGGATGGATGGACGGATGGACAGACAGTCGGACGGATGGATGAAGAAGTCTCACCACATTCAAATAGACACTTCCCACTTCTGTGACATGATTTATTTCTGCCAACCGAACCTCCAGGTGAGTTAAGGGGGGAAATGTCAAATGTATACTATGACATCAGTTACATAAAACATGCCTGCTGACACTGGGAGGCAATATGACATCATGGTTAAAAACACAGTCTCTGACGTCAGGTGATCTGTGTGCAAATCCCAGAAAGCCTGGCTTATGAGCTGTGTCACCTGGGCAAGTCATTCATCTCTCTGACAGAAGACTAGATGATACACAAGGCTCCTGGCACAGTGTGTGCACCTGGTAAACACTTTGTACATGTTACTTATTATTATTAGTGTTGATGTTAGGATGGACAGAAAGCAAGGTAGGAATGGGGCACCAACAGTGAGAAGTACAGGTGCTCATTATGCACCTCTGAATCAGTACCAGGGTCAAACAGGAGAAAGAAATATAGACGACTTACTGGTAACTGCATCAGTTAGCTATGACCATGACAATGGTGTGTAACAAACAACCAGAAAACCCCAGTGAGATATCTATGAGAGGCATTTATTTTACTGATCTGCTTGTGACCATTTGGAACTTGGCTGGACTCATCCCCTCACCAAGGTCGGGGCTTAACATGTGCCCATTCTAGGGCCAGGCTGACAGGGTAGCTCTCCACCTAGCCATGGCAGAAACACACAAGGTCCCCTAAGGCCTAAGCTTGGAGTGGGTACACTATCTCTTCTACTTCACTCTAATGGCCAAAGCTGGTCACATGGCCGAACCCCAAAGGGAGGGAGCAGGGGCATAAGCTTTGCCTCATCCTTGAATGAGAAGAGCAGTGACGTCTTATGGTTAAGGGCATGGATACAGGGAGGAGGGATGAAACGGGAACAGTGATGCTTCCACCCCAATAACCAGGCACTGGCGGACCTTGAAAAGGGGCCCCACAGTGGCCCAGCCCTGCCCTCCTCACCAGCTTCTCACCTCAAGGTTCTGCCTCATGAGCTCTTGAGCAAAATCTGGAAGGCCCCTAAGCAGCAATACTTGTGGTCCATGGGGAACCAGAGACCCACCCATACCCCACCACAGTCCCTATCTTCCCAACATCTGGACCTGCTCCAGGGAGCCATTAATCTCGGGCAATTTCTTTCCTCACTTGATTTGTTTATTTAAGGAAAACAAGTTGCTCCTAATTAGAAACACTGCTGTCGAGATGTTCAGCACATCCTAGGCTGCCTATTTTCAGACCTTCTGCCTAAAATTATACCTGTGCTTTTAACATCTGCGAGTTTGTTCAGCAGCCGTCCTAAGTGGAGGCTTCTGGCGAGATAGATTTGGGCTGTTACAGAAGGTGAGGGAGGCGGGGGCAGGGGGATACACCAGGCTTTGGAGCACTGCAAGGCAAAGGCACTTGGAAAAATGAGCACGCAACATCCAACACTGTGCTCAGAGCTGGCACCAATTGCCGAATCAACACTCGGAAGGTGCACGGCACAAGCACAGTTCAGTCCTGTGGAGCAGGGAGAAGAGTGATCTTAAAGGTTCAGAGACAGTTTTTGCTTGGAAGCTCTCAGGTATGTTCACACCCCTCTACCCACACACTTGTTTATACCCCTAGAGACACTCAGACACACCCTCAGAGATGCGCATGCTTAGAAGTACACACATACACACAGACATGCACGAAAGTTACACTGCTGCACAAACAGGCAAACACGCTCAGAAAAATACACATGTACGCCCATAGACATGCAAAAAGATACAGTACAACACCACTCAGAAATTCGCTCATACATGAGACATGCGCAAAAGTTACACTGGAACACACAGAAATACACCTTCAGAGACACTCCCATGCACACAGACACACTCAAATGTACACTGCAACTGACACACCCAGATACTGACACTCACACACACATACACACAGAGATACGCTCAAGTGTGCAATGCTACACAGAGGCACATATACTCAGAAACACCTGTGTATATGTCGAGAGATCCACAAAAAGTTCACACTGTAATACACACAGGCACACACCTACAGAAACACATATGTATATGCAGACACAATCAAATGCACACTCTAACATTCACAGATACACACGTTCAGAAACTCACATATACACAGAGACATTCATAGCGATTACACCACAACAAACAGATGCACACACATACAGAGACAATCAGGTGTGCAATGCTACACACACATATGCACATAGAGGCACACACAAAGGTACATTAAAAAACATGCAGATACATAATGCCTGTAAGTGCACAGCACCAGCTCACACTCACATGGCTGTATGCACATGTGTACAATCACATATATGCAGGCACTGAGAAACGCCCACACAGACATGCAAATAACACACACAGCTATGAAAACATGCACCAGGCAGACAGTACAGCTTCATAAACACGGGTATTTCTGCACAGACCCCCTAGAGCACACATGCGCATCTGTGCAGGCATGCACCTGCTTAGCCTAGACACACATGACTCACATATATACAACTGCTTAACATTCACAAGCGTATATACATACCCACCCTTGCACCGATTTAAACGTGCACCCATTCTCTTGCAGGCATGCACACACACACTCATAAATCCATAGACATGCACACTCAAGCTCATAAATCCATCAGACACCAAGTACACACTCACATTGACACTATTCACACTTATGATTCTCATGTAAGTTATGCTCACACAAGCACATGAGCACACTCCTGCATGAGAATGCACACATATGCACACATTCACACAGGTGTCCACACACACACCTTACTCTACCATGAAAGCAAATTTTTCGTTTTTCTCAGAGTCTTAAAAGTCAAGTCTACAGACTAAGCAAGCACACAGTGGAATTGCTCCTGTCCCCCATGAATTCAATCCATGTCACTGGGATGGGGTCTGCCTTCCCCACTGATGGTTTCAGCATACATCTGGGGCAACCCACAAGCCTCAGAACCACGCAGAAAATAATCTCACTGACCAGTCCACTGCATTCCCTGACAATTTCAGCATCCTCCCATGCGAGCATACGCATGCACACACACACACACACACACACGTACACACACACTGCTGTAAGACACTTCTTTCCCCAGCATGACTTGTCCTGCCAAGAACAGTAGCCTTGTCTGCCCAGCATGGGGTAGTTCTCAAGCATCAGCTGACTGAGTGCCCTACACGCAGACATCCTGAACTTCTCTGCCCTGGTCCCTAGAGAGCTGCAAAGTTGAAGCCATGGAGACTGCCTACCTCCACCTCCTGATGTCCTGGCGATGCAGCAGCTGGATGCACCCAGAGCTCCCAGACCACCGTGGGCTCCCCACTAGGAGTGGCTGGTCCAGCAGAGATTTTATGAGAAAGCAGAGAGAGGGTGGGGACTGCAGTGTCAGGTGACTGGAGAGAACAAGGGCCCTGCCATGCAGTCAAGGATCACCTGGTGTTCGGTGGGACAGGGCCAGCCTCCCTGGGGAAAACAGCATCCAGATAGATGCCCACACACAAGACCCGAAAGCAGGTAGCCTTGGCACCGTGGAGCTTCACTCTTTGCTAAACTCTACACTCAGCACCCTCCAGACACCATCTCAGTTAGCCCTGTCAACAGCTCTCTAAAGTAGGAACTGTGAGCTCCCCATCCTACAGTGGAGGAGCCAAAGTGTGGAGAGGGAAGTGACTGGTCAAACTCAGATCTGATCTGAGACCTAGGTTTCTTAAATTCTAAATTAAGATCCCCTCCCGGGATTATGAAAATCTCATCAGTGACAATCACTCAGGGCCATAGAGTGTCTGAACTGAACTGGGACCTCTGATGATACATGAAATCTCTTCATTTTTGAGAAGCTGCAACTGAAGCCCAGAGAGGTCTAGTGATTTGCCCAAAGTCACACAGCAAATGAGAGCCAGCTTGAAGCTCAACCTCCTGACCCAGACCCAGGGCTTTTTCCAGGACATCAACGTCAGATTCTGACGCCCTGGAGGAATTCTTGGGTTTTGGCAGCCTAGGGGTGCAGCTCCTAACTTGGCCTGAGATCAGAATCCCACGTCACACCCCAAGAACTGTTTTTTTTTTTAAACACAGTAATGCTACTCCTCAGAGGCAGATGCCAAGCCCAAGTAGGTAGCACCATGCCATCTATGGGGCTATGACCACAGGGGCAGCTCCAAAATGATCCTCAGAGACCAGGTGACCTCCTTGGAGCATGCTTTTTACTAATAGAAAAAAACCATCTAACCAAACTCATGAGCTGTGTGCGGGGCTCAGCAGAGCCTCTAGGGGCCTGGAGTGTGAGGATGAGAATGCCAGGAGCCCCTCTCCATGTGGCCCTTCCAGCTCCTTTTCTGCAAAAAGTTTACACCTCCCCAGGCTCCAATAGGAATGGTCTCATTGAGCAGCCCAGGAAACTTCCCCTATTTTTTTGCTCACCTAAGGAGTAGCCCCTTTGAAGCTGTAAGAATTAGGAAGTGACCTCCACCCTTCCTAGTGGTTCTGCCAAGGAGGTGAGTTGGCTCTTTCGAAGATACCTGGGGCTGCTGGAAGGGCTTGCAAGAAGGCGATTTGGCTGAGTTGGTCCCCTAGTCTCTAGTTCTCTCTCTCTCTTTAGACACACACACACACACACACACACACACACACACACACACACACACACGCACACCCCAGAATGGACATAAGCAAATCTGCAAGACACCCTACACAAAGCCCATTGCCTGGGCAGCTCTGGCTGTTGGCATCAGATGACAGGCAGCCTCATTCACCAGAGTATCACCCCCAAGAAACATCTTCTACAGCCAACTTGGAAATATGACTAGCTCCCTCTCCCTTGGAACTCTGCACTGGCCAGAAAGAGGGTGATTCATAAATCAAATTTACGGGCCCACTGCCTCCCCGCTGGCCCACCTCCGCGGGAGAAGCCCTTGAATGCATGCGTGTAGGGGGCACAGGAATGCCCAGAGGAAAGATGCCTGGATGAGCCGGAATGTCCCACCCTCTGCCAGAAGAGAGAAAGTTTGTCATCTACGCAGAGCTGGGCTGTCACCACTCTGGGTTCTTCACTCGCCGGGCTCTGGACAACGAGCCCCCGACCTGCGGGGAAGCGTCTGGAAAGCGAAGCCCAGATCTGGGGACAGAACACATTTCGCACCAGCTCCGCGCCCCGCTCCCTCCTGGAACCCTCTTCCCAGGGCCAGGCACCTGAGTCCTTACCTGAAGGGTCTCCGTCACTTGCAAACTCTGCCAGCGGAGCTCAGCAGGCACCCGGGGTCCCTCTCTGCGACTCCCGCGTCCCGCTTGGCGCGCCCGCTCTGTGGGCGCCTTCCCAGCTGCTGCAGTGCCTTCAAGGAAAGCGGAGCCTGGATTTCCTTTCTCGCTACCAAGGCTCCTCCTGCCGGGCCCTGGGGCTATTTCTCCAGGTCTGGCTCAAGGGGCATCCTCTGCGCCTCCAGTGGGAAAGTGGGAGAGTGTGCGCCTTGAATTGCAGCAGCGGCGACAGCGGTGGCCAGGGACGAGGAGGCGGTGGCGACGCCAGCCGGCAAGCCAGGGAGGCGGGCGGAAGCAAGAGGAAGTGAAAGCCGGGCTCCTACGAGCCTGGCGCTCGGGCGGGCGGCACTGCGGGTGCCCCAAACCGCGGCGAGGCCCCGCGCAGGCACCCGCCCAGGGGATGGAGATGCCTGGGCCCGGTGCGCGCAGGACACTGGCTGCGGCTCGGCGCGAGGCTCCAGCCGTCTGGCTCTCGCTGGCTGCCTCGCCCCTGCCTCCTCGGCTGCCTCGCTCGCTCCCCCGGACTTCACGTCTCCAGCCCTAGCTCCCCGCGCCGCTGCCGCCGCCGCCAGCAGCGCGCCTCAGCCCGGCGCGCTCCTCGCACGGAGCCACAGCACTGCCTACCGCTTAACTCCTTGAATGCCACCTGGCCCTCCTGCAGCCTCCCGGGGAGCCGGGCATACCCGGTGCCAGGCCGGCTAAGCATATCCAGCAGGGGCCTCAGCCTTCCAGCCTCAGTGTCCTCTTCTGTAAAATGGGTTCGAGACCCAAGCCCAAGCCATAGGGTCGCTGGAAGAATTCACTGAGCGGATTTCGCAAAGTGCCAAGCTGCCTGACATGGGGAGTGTGCACCTCAAGTGGCAGAGTGCTTGCTGCTGCTGCAACTGCTACTGTTGTCGACCAAGTAGCTTAGCACGGTGCCTTGCAAATAGTAAACACCCAATAAAGCGCAGTTTTGGTTTTTGGTATTTAGTTTGCAGTTTTATCAGGTGATAAGTTTTACTGGTGTGACCTCTGGGTGATCATGATCACTTGCCCTCTCTGAGCCTGTTGCTTTCCAAGCTCTGTGACCTTGGGCAAGTCACAGCACCTCTCTGAACCTCTGTGTCCACATCTGTAAAATGGGAACAGTAATGCCCGCAGTCAAAGAGTTCCCAGAGAAGCTCTGGCAGAGGAGCCCTTCTCATGACGGGGCAGGACACCTAATGGGAGCTGGACATCTTTTCTTTCTTGATCTGGTTGGTGGCTCCACAGGTGTTTGTGACATGTCATTGAACTGTACATTTACATATCAAGTGCTTTTCTGTGCATGGGTTAAATCTTAACCATTTTCTTTTTTGAGTGACGATCCTTGAGCAAAACAGATCTGGGTTCAAGCATGGGCTCTATTACTTTCTGGTTGTGTCACTGTGATCAAGTTATTTCATCTTGAGGAGCCTCAGTTTCCTCATCTATAAAGTGGGAACAATGATAGTACCTACTTGATAGGTGATACAAGGATTAAAGAGTTTCAAGCAAAATGGCAGATGTGAAGCTTGAGGCCTGAACTCAACCAGTATCTGCTGGTACTGATCACATATTCTACAGTATTATATGTGTCCCATAGTAAAGGGGTGTCTGGGAAATAACAAAGAGAACTGAATTTGAATCTCTGCAACAGTTGCCAGGTAAAATACAGGATGCCCAGTTAAATTTTTAGTATAAGTCTGAAGTTTTACATGGGATATACTTTCACTATTTTTTTACATTGTTTACTTGGAATCCAAATATAATTGGATGTCCTTCATTTTATTTTGCTGCATCTTGCAATCCTAACCCCATAATTATCAGCTGTGTGTCCTGGGGTAAATGACTTAACCTCTCTGGCCTTGGTTGCCCAATCTGTAAAATGGGACTAAAGATTTCTTCTAATGTTGACAAGAGAATGAAATGGATTAAAGTGAGTGGGTGTTCCTAGGGGCACATATTAAGCCCTCCACATTTGTTCCGCTTCCTGTCAATCACATCCCTCCTCTTCTGTTCTTCCTCTTTTTCCCTACCTGTCTTGAGGTTGCCAGGCCTCTGCACAAGCATTGTTTAGCCCTCTTGCTGGCCTTCAAAACTAGCAGATTACGATTAGCTATAAAAAAATAAGCAGTAAAGTTTTAGAATTTTCATCTAAAACATACACGCAATCAGTTTTGCTAAGAAGGGATGAAGTCTGTTTTTTCTAGACCTAACCATTGAGCACACTCTAATTTTTGCTAAGGGCTTGTGCTCCACCCCTGTGTATCCCTGACATGATTTGTGTTTCAGGTTTCTGAGAGGAGCCTCATCGTCTCTCGTTGCCTTTTATTTCAGCTCAGAATTTTATTGTTTCTGGCTGAAGTCTGTTACAGGACTCACGGAGGAGGGAGAAGAAACAAAGTGATCTTTGAAATAAATTATAAAGAGCAAAACAGGGTGATGTAAGAGAGTTTCCGAGCATTAAGATCGGCCGACGCCTCCGAACTATGTTCATAAAACGAGTCACTACCCCATACATCACTGTCATTTGAACCACAGTGTCTAAAAATAGGATTTGCTCTAATTTCCTCAGTAGGTGGAGCAAGTGGAGAGAATGTGTGAGTAGTGAGTGGGCTGTGTCAGGCGGTAAGTAACTTCCCTTAGATGGTATTGCTCTATTGTGGAAAGAAGGGGACTCGCCTTCAGAAATGTCAGGCATATCCTGACAGAGCTCAAAGGGTTGAGATGAAGGACTCTGGAGTCAGCCAGACCTGGAATGGAACCCCAGCTCTGCCACCTCCTAGCTGGGTGGCCTTGGGTAAGTTAATTAACCTCTCTGGGCCTTATCTTTTACAAAATTGAAAGAATAGTATTTCTAACTTCATAAGCATTTTGTGCAGATTAACTGATAGGCTCATACAGACAGTTTACCACAGTGTTGACCATGCATGTATTATGCACGCGAGCCATGACCTGTTATTATAATGATTCCAGATGGACAGTATATATCCAAGGCAAAGTGTGGATGTCATTTATTTAGGGCACTGGAGAGAATTCTAGTCTTGGAATTCAAGCATGTGTAAGTGTCACATATTTTTTTTTTCAGGTAAAAAACAACTGACTCACATTACTATTAATATGTGAAAGGGAGAATGAGGTTGGGAAGAGGGAGTTGCAAGGGGTCACTGTGACTTTGTCCTAGGGGCAGATATACACTGAAGGAGGTCTTTGAATTCAAGGAACTTGGGTGCAGTGTCCAAGATAGGTTGGTCATAACCTCCACAGTCCTGTGTTTCTCCATCATCCGTGGAATCTCTCCGCTCCCTGGCCACTCCATTTAGAGCCCTGCTGTGAGCTCTCAGCATCCTCCTAGCCCATCTGATGGAGGTTGATGCTTGGTCTCCCAAGCAAACTCCTGGAGATCAAGAGCTGTGTCTTGTAACCACTTCTCTGTTCCTAGCACCTGACATAGGGCTTGGCACATAGTAGGTGCTCAGGAAAAAGTTGATGAATGAAGAAAACTGTCCAGTATTATCATAAATATATAGAAATTAGAAGAAAACCTGGTATCTTAGTCTGTTTGGGCTGCTGTCACAAAACATGGTAAACTGGATGGCTTACAAACAATAGAAGTTTATTTCTCATAGTTCTGGAGGCTGGGAAGTCCAAGGTCATGGCACTAGCAGATTTGGTGTTTGCTGAGGGCCTGCTTTTTGCTGGTTTATAGATGATACCTTCTCACTGTGCCCTCACATGGTAGAAATGGCTACCTAGCTCTTTGGAGACTCCTTTATATGGGCACTCATCTCAATCATGATGGCTCCACCCTCCTACTCTGATCACCCCCCCAAAGTCCCCAGCTCCTAACATCATCACCTTGGAGGCTTGGTTCAACATATGCATTTTGGAAGGACACACATATTCAGACCAGAGCCCCTGGTATGATCAGGAGAGGTCATCCATCAAAAGTTCAGTATACAAATGTAGAAGAATATATATTGCAGCACTTTTTAATGGTGGAAAAATGGAAGGAATCTAAATGCCCATCAACAAAAGAATGGATGGATCAATTCCAGTATATTCTTAAAGGAGAGTACCATGCAGCAGTGAAAATTAATGAGCTGAAACTCTATGTATCATCACAGATAAATCTAAAATACTATAGTGTTGAGTGGGGGGAAAAAGCAAGTTGCCATAGAACGCATATAGAATTTTACTATTTAATAACATGCAAAAACCCAAAAAGCAATTCAATATGTTTTTATGCATACATATATGTAGTAAAATCATAAAAACATGATGGAATGATGAGCACCAAATTCAGGAGAGAGGTTAACACAGCTGGGAAGAAAGTGGTTTGGGAGGGTTTGCAAAGAGCTTTAAGTGTGTTTTTCATGTTCTGTTTCATAGAAGTTTGTTCTATTATTCTTTACACTTTTTTGTATGCCTGAAATATTTGATTAAAGAAAAAAGGATGATGCCATAGCTAAAAGTCAAGACCAGAGTGGAACTGGCCTCATTTCCACCCCATTCTAAAATTTGTTGGCTGTGTGCCTTGAGCAAGGGATTTAACCTCTCTGAGCTTCAGTTTCCTAAACATGATTCTTCCAATGTGATTTCCTTGAAGAATTAAATAAGATAAGCTACAGAAATTGTTTAAAGCAATATGAACACTCAACAGATAACTATTGTCATAATTATGACTCGTCAACAACAAGTCAGTCTCAAATTATTTGAGGGCTGGAAGCATCTCAGAAGATCATCCATTGCTAACCTTTCTTTACAGGTGAAATCCTTGAGACTAACAAGATTAAGTTGCCCGAGGTTGTATGAAATTCTCCATGTGCATGGAGGGTCCTCCTGGGTGAGGTACTGTATGGGATTTCCACTTTAATGCACTTCCTACAAAATCTCTAGAAACCTTTACTTCATTGCAGGGGACAAATGACAGTCAGATAGCAGACTGTGAAAGCTAGGACACAGATCCCAGAGGCAGGGGACAAGTGCAGCTTCAGAAGTCCTAACATGGTTTCACCCCTTCTCCCAATCCAAAATGTATTTATATCATCTTGAAAGAGATTAAGAATGATAGTCCTATAAGGCCATACTTTTCTAATTAAAATTTTAAATAACAAAAAATTTGACTCAGCTTGGGCAACAAAGTGAGACCCTGTCTCTATAAAAAAATATATATACAAAAATTAGCTGAGCATAGTGGTTCATGCCTGTGGTTCCAGGTACTCAGAAGGCTCAGGTAAAATCAGTTGAGCCTAGGAGGTTGAGGCTGCATCAAGCCAAGGTCATGCCACTGCACTCCAGCTTAGGCAACACAGCCAGATCGTATCTCTAAAAAGATTTTTAAAATTTGGTACTTAACACAAATGGGCATATATTTTCACAAAAATACACATCCTAGAATGTGTATTTATAATATTTATAATAACCCCAAACTGGAGCCAAATATCTGTCAGTGGAAGAATGGGTAAATAATGCCGAATTCATTCATGCCCAATCTGTTCAGTCCTCTGCAAAGCAGGCACCAAGGTGGAATTAGAAGTGCAGAAGGTGTACTGGAGGAAATTTCCATTGGAATATAATATTCCGTGGAATACTAGACAGCAGTAAAAATGAATGAAGTATGGCTACCATACAATCACATGGATGAATGTCACAAACTGAATGTTAAACAAAGGAAGCCAGACCTGGGGGAGCACACATGGTCTGCTGCCATTTATGTAAGTTCAGAAATTGCAAAAGTAACCAAGCTGCTAGAAGAATGGTTACACGTGGATGGGAAGTTGTTACTGGAAGGGGGCTAGTGGGCCAGGGAGGATTTCTGGGGGCTGAAATATTGATCTGGGTGCTGGTTACATGAATGTGTTATTTGTAAAAATGCATCAAGCTGAACCCTTATTTGTACACTTATGTACATATGTTAGACTTCAGTTAAAAGTGTTTTTTAAATGTAAAAATTTGTAAATTTCAGTATTTTAACCTTTATCAGTTACCAATGCCTAAGCACCATCCTGGATGGAGCCACATAATAAGGGGGGGCGGTAAATGTAAGACTCTAAATTAGCGTCCCCTCCTAAACCTTGACCTTGAACATACTAGCCAGAGCCAGCTTTCATTTCAGGCTCTCTGAAAAGAGGATTGTCTACATAGAACCAGGCCAGGTGGAGACGAGGACCATTACTTAGGACATGTGATCCAGAGAGACAGGCAAACCACCAAAATTACCTGATTTGGCAGATTCCCGGGTTCAAATGACCCAGATAATGGTCAAACTGCCATAGTGACACCACACATTGCAGCCAAAATATCTGCGAGGTGGACCCTTTCGCTGGGACCATATCTGTGGGCAGAGAGAACAGATGTCTCCCTCAGGTCTGGTTTCTGCAAGAAGAGCCATGGGAGCTCTTTGAGAGACTGCAGAGGCCACGGAAAGGTAAGGCAGCCTGGGACGCCCGAGGGGCTCCTGGTAGGCCCCCACCTCCTGCCA
Source organism: Theropithecus gelada (assembly GCF_003255815.1). Classification (NCBI taxonomy): domain Eukaryota; kingdom Metazoa; phylum Chordata; class Mammalia; order Primates; family Cercopithecidae; genus Theropithecus; species Theropithecus gelada. The sequence continues at coordinate 67,129,178 of NC_037679.1, read as the reverse complement.
TCCTGCTCTGTGGTTCCTCCCACACCCTTGCCAGAATACACATGGCTCTGAGCCATTGAGCATGGATTATTTTATTTAATCCTCATTTAATCCAACAGCCTAGGAGGGAGGCAATAGCATTACTTTTTTATTATTATTTTTGCAATGGAGGAAACTGAGGCTCCAATGAGTCACCCAAATGTGAACACCAGAAAGGAGTGAAATCATTTATTAAACTATTTATTTTTGAACTGATTCTCTCCTCAGCCACACCCTCTCCCACCCTTCCTTCCCCCAGGAGCACTGCTCCCCATGACTTGCCCCAGCTACTGAGGCATCAGGCCTCGGTATGAACCTCACTTCTGCAGGACACTCAATCCACTCTGTCCTCTGCAAAGCAGGTACCAAGGTGCAATTAGAAGCACAAAAGATTTACTGGAGGAAACTTTCATTGGAGGTGGAGGCTAGAGAGAGAGGGAAGTTAGAGAGAGAGGGAGGTTGGAGAGACAGCAGACAGTGGTGCCTTCAGACTGTGTGATGCAGGCCTGACCCCTGGGAACGGAGAGGAGGAAGGAAGGAAGGCTACACAGAAAGAGCCTTGGACTGTAGCACAGTCCTGAGAAAGTCTCGGCCAGCCCAGCAAGAATCTGGAGAAGACTGCTCTTTGGTGGGTTTGGATTCTCAGGTTAGGCATGGATGTCCCTGCCTGCTTGTCTTCAGTGGACCATAGGTTCACTCCAAATGTTCTACAGAAGGCAAACATGAGCATTAGTTTATTCAGTGAATTGGTTATGGAGTGGGGAGCAGATTGTCTCTTAAGAGCATCCACGGTAATTATTTATTGCGTGGCTGTCTTCCCTCCGGACTATAAACTCCACAAGGGCAGGAATCATCCTGTTCAGAGAGCAACCTGGCAGAGTGGATACTCCATGAATATCCGTGGACTTACAGACTCTTCTGACCAGTTCCTCTGTGTCTGTTGATTGCCACACACTTCCTGAAGATGTTCCATGCAGTGTATTTTAATGATATAGGTGAGGGATTAGATGTTGGATCTGGGTTCAAGTCTTAGACTCAGCTCTTCCTAACTGTGTGACCTTAGGCAGGCCATCTCACCTCTTTGAGCTTCAGTTTACTTATCTGTATAATGGGGACAATAATCTCTACCTGTAGAGTTGTTTTGAAGGTCAAATGCTACAATAATATTTTTGTCATTATTATTAAAATGAATAGACTTATATATAGATGGTTACTTTCAGTATTTCCATGATTCCATAAACTGTAGGGCCACAGTCTCCAAGACATGAATATTATCTTGAAGTATATTTTTACTTCCATGGACAAATCATATTCAGCACACATTGGCACATCTCTTGTTGAAAGGAGCAGTACTGAGCAGAGATTATCTTTTATCATCATTTGTTATCTGTTCAGTTAGCTGTACCACAAGCCTGCCCTTAAATGCAGGATCCATATCTAATTTGTCTGTGTATCGCTAGCACTTAGCAATGGCCTTACACATTGTAAGGACTCAATACATGCAAGTTTCTGACCCCCAGCTGGAGCCAAAGCCACATGCCACATGCATTTGTTGATTTAATCCTTGCAACAGACCCCCATGGCAAGTGTTGTTCCCATCCTGCAAATTGAGAACCTGAGGTCCAAGAGATGAAGTGACTTTCCCAAACTCACAGAACTTGCAGGTTTCAGGCCTAGGTTATTCTGGCTCCACCCTGGGGATTTTCCACTGGGACACGTGGCTGTCAAGGCTGGCAAATGGGTCAGTCCCAGATGCAGTCTAAAATGTAGCACGATGCCCTCATTCTCTCAGGGGACTCCAGCCTGGCCTCCAGAGAAATGATCTTGGAAAGCAGCCTCTTCTGGCACGTTCCAGTTTAGACACACAAGCCTCCTGGGAACTCTGAGAGTAATGGGCTCATGGGCTGGATGATTTTTACCTTGCGGTTTGCAGGAATCAGCCTGACCTGGTTACAGAACTGCTCCAAGAAGCTTCAGTCTTTTGAATGTCATTTTCCCCCCAGGACTTCACAGTTCAAACCTTTTCCATGTGAATACACTTACGAGCCACAGCCCGTTCATAACAACAGCAACATTAACTGAGCTCCTAGTCTGCGTAAGTCCAGGGTCCACTGATCCGGAGCCCTCACATCCATTTTGGCCTTGCAATCTTACTACTGCCATGAAAGGCAGGTATTCCCCAGATGGGAAGACGGAGGCTCAGGGAAAAGTTAGATCACCTGCCCAGTGTCACAGTGCTGGGAATTGGTGCAACTGAGATCTGGACCTCACCCAGCCAGGGTCTGAGCAAGAGACAGGGAGTCAACACTGAGGCAGCCAGAATGGAGCTTGCTGTTCCACCGCCCACCTCTGAAGCAGGAGCTCTTTAAAGACATATGGGGACATCGTTGTCCTTGGCACCCTGCCGCCTCTCACCATCTTGTCCATCCCCCAAACCCAGCCACAACAATCTTTTAGGACAGACACAGTTCTGGCTACACCCAGCTCCTGCTTAAGACCTCCAAGCGGCTTCCTAGCACACACAGCTAAAAGCCCAAACTCCTCCACTCAGTGCTAAGGCCTTTTGACATCTGGCCTCAGATCCACTTCCTGCTGCATTTCCACAACTCCCCTCCACTCTCCAGGGCAGATTCTCCATGCCTCCCCCGCCATGCCCTACTCCTTTACTGCCTTACCTTTGAGTGGTTTTCTCTCCTTGGACTGCCCTTTCCTCCCTTCCATTGTTCCATCCAACAAACTCCTGCTCAGCCTTGTGTTTCACATGTTGCCTTCCTTTGGGATGTCTTAGTTTCTAGAACCCCAGGGCCTCACTAATATAGCAGGACCAGGGAGAATAGACGGAAACTGGTGTGGCCAGTTGACTCTTACTATCCTCATTATACATAACTTTTGACATGATCAAAGAAGGAAGTTTTGTATCCATGGTCTGGCACAAAGAAATACATCACAACAACCTTGTATCCACGGTCTATTGCTAAGAAATACATCACAACGACCATTTTCATGAGCTTGAAACCCTTCCTCTCCTGTCATGCATTTGTTATTTCATTTTCCCAGCAAAGCGTACCTCATCTTTGTAGGAACTGCTGCTCCCAGCTGCAACCTCTGTGTCTGGAGGAAGTCATCCCTGAACGTAGATGTAGATGGGATGCCCTTGAGCCTGGCTGGGCCAGTCTTAGAACTCCATTGCCCTAGCCACAGTGATTGGTCCAGCAATTGGCACATGATGACTCAAGCCCAGCCAATCAGAAACCTTCCCTGATAATTGTTCTAGTTGGTCTTGGTGGGTGTTTTGAGAGCCCCCAGCTCAATTGGGGTTCTAGTAGCAGAGTGGCTAGTGGCCCTGCCCTCATGGGAAATGAAGGGGAGCTGGACATGGGTGTCTACACAGTGCCTTTCATGAGATACTTATTTTACCTGGCAGATGACCTAATGCCTAGGAAAACTCACATGGGAAACTTGTTTATATTGGCAGACACCCTGTGGCTCTCATCTGTAGCCAGTTTATCCTTGTCTGACCATTTCATTGGCACTGGGATCCTGACCTTCTGTTTTACCTGGTGTCCCTGGGGCAAACCCAGCCTGGGGCAGCCCCTAGTTCTTCAGATGCAAGACGCAAATTCAATACACCATCACAAGAGGAAATAAGTTCAAAATTTTCTACTAGAAGATCCAAGGCAAGGAGGGCATAATGAGTTGGGAGGACAGTCCTCTGTCTCCAGGTCATGCAAGGCAGAAATGAAGAGTCAGGCAGAGAGAGAGAGAGAGAGAGAGAGAGAAGGACATGGTGTGCAGTACATATAAGGGAACAGGGTGTGGGTCACTTTCATTTTGCAAGGAAATGCCTGAATGGCTCCTTTAAATGATTCAACAGGAAAGTGGGGAGTCCAGCTGCTAGGCAGGACAGAGGCCTCGAGTTCTTATCTTCAGCCACTGACTCTAGCCATTTGGGAGTGGTGTAGAACTAGAAACTGTCAGGAGTCACTGAGCGCTGCTTCTGGTTTGAGAAAGTTAAGCTTGTGTTCCAAGCAGATGCTGAGGCAACATAAATTTGTCAGAATTCACTACAATGGAAAACAGCTCTATTTGATGTGGTCACGAGGCTCTGAGTTGGGAGGGGCAGAGCTACCTGTGATGTTGGTTTGAGCCCAGTGTGGACAACTGTCCTGAAAGAATGAATGCAGACAAAACGCGAGAGAAATAATATGTCGATGAATGCATTCCTGGATCTAACCTTCCCACCCCAAGACCAGCTACACCCCGATCTTTCTGCAATTTGGATCAAAAGAGCTAATTGGTAGGCCTTTGGTAGGTTCAAATTTAAGATGGGTTTTGGTGACTTACAGTCATAGGGTTCTGACATGTGAATGGTTTGAAACTCCTTCTCCAGTTTTACTATGCCATAATGTCATCAATAAATATTTACTAAGAAACGGATGTGGACCAGGCACTCAGCTAAGTGATGGGACACAACAGTGGGCTAAAGATATGGTGCCTGCCACGCAGAGCTGACAGGCTGGAACTACATAGTGCAATGCAGTAGCCACTAGCCACTAGCCACAGTGGCTATTTACATTTAAAATAATTAAAGTTAAGTTAAATTACAAATTCAGAGTAAGAAAACAAACAACCTGATTCAAAAACAGGCAATGGATCTGAATAGACATTGCTTAAAAGAAGAAACACAAATGGTCATCAGGTATGTGAAAATGTGTTCAACATCACTAATCATCAGGGAAATGCAAATCAAAATCCCAATGAGCTGCCACCTCATACCTGTTAGGATGATTATGATAAAAAAGATGAAAGATCACACGGGTTGGCAAGGGTGTGGAGAAAGGGAACCCTTCTCCAGTGTTGGTGGGAATGTAAATTGGTACAGCCGTCGTGGAAAACAGTATGGAGATTCCTAAAAACATTAAAAATAGAACTCCTGTATGATCCAGCAATCCCACTTCTGGATATATATCTAAAGAAAATGAAGTCAGTATATTTTAGAGACATCTGCACTCTCATGTTCATTGCAGCACTATTCACAAGAGCCAAGATATGAAATTAACCTAAATGTCCACTGATGGATGAATGGGTGAAGAAAATGTGATACACACACACACACTGAAACATTATTCAGCTTGTAAAAAGATGGGAATCCTGTTGTTTGTAACAACACGGATGAACCTAGAGGACATTATGCTAAGTGAAACAACCCAGGCACAGAAAGACAAATGCGGCACAATCTCACTTACAGGTAGAATCTAAAAAAGGTCAAACTCATAGAAGCAGAGAGTAGAAAGGTGGTTGCCAGAGGCTGAAGAGTGGGAGGGGAAATGAGGAGATATTGGTAAAAGGTAGAAAGTTTCAGTTATGCAGGATAAATAACTTCTGGAGATCTAGTTTGTAAAATATATAACATGATGACTATTGTTAATAATACTCTATAGTACACTTGAAATTTGCCAAAAGAGTAGATCTTAAATGTTCTTATTGTAACTTCACAAGACTAATCTGGTTCAACTTTTCTGTAAGAAAGTTGTGAATTTTCAGCTGCCATGGACTCCCAGGTTGAAGGTTACATAACCTAAGCATGCCCAGATGAACCAAGCATGTAACCAGGGGTGGAACCTAAGTGCTTGTTTGGAGGAGTGGATACTGAATTAAGAAATGGACACCATATGGCAGGGTCCGGGCTCCAATCAGATTGAGCCCTGGCATCACCCCATCGTATGGTCCAGTCAGAGCATGCCTCCTGGTATCACCCCATGGCAAGATCCAATCAGATCACACCTCATTACCCTCTGACTATAAAGCCTGCCCGAACTCCCAGCTTGTGGAGACAAGTTTTGAGTGTTTCCTCCTGTCTCCTTGCCGGTCAACTCACAGTAAACCTTTATCACTGCAAAAACCCAGTGTTTCAGTGTGTGACTTGGCATTACCCATCAGCAAACGGACCCCGTTTGGTTCCTTAACATCACCACAAAAAATTAAAAATAATAAAGATGTGAAGTGATGGGTATGTTAATTAGCTTGATTGCGGTTATCACTTCACAATGTATACATATATGTGTATCAAAACATCATAATGTACACCTTAAATATATGCAATTTTTATTTGCCAATTATACCTCAATAAAGCGGGGGAAAGAAGAACACATTAGTCAAAAAAAAAATCTGAGTGTCTTTTCTTTGTCCTCTTCTGATTCTTAACCTGCTTTTTCAAGGAGGAAATTTAGTTTATTGCTGAAAGCTACTTGATAGTTGACGTTGAAGACCTTATAGAATCCTAGAATGTATATGTGTACATACATGTGTGTACATATGTATATGAAAATATAAATATGCATACACACAAGCACATACACATTTCAAACACACACACATATTTCAAAGGTTTGGTAAGCCTTCTGATGCCAATTTCTAAGCATGAGATTCCAGAAACAGAATGTCATCATAACACAGATGTTACATACTCTGGAAACTTCCTGCAAGAAGTTTGTCCTTTTAAGTATTTAAAAATAAAGCATTTCACGCCTGTAATCCCAGCACTTTGGGAGGCCGAGGCGGGCGGATCACGAGGTCAGGAGATCAAGACCATTCTGGCTAACATGGTGAAACCCCGACTCTATACAAATCCAAAAAATTAGCCGGGTGTGGTGGTGTGGCGGGCGCCTATAGTCCCAGCTACTCAGGAGGCTGAGGCAGGAGAATGGCATGAACCCGGGAGGCGGAGCTTGCAGTGAGCCGAGATCGTGCCACTGCACTCCAGCCTGGGCAACAGAGCGAGACTCTGTCTCAAAAAAAAAAAAAAATAAATAAAAACAAAAATAAATAAATAAATAAAGCATTTCTCCAAATAAATTCAGTTATTTACTCTCACCACATTTCAAGCACTCAGTAGGACCATGTGGCTAGTGGCTACCACACTGTATAGAACAAGTATAGAATGCTGCCTTCAGAGCAAATCACTCTATCAGACAGCCTGGTCTAGGGCTTCACTAGCCAAAGTGTTAGATTCTAAGACTAGCAGCACCGGCTTCACCTGGGAGCTTGTTGGAAATCCAGAATCTCAAGCTCCAACCCAGACCTACAGAGCCAGAATCTGCATTTCAACAAGATTCCCAGTGATTCATGTGTACATTAAAGTTTGAGAGACCCCGTCCTGACAGCCACTCCTAGTTTAGCCCCTCTGTCTCCCTGTCACAACCCACCTTCCTGTGTCCAGGAGAGATGGTTCCAATCTCAAGAGAGACATACAGATGTGTATGGCCATCAGCTTACTGACTTTTCCCCCAACCACAAAATAAACCCCAAAGGTGTTTGTCCATGAGCAAAGGCTTCAAGGAACAACCCCAATGTTCACCCCAATAAATCCCCTCCCAAGGCATTTGCCAAGTCAGGATACAGGATTGGCATTAATAAGACCACCAGACTAGGTTGAGGTTTGGTGGCAATCCCACCCCAGGAACAATTTCTCAATGATTCATTTCTTTTTTTCAAGATAAAATCACTACAGACTGCTGAAGGGAGTGAGGAGTTTGTGATGTGTTATATTTTCATTTTTGCAGAAAGAGGAAGAAGGCTTTCACTGTGTAGCAGAAGCGTCCTCCGTGCTTTCATGCTGTAAAGGATTTGCCCACTCCTGGGTGGGTTTCCAGGTTGCCAGCTAACTCAGCCTGATTGAGAAGCCCAGTGTACTCTGAAAAACCTTTACACACACACACACACACACACACTCACACACACAGCCTTGAACTAATTGGTGGCACCCAACCATAACCAAGAAAAAAAAGCAACAAACTACCCACATTTAAATTGCAGATTGTGACCTTTACGCTTGAAATCGTTTCAAACATCCTGTTTATAGCTTTGGGGTTCTGGCACTCAATAATCCTACAAATTATTTTCCTCCGTTTTTTTAATGGTTATTATTAGGCATTACATTTCCCGCTTCTGGGCCTCACCCCCAGTTGGTTTCTCCAGAGAGACTAGGTAATTTGAAAATGCCTGCAGAGTGACTTTTCTGCTTCAATGTTGCCAGTTTATTCTACTTAGCTGAACCAGATGCAGAAGCTGGTGAACAATTCTTGGCCCTGCCCACTCATGACAGAGGGAGGGAAGTGTAAAAGAGGGAGGGGGCGTGAAGATGGGAGAGAAAAAGGCTTTTTCTCCAAGCTGTAAAACTTGTCTGACCCAAAGGTCTTTAATGCGTGGGTCTAGGTTAGCATTTCCTGAAGTGTTGGTAAATTACAGAAAAATACGTTGGTAGGTGTTACAAGGTGACTCTAGGTTAAACAGAATTGAAAGGATTCCTTAATGCAGTACTTCTCAGGACCTTTAAATGCTAACATGTATGGAGAACTCTCTTTGGTGTGAAGCCGGGAGGCAGGTCTACTGTGTCATTTCCAAAGTTTATTGAATTAAGATGCGCCTATTTCTCTGAGTGATCTCATAAAACATGGCTCACAGCCCACTTGGGAGGCACTGCTTGTTCTGGATACAATGGTAGGATTGCAGACAGATGGGCTCCCTCCCTCCCTCCTTCCCTTCCTTCCTTCCTTCCTTCCTTCCTTCCTTCCTTCCTTCCTTCCTTCCTTCCTTCCTTCCTTCCTTCCTTTCTCTCTCTTTCTCTCTCTCTGTCTTTCTCTCTCTCTCCTTCCTCCCTTCCTCCCTTTCTCCCTTTCTCTCTTTCTCTCTCTTTCTCACTCTGTCTTTCTCTCTCTCTCCTTCCTCCCTTCCTCCCTTTCTCTCTGTCTTTCTCTCTCTCTTTCTTTCTCCCTTTCTTTCTTTCTCTTTCTTTCCCTCTCTTTCTTTCTTTCTCTCTCTCTTTCTCTTTTCTTTCTTTCTTTCTTTCTCCTTCCTTCCTTCCTTCCTTCCTTCCTTCCTTCCTTCCTTCCTTCCTTCCTTCCTTCCTTCCTTCCTTCCTTCCTTCCTTCCTTCCTTCCTTTCTTTCTTCTTTCTTCCTTTCTTTCTTTAGAGTCTTACTATGTTGCCCAGGTTGGAATGCAGTGGCTATTCACAGGTGCAATCATAGCTCACTGCAGCCTTGAACTTCTGGGCTCAAGTGATCCTCCTGCCTCAGCCTCCCAAGTCTCAAGTCTGGGACTGCAGGTGTACATTACCACACTCCACGTGCAGCAAGGTTTCTATGACCCAGCCTTAGGTGCTCCAGGATGTCACTTCTGCCACATTCTATAGGTTAAGCAACTTACTAGGGTCTGCCCAGATTCACAGGAGGTGAAATAGCCTCTGCTTCTCAATAGAATGTACATCATTTTCAATCCACCACGCTGCCCTGGGCTTCCCAAGCAGTATGTTAAAGATTCAAAGTAAGAAAGACAGGAACATGAGCCCTGCTTCCTGGCACTCTAAGCATTTCCATTTTAAACACCAACTCACACTCCTCTCCAACTATACCCACAGATGTAGGAGTTGGAGTTGGATATGGTCACAACCTTCCAACATTTCTCTCCACTTTTTTCTGGAAACAAACCCCCCTTTCCTGAGGGGACCCACAGGTACTTAGAACTAGCTTGTTGAGAGTAACAGCACACACTTGATTTCTCTCTGAGACCTCATGCCTGAAGCACAATAAATGTTTGATGATTGAGTGAGTGGATCAAGGACTAATTCCAGCAGAAATAAACAGTCATGTGTATTGTGGGCCAGACACTGTGCTATGTAGTTTTTATTCACTTACTCATTTAATGCTCATTACAACTTTATGATGTGGCTACTAAGTTTATTGCCGTTTTACAGATGAGGAACCTGAGTCATCTGCCACATGGGTAACAAATAGTAAGTCAGAGATTCCAGGCCAGATCCATCTAACTTTGCATCTGATGTTCTGAAATGCTCTACAACTGGACAGAGGGAAAGAAGAGCAGTCAGTACCCACTGTGGTCCCTATTTTCTAAGTACTTCTGTATGCAAGATTCATGGGTTACTATTTATTGTTTTCTCTATGCCAGGCTTTGTTCTAAGAACTGTGTTTACTCATTCAACCCTCACAGCAACCTCGTCATGTAGAGATTATGATAATTGAGGAAACTGAGGCACAGCAATGTGAATTGACCTACTCAGTGCCACATGGCTTGTTGTTAGAGGCAGAGCCAGGATTTGAACCCAGGACTCTGGTCCCAGGAGTCATGCTGTCCTCCATTTGGCCACTCTAAGGAACATCCTTTGTTTACCTCCCAGATGGCAACAAAAGTTAGCACCAAAAGACCAAGTCTCAACTGCATTCAGTTCTGTTAGAGCCTTCCAAACTCAGAGCTTCAGCAAGGCTGGGACAGTGTCCTGCCTTCTGCCTGGGTTTTGAAGCCATGTACCTTTTCAGCTTCTCTCACCCTCCCTGGGCCAGTCCTGGTATGAATCAAAGCATTCGAGCAGAAGGAAAACTACAGCCGGGCCAGGAGCCCAGCCTCAGGGGTCCTGCTTGCCAGGCCTGGCAGTCTGAGCAACCCCCGTGACTTCTGACCACCCCTCTGACAGCAGGATGGAGAAGTTCTTGTTAAGGGGCTCTGAAGGCCCACCCTGCATTCCCCACATTCCCTACTGCCTCAGGCTGGAAAGAATTTCCAACCAAACTTGGCAAGCCAGGAAAGACTGTGGCCTGGCTGCTCCTGCTGGAAATTGCGATGCTGGCCTGGCCCTGCTGCCTCCCCTAGCTCACTCCTAAGAATAACCAGGCGGCCTCCACACCCACCACTGGGGCTGCAGCCTTTGCTGAGATCTCCCTTTGCTCGGTTTAAACCCTCCATGGCAGAAGAGAAATTAGACTGTGAGCCCCAAGAGCAGGAGCTCAAATCTGATTTGTGTGTTGCAGAGAACACCGTCTTGCTATGTTGGGGGAACCACCTATGTCTAGGGTATTTCTGGAGCCCGGAGCTGCTTTCCATTAGGACTGCATTCATGTTGCAGGGAGCCGGCCCTTACACCCATTGGGGAAGACGCTGTCAGTGCCTGGCTTATATACCCACTCAGTGCAGCAGCTTCATAGTGCAAGCCTGGTCTCTTTCCTGATGATTTCCCTGAGCCAGGCCATCCAGAAGTGCTAGGGAGTGGATCCCCCAGGAAGATCCTTAAAACAAGGACAATGGGAATTGGTGAATAAGCACCCCAGGCCCTTGTCCCTGGGGTGGGAAAACTCCGAGCATGTGAGCATGTCTTAGGCTGCCTCCCACAGTCACACCACTCACCTGCTCATCAACACACCTGTGTTGGCTTTCTTCTCTTCCCTGTTTCACTTCCCTTCCTCCCTACTGACGTTTCTAAGGATTTGCTCCTTGTCTCAGTGTCTGCTTCTTCTAGAGATGCTCAAACTGAAACACTCTCTGAGGCTGCTGATTGGGAAGAGTGGGGAAGCCTCTCACCTTGAGGGGCCAGGCTCTTCTTTGTCAGGGCTCATGAAGGTGACAGGTGGAGTGGGCAAGCAGACCCGTGACCAGCCCCTAAATCTTCAGCCTGTGGCCTTGGGATCCTTGGTATGGGTTTCTTTCCGCTGCGGCTACTTTCCTTCCTGCTTATGTTTGGCTCCAGAGACTTTGGAAATCATTTGCAGTCCAGGAGCTTGGGCCGAGCAGAAGTCCACGTGCTGAAATCTATGCTGGGTGTGACTGTGTGTCAGACACTGTGCAGGGCTCTGGGCACCTGGTGGTGAGGGAGCAGGGAGCATTTAGCAGAGGGAGTCAACCCAGCAGGGGTTCAAGAGGTCTTCCTGATGGAGAATTTTTTTTTGAGACAGTCTCGTTCTGTCCCCCAAGCTGGAGTGCAGTGGCATGATCTTGGCTCACTGCAACCTCTGCCTCTCAGGTTCAAGTGATTCTCCTGCCTCATCCTCTCGAGTAGCTGGGACTACAGGTGTGTGCCACCACATCCAGCTAATTTTTGTATTTTTAGTAGAGATGGGGTTTCACCATCTTGGCCAGGCTGGTCTCGAACTCCTGACTTCAAGTGATCTGCCCACCTCGGCCTCCCAAAGTGCTGGGATTACAGGTGTGAGCCATTGCACCTGGCCCTGGAGAAGGTGGAGAAGATTCTGATGTCTACACCCCCGCACTAGAAATCCTGATTTGATAAATCTATTACAGGTATGGCCTGGACATTGGCGGGTTTGAAATCTCCCTAGGTGATTCCAATGTGCTGTCAGAGTAGAGACCTACTGCTTTAAGTTCCTCTTGAAGCTTGGTTCTGCCTGCTCAGCTGGTGGGCTGAGGGGAGAAGGTGAGAGTTTTAATGGTAATGTCTAAGGCAGCAGTGTAACACACTGGCTTCTGTTGTCTTACCCACCATGGCTCATGGGGGTCAAGGAAGGCATGGCCCATAAGGGACCTGTGGTAGAGGAGTCAGGCCTCCTAGGGCCCTCGAGTGTATACCCCAGAGATCCCACCAGTTCACACTAGCCATGCTCATGAGTAACTGTGAGAACTCATATTCCCTGAAAATGGAGTCTATGACCTAGTGAGGAAGGCCACGTTGCCCCAGAGGACAGCCCAGCTCTGAACACACACACACACACATACACACACACACACACACACACGCACGCACACATTCTCAGCATGGGATCATACACACATTAGGTGGTCAATCCACTTATCAGCACTTACTGTGTCTCTGGGACTGTACTGAGCAATTTGTATACATTCTATTTTCATCTCTTCTGACCACTGTAATAGGGTGCTGATTCCACTGTCCCCATTTTAAGGCTGAGGCCAGGAAGGCTGGGAGATGTTGAATAACGTGTCCAAGGTCACAGAACAGCAGAACTAAGATTTGAACCCAGATCTGATTCTGAAGTCCAGGAGTTGCAGAACCACTATGGAAACTCCCTCCCTATGAAATAGGCAGAAAGAACCTATAGTTGAATGTTTGAATGACCGAATGAACTATGAGTGAGTGAATGAATGAGTGAAGGAGGCAGTGAATGAATGGTTGGCTGCCAGGTTTCATGTCCAGTGGCCCACTTTTCTTTCCCATGTGATTTTGGTGACTTATGCACCATCCTCGAGCTCAAGACAATCTCATTGGTAATGAACTTCCAGGTCTCATTCCCTGTGGAGTCCCCAGTCTTTGTCCTTCTCCACCGACAAAGCTGTCCTGAGACAGGGTGAGTATGCTGGCCACTATTCATATTAAGGTTAGAAACAGGCTCATGCCTGTATTCCCAGCACTTTGGGAGGCTGAGGTGGGTGGGTCACGAGGTCAGGAGTTCGAGATCAGCCTGACTAACATGGTGAAACTCCGTTTCTACTAAAAATACAAAAATTAGCTGGGCGTGGTGGTGCACGCCTATAATCCCAGCTACTCAGGAGGCTGAGGCAGGAGAATCACTTTAACTCAGGAGGCAGAGGTTGCAGTGAGCCCAGATTACACCACTGCACTCCAGCCTGGGCGACAGAGTGAGAGTCCGTCTCAAAAAAAGAAAAGAAAGGAAAAGACTAGAAATAACACCTCCTATAGCACAAGCTCTGGAGAGTGGTGGCGCCTGGAGTTGTACAACATGGTGGCCATGGTGTAAACATTTAAAGGGATATAAAATGATCTTATCTCACCTTCCAGACCCACATCCTCCCCAAAGGAGGTGTCCTTCTCAGCCAAAGCCCACCTACCTCCTGCTCACCCTGTTTGGTTTTCAGCCATGACTTTCACTCTGACCTCTAAAGTGAGCATATTAAAGGTCAATATTCCCAAAAGTGGAACAGAATTTCTGGGTTTCCCTGCATGTGGCCATACAGCCTTTGGAATCAGAAAGACAAGGGTTCTAATCCCAGCTTCACCACTTTAGCAGCTGTGTGACTTTGTGCAGGGGACGTTACCTCTCTGTGCTTCAGTGTCCCCATTTGCAACATGGGGATAATAATAGCACCTCACAGAGATGTGAGGATTTGAGGAATACATTATATCAACACTTCTCAAATGGGGCTGATTTTGTTCCCAGGGAACATTGGACAATGTTTGGAGGAATTTTTGGTTGTCACAACTGGGGCAATTGTACCGACACTGGTGGATAGAAGTCAGAGATGCTACTCAACATCCTACAATGCACAGGACATCCATCCTTCTGCCCCAGCAACAAAAAATTATCTGGTACAAAATGTCAATAGTGTCCATATAATCCAGCAATTCCACTTATGGACAAGTACCCAAAGGAATTAAAAGCAGGGCCTGGAAGAGATATTTGCATACACATGTTCACAGCAGCATGAGTCACATTAGCCAGAAGGTGAAGCCACAGAAGTCTCCATTGACAGATGAATGGACAAACAAAATGTGGTGTATTCATCGTACAGAATATTATTCAGCCTTAAAAAGAAAGGAAATTCTGACACATGCTACAACATGGATGAACCTTGAGGACGTCATGCCAAGTGAAATAAGTCAGTCTTGAGACTGACTTTGTCTTTTTGAAAAGACAAAGACTGTATGATTCCACTTATATGGGGTACCTAGAATAGTCAAATTTATAGAAACAGAAAGCAGAATGATGGTTGCCAGGGGCTGGGGGGAAAAGGGAGTGAGGAGTTATTGTTTAATGGGTAAAGAGTCTCACCTCTTTCATCCCAGATGAAAGGAGTTCTAAAGACAGATGGTGATGATGGTTGCACATTACAAATGTACTTAATGCCATTGAGCTGTACACTTAAAAATGGCCAAAATGGTAAATTTTATCTGCTGTGTCTTTATCACAATTTTAAAAATTGGAAAAAAATATTAATAGTGCTGCTTTTGAGAAACCCTGACCTAAGTAAATCATATAGCACTGAAGTGGATATAGAGTAGCTACCCTCAAAATGTTAGTTCCTTTCTATTTTCTTTCATTTTATTTTAGTTTATTTTCATTTAGATAGAGTCTTGTTCCGTCCCCAGGCGGTAGTGCAGTGGCTCAATTTCAGCTCACTGCAACTTCTGCCTCCCAGGTTCAAGTGATTCTCCTGCCTCAGCCTCCCGAGTAGCTGGGATTACAGGCCTGCGCCCGCACACCCAGCTAATTTTTATATTTTTAGTAGAGATGGGGGTTTTGCCATGTTGACCAGGCTGGTCTCAAATTCCTGGACTCAAGCAATGTGCCCACCTCTGCCTCCCAAAGGGCTGGGATTACACGTGTGAGCCATCACACCTGACCTATTTTCTTTTTTTATAGTCACCCGGAATTTAACCTGATACAGTTATCCTGGGTGATGTGTTGTAAGAAAAATATATTAATTTAAAAATGTGGGCTGGGTGTGGTGGCTCATGCCTGTAATCCAAGCACTTTGGGTGGCCGAGGCAGATGGATCATGAGATCACAAGATCAAGATCACCCTGGCCAACACAGTGAAACCCTGTCTCTACTAAAAATACAACAACAACAACAAAAAATTAACCCGGCGTGGTGGCACATGCCTGTAATCCCAGCTACTCAAGAGGCTGAGGCAGGAGAATGGCATGAACCCAGGAGGCGGAGGTTGCAGTGAGCTGAGATCGCGCCACTGCACTCCAACCTGGGTGACGTAGTGAGACTCTGCCTCAAAAAAAAAATGTAGGGTGATGGTGATGAGAAACAGGTTCTAGGCCTATGCTCTCCAATAGAAATATGATAGGAGTCACAATATTTATTTATTATTTTTATTTTTGCATTTTTATTGTAAGAGCTTTATTGAGCTATCACTAACATATAAAATTATATATATATACACACACACACACACATATATATATTTAAAGTGCACACCTTGATGTTTTTCTTATTTAATTTTGTAAAGTTTAGATTCGGCGATACAAGTGCAAGTTTGTGACATAGGTAGATTGTGTAATGTCGAGGTTTGTGTTTTTAAGGATCCTGTCACCCAGTGGTGAATATAGAACCCAGTAGGTTGTTTCTCAGCCCTTACCCCACACCCTCCCTCTCCTGTCTTGGAATCCCCAGTTTTTATCGTTTCCATCCTTGTGTTCCTTTGTACCCAATATTTACTTCCCACTTATAAGTGAGAACACATGCATGTAATTTTAAACTTTCCACTGACCGCATTAAGAAAGGAAAATAAAACAGGTGAAATAACATTACAATATTTTAAATATTTTATTTAACCCAACATATCGAAGATATGATCATTTCAACAAGACATCAATATAAAATATGAATGAGCTATTATATACCTTTATTTTTTTGTACTGGGTCTGCAAAATCCCGTGTTTATGTGACCCTCACAGATCATCTCAGCTTGGACTTGCCACATGTTGTCCTCTGTAGCCACAAGTGGCTCATGGCTGCCGTATGGAACAACACGGTGTTAGACGAAAACCTTTCCACTCGCAGGTCAGATTGGGAAGGGAAAAAAAAGACAAGGAGAAACAGGAAAGAAAGGAAAGTAGGAAGGGAATCTTTCAGAGCATACCAGCAGGACACAGAACTAACATCTCCAAAAAAGGGCTGGAACCTTGTTGTCTGCCTCTCTAACGGTAGCTGCTGGAGAGTGTTCGCACCCTGTCTCTCCAGGTCAACCTGGTTCCACCAGAGGTCAAAGACAAGCCCAGCCCAGGGCCTCACAAGTGGTGGACACTGACTGCCCAGCCTGGGGAGCTTATTCCCCACTTGCTGCCCACAGCCGGAACACACGGTCACTGGGGAGGACCACCATCGCCACCCCCACGAAATCAAAGATACTGTTTGCATAAGCCTCATCCAAGGCTGGCTCTTGCAATGTTTTCAGTTTTTATTTTATTTTTTAGAGACAAGGGCTTGGTCTGTTGCCCAGTCTGGAGTGCAGTGGTGCCATCCCAGCTCGCTACAGCCTCAAACACCTGGGCCCAAAGGATCTTCCTGCTTCAGCTTCTCAAGTAGCTGGCAGTACAGGTATGCAACTACCACACCCAGGTAATTAAAATTTTTTTTTTTGTAGAGGTGGGGTCTCACTATGTTGTCTGGGTTGTTCTCAAACTCTTGGTCTCAAGCAATCCTTCCGCCTTGGCCTCCCAAAGTGCTGGGATTACAGATGTGAGCCACTGTGCCCAGCCCTCCTGCAATATTTTAAATCACCTTTGGCTTAGGGAGGTTGAGTGTCTGCTGGTTTCATCAAGCAATTCCCTGGATGAGACAGAGCCCATTTCCATGGCTAATATGATGGAGCGTTTGGAGAGTGCTGAATCCATTA
The DNA here is from genome assembly GCF_003255815.1 of Theropithecus gelada. Classification (NCBI taxonomy): domain Eukaryota; kingdom Metazoa; phylum Chordata; class Mammalia; order Primates; family Cercopithecidae; genus Theropithecus; species Theropithecus gelada. Next base: position 67,112,031 of record NC_037679.1, on the reverse strand, counting down.
GGGACCAAAGTGGTTTCCCATTGTCATTAGCTTAAATCTGGATGACTATACAGCTCAGGGCTCAGGGTAGAGGCTCCAGGATCAGTGGGTGGATTCCCAGGACAACTGCTAAGTCAGGGCAGCCCCGTTAAGACTGTCTGCAAAGTGCTTAAGGGCAGAGCAGTGGGACTGGGCTTCCTGAATCCACATCCCAGCTCTGCCACTTGCCATCTGACAACAGGAAAGCAATCTAATTCCTCTGAGCCCTTCATTTTTCAATTTAAAAAATTTTTAGTTAACATATAATAATTGTATATATTTATGGAGTACAAGGCTTACATTGTGAGATGATTAAATCAAACTGATTAACATATTCAGAATCTCACATACTTATTTATTTATTTTTTTTCTGATGGCAATATTTAAAATCTACTCTTTTAGGGCCAGGCATGGTGGCTCACACCTGTAATTGCAACACTTTGGGAAGCTGAGGGAGGAAGATCACTTGAAGCCAGGAGTTTGAGACCAGCCTGGGCAACACAGCAAGATCTCGTCACTGTAAAAAGTTTAAAAAGTTAGCTGGGCTTGGTGGTATGTGCCTGTAGTCCCAGCTATTTGGGAGGCTAAGATGGAAGGATCACTTGGGCCAAGAATTCAAGGTTGTGGTAAGCTAGGATTATGCAACTGCACTCCAGCCTGGGTGGCTGAAAAAGACCCTGTCTAAAAAAAAAATAAATAAAATCTACTGCTTTAGTAATTTTGAAGTAGACATTATTATTAACTATAGCCACCATGCTGTACAATAAACCTCTAAAGCCTATTCCTTCAGTAAAACGGAAACTTTGCACCCTTTGAACAACATCTCCCCATCCCAACCCACCCTACCCCAGACTCTGGTAACCACCATCCCACTCTCTACTTCTATGAATTCTACTTTTTTAGCTTCTACGTAGAAGTGAGATCATGCAGTACTTATGTTTCTATGCCTGTGAGCCCCTTTATTCATTCATAAGGTGGATGTAAGAATTGTTGTTCCATTTGCCTTGGAAAATCTTTCCCCATACTTACATTTCCCTAGTCTGCTCAGATGCCACTTCCTCCATGCATTCTTTCAGCACTGCCTTGTTAGAAACTGTGACTCCACCCCAGCACTTGTCATTCCCGTTCCCTGCTCTGTTTTATTTTTCATAACATTTACTACTAAACACACTACATTATGGTTTTATATGTTTTATATGTTGTCTCTCTCTCCCCGGTAAGAATATGAGCTCCAAGAGGGCAGAGGTCTTGCCCGTTTTGTTTACTGCAGTATTCCCAGAATGAAGCAGGTGTTCACAAAACATTTGTTGAAATAATGTCTTAATTAAATGAGCACCTAACAGTACCTGGCACATAGTAGGGCATTACTATTACTCAGACATTGTTCACTAATCAGGTCAATGCCACTTGGTTCCTACTTTACTAATTCATCTAAAAATATTTCTTGTGCATATATTATATGCCAAGGAGTATGCTGGGCTCTGGTGATGCAAGAATGGACAAAAGGACTTAGAGATCAGCAGAGGACTTCCTAGTACCTGAGAGGTTATTGTGGGAATTGAGTGAATGAATGTATGCAAAATACTCTGCACAATCAGGCACAGAGTGGTTGTACCAGTCAGCTTTTGTGATGATAAAGCTATGTGACAAACACCCCCAAAATCTCAGTGGTCCTCAGCCAATAGTTATTTCTTGCTTATGTCTGAAGGTTGGCTGTGGATCAGATTTGGGTCTGCTCCATGTGCCCTGTCATTTAGCGATCAAGGCTATAGGATTTTGTTCTAATTTTTTTGGTAGATCACTGTGTTGCCCAGGCTGGTCTCAAACTCCTGGCCTCAAGCAATCCTCTCACTTTGTCCTCAAATGTACTGAGACTACAGGAGTGAACCACTGCACCTGGCCCTCCTGCAATATGTAGACATGCTATTGTCTTAGGAGAAAGCAAGAATTGGCAGAAATTTGTCATGCCTAATGGAGGTTACTGCCTGGAAATGCCATGTCATCACTTTTGCCCACATTCCAGTGGCCAAATAAAGCTACAGGGCTAAGCCCAACATCAGCAGGGTGAGGAAATATACTCTGCCCACTGACCAGGAAGGAGAGAGTGAATATTTGATAGGTAGTAGTACAAAATACCATATGTTTAATAAACTTCTTTATAAGGGAGAAAAAATAAGTTTCTCCCACAAAACCCAATACAGGGGATGGTTGACAGTTACACATTATCCCAAGGAGAGTCACCTAGATGGTGATAGAGTTGGAGGCTAGAAACCCATTGGTATTTGTATGAAGAGGAGAGAGCACAAGTTTGCAGTCAAGGCAGACTCAGGATTCAAGCCTTGGCACTATGAATTGACAACTGAGCCTCTCAGCCTGTCCTTTCACCTCCCCAGGTGGCATCTATAAAATGAGCCTCCCACATGGGGCTGCCTAGAGAAGCAGAAGGTCTAACATGGGGGCAGGTCGTTTGTGAGCCATGAACACTCCACAGTTGTTGGGTATTATTCGGAGCCATTAATGCGTGTGATGCCCAGTGGCCCAGCTCAGTGGGCATTTTCTGAGCTTCGGACCACTCCTGGTGGAAATTTGCATAAGGTTCCATTGAATGTGACATCTCAATATTTCTCTTATAGTTCCTTCTCCAGCATCTCCCGTCCCTGATTCACAGTCCTAGTCCTAGCAAGTAAGTCATCCAAAACAAATATTTATTATGCTTCTTGATGGGCCTGGTACTCTTCTAGGGGCTGGGAACACAGCAGTAAGGGAGGCAGAAATAACACTTGCTGTTATGAACTTCAAGTTCTATGAGGGAAGAGGGATTTGGGGCAAGTAATTCTGAGTGTAGGGAGAGTTGGGGTGGCACAGGAAACAATGAATGAGAATGAGAGAAAGAGCCAAGTTGCAGGGGAAGTCTTACCAAGAAAGCCACCCTTATAACACATGGTGGCCAGTGTTGTGATGGAGACAAGTGTGGGAAGCTGAGAGAACCCAGTGGGGCCACCTGATCCAGGCTGGAAAGTCTGAGGTGGCTTCCTAGGGGAGATACATCACACCATAGTGGTTGATTCTCCCAGATCCACTCCATCAAAAGTGATTGGATGTGTCAAAGCCAATGATGGTATGCAATTCTCCTTCCTGCCAGTGATTGGCTCAGGGAAGGACATGAGACCAATCCTGGCCAAGGACACATGAAGGACAGTCTGTTAGGAGGCTTCTGGGAAAGTTTCCTTGGTTCCAAAAGCAAGGCATAAGAAAAAAATTCTGGTTTCTCTGGATGTTCTGGGTCTGGTTATGATATCAGGTCTGCTATATCCACATTGAAACCTGCCTGGCATAACACTTCCAGAGTACATACGTGAAAGGGACAGGGATGCTTGAGGACACCATTGAACTGCTGCCTTGACCAAACCAGGACTCTCATCCCCTCTTGACTTCTGAAGTTCCATTCATGTGAAACATTAAACGTTCTTACTGGTTCTGCCAATTTGAAGAAAGGATCTATATTAGTTGCTTCTAAGAGCTAATATAGGGGAAATCAGAGCTGGGTTTTGAAGGATGAGTAAGAGTTTTCCAGGTGAAGAAGGAGAGAAGGTCAACTAAAGTAGAGGGAGAGAATCACAAGGAGCCAGGTCATGGACGTCTGCTATATACCAGGCTGAGGATTCTGGCCTTAACTGAGAATGGCTTCTGTACAGATCAGGTGAGGTCTCTTAGGAGGCAGTGCAGACCTGAGTTCCAGTCCTGCCTTCCCCCACGTGAAAGCAACTGCAATTAGACAATGCACATAAAACTTCTGGCGTTTCCATTTCCCCCTCTATAAAATGAAGATGATAACACCACTTTGCAGGGCTTGAAGAGAATTAAATAAGCTAATGGGCATAAAATCCTTAGCAAAGTCTCTGGAATGGGGTAAATGTAGCCCTTATTGTTACTAGAGTTTTATTATTTTTATACCATTATCATCACACATACACTGTATTGGTTCGCCATTGCTACCTAACAAACCATCCCCAAACTCATTGCTTTAATTGTTTTGCTCATTGTCTGTGGGTGTGCTGGTGATTTTTCTGGCCTCAGCTTAACTCACTGAAGTGTCTGAGTACAGCTGGAGGTCAGGCAGGTGGCTTCATTGTCTTGGTGGGGCCTTTCAGTATTTGAGGGTCAACTGGCCATAGGCTGATATAGAATGACCTTGTCTGAAATGACAGACAAGGAGTTCCCCTCCACAAGTTCTCATCTGCTAGCAGATATCCTGGGGTTGTCCCCATGGTGGCTGGGCAAGATTTCAAAAGAGAAAGTAGAAGTGTTCTAGTCTCTTGACCCCTGAGAACCCCTAGGAACTCTCTGAGTCACTTCCACTGTACTCTGTAGGCCAATACAAGTGATAAGGCCAGCCTAGATTCAAGGATTTTTCGGGAACCAGACTCCACTTTTCAATGAGAGGAGCTGCAAAAGCACATTGGAAAAAGAGTAAATACAGAGAAGGGCAGCAAATTGCCACCATTTCTGCATCTACCACACATAACTCTGATGTCAGGAGACCCAGAATGCCCCACTCAGAATTTGTCTGATCAGAGTCCCCAGCCAGCAAACATCCAAAAAAGGCTGTGGCCCACTCCAAAGCCCTCTCCGAGTCGCTTCCTTGGCTGTATTTGTACATTATGATTGGTTCCCCTACTTATCAGTCCCAGCAGGAAGAACCTTCCTTGTCACCAGCCCCTGGAGAATGATTAAAATCCCACACTATCGTCCAGACCTTGATAGGAGATTCCTAAAGGCAGAAACCTGACTTGCCCTAATTTTCAATAATTAACTCATCAAGGCACATGGAATGGCTGCTGCTGTGCACGGGGGCTCCCTGGCTTTTCCCAGACTGACCAGTAAGTCCCTGCTCGCCACATCGCATGGGGGAAGGGAAGCTGCTGTTTATGGAAGACCTATTATGAGCCCAAATGGGCGGGCGTTTTCTAGGTGTGAACTCATTGCTTCTCTCAACAGCTGAGCCAGGTGGATATGATGATTCCCATGTTATGATGAACTGGCTGAGGCCCAGAGAGGTGAAGTCACTTGCTGGGAAGTTCCTGAACCTAGCTAGTGGTTATTTGGTTACTTACGGGGCCATACCCGCACAGGTTCCAAAGAAACTGAAGGTGCAAGTCAATACAGGCTCCTTTCTCTGGAGGGAGAGGGGGAAGAAAGGGCCTCCTGAGGTGATGTGATTCAATCACAAGTGTCTCCCCTAGCGGCTAGCACAGGGCTTGGAGCCCCTCCACTAATCACTCCCTTCATTGGGTGTTTCTTTTTCCATCACTGTCACCAAAAATTAGCACCAGGCAAGGAGACCCCGTTAAAATACAAATAGTGTGGAGCTCCAATTCGTTAAAACAGTTTCCTGAGCTTCCCCTCAGACCTTTCAAAACAGAGTCTTTAGGAATGAGGCCCTGGAATCTGTATTTTAATGTTCTCCTCTGTAGGTAATTCTGATGTAAAAGCCACTGACAATATCCTGCATGGAAAGACACCCACACAGTGTTGCTGTTGTTGTTGTTATTAAGTGAATAAAGCAAGTTGTCTAAAGCCTGACCCCATATTTGACAAAGAGATCTCAAATAGGTAAGGAAAAAGTCTGTATGAAAAAGAACATACTGACAGTGGAAAGTTCCTACTCAGAGAGGGGTGATGGAGCTAGGTCATGATTATCTGTATTGCTTGAACATTGTGTAAAAAGCACGTATTCCCTTGTAATCAGAAAAAGCAGTAAGACTCTTTTAATGCAAATATCCTTGAAAGAGAGAGAGGATATTGGCAGTTGGGAGGCGACATTGAAGAAAATCTTTAACTGTGGCAGCTAGCTGAGAGCAAAGCCTTTTGGGAAAAGGCTTTGGTGTAGGCACCTAGGGGAGAAATGGGGGGAAGTATGAAAATTCCAGCAGCAAGGGCACCAAAGTCCAGGTCCAACTGTTTCTATATCCTGTAATCTTAACCCCCATGCTGAACCATTGTGGTAGATTGCAGTGGTGGCCCCAATTCTTCCTCTGTCCCTGTGCCTATGTCCTTGCCTGTGTGACTGTAATGCTCCTCCTCTCACAAGTTGACTCCACCAAGTGACTTGCTTTGGTCAATGAGATTTTAGCAAGCAAGACCCAAGAAGAGGCTTAAAAAGTGGTTGTGCCTATACCTCTCCCATAAGACCACACCCAGGCTGCCTGTTGGAGGATGAGATACATGTGGAGGAGAGTCCAGTCATCATCATTGACGATGTTTCTTTATCCACTACTGTCATCCAAAATCAGCACCAGCCAAGAAGTCCCTGTCTAAAATAGAAATAGCATGGATCTACAATTAGTTAAAACACATTTCCTGAGCTTCCCCTCAGAACTTTTAAAATGGACTCTTTAGGAATGAGGCCTTGGAATCTATATTTTAATATTCTTCTCCATAGGTAATTCTGATGCATAAGCCACTGACAACATCTTGCATGGAAGGACAGGTTGACAGCTGGCTGACCCCAGACATGTGAGTGCACCCAGCCAAGGTCAGCAGAGCTGCTTTGCTGACCACCCAGTAGTCACTAATGATCAATGACCAATAAGTGTTTATTGTTTAATGTCACTAGATTGTTTGTTATGCAGCATTTGGTAGCCGTAAATAATTGATACAAGTTTGGACCTGTTCACGCTGACTGCACAGAAGAGGAGCCCTTAACACTGACCTATGTTTGGTGGAGTCTGATTCTGGCAAAAGAGATGTTCTGGGCAGGACTTGCTGGTGGAGCTGACTCATGGGTGTCACCCCTCAGTTACTGTTCTGATTTATTTGGTATCTCCATTGCTCATGAACTCTCAAGCATGAATATACTTTTTCCTATCACAGAGTAAATAATGGAGCCCTGTCAATTCCACAGTTCGTCAGTCATATGCACATTAGACTCACCTCTGCTGACAAGCTCTTCTGCTCACTCTCCCAAATGAGCAGACATGAGACAGTAACATTCTTTTTTCACTTCTCCTAGGTGTTTACATTGTAGATCACAAGTACTTCCTTGCCTGGCACTATCATTTTAACGAACTCCATCAGCAATACACATTCAGATAACTCCAGAACCATGTACCCACACTCAAAGTCTGTAAATAATAGAAATGCTGTATTGAAATTACCAGGATTTTTGCTACGTGCTTATATACATTAGGCTATTTAATCCTCACGTGAGCGTGCAGTAATACCATTATAGCAACATTTCAGAAGGAACAAAAGATGGATCTTTAAAAATCTGTAATGCAGGTGAAAGATAAAATCCATACTATATTAGGATAATGTCAATATGATGTCAAAGAGTTCTCATAAACTGACCAGAAAAATGACAAATGGCCCCACAGAAACTGGCAAAGAATAGGAATTTATGGAAGAAGTCCAAATGGCCAAGAATCAGAGGAAAAGATACTTCAATTCTCTGGAAATTAGGCAAATGCAAATTAAAGTAACAATGAAATATTATTCTATACCCATTGAACTGGCAAAAATTAAAAAGAGTTATAACACCTCCTGCTGGTGGAGATGAGGGCAAAGGACATTCTCCTGAATGGCTGGTAGATGTGGAGACTGTGATCCAGGAAGTCATCGGCTTGCCCAAGTTAACACATAATAAACAGCAGAGTCATCATTCAAATCTGTATACAATGAGCACCAAAGCTTATGCTATTAACTACTAAATAACTGGAAGGAATGTAGAGATCTATCTAGAGGGTTTTCAAGTGGTTTTTAATATATACATATACATACATACATATACAGTATGTATATATAAATATATAATTTAATATATAATATATTAAATTATATAATAAATAGAATTTATATATTTAAATAAAATAAATATATAAATAAAATAAAATAATAAATAAAATAGATATATAATAAATAAAATATATAAATATTATATATGTATAAAATCAGCAGAATCTCTCTCCAAATAACATCTCACAGAAAGTCCTAGTCTCATGAAAGAAACAGCAAAGAGCTGCTATGGTTGAAGATGAGGTTGGGTGTGGAGGGGATGGTTTCAGTCTCTCCTCCTTGCCCCTATCCTCATTATACAGCCAAAGAATCTCTAGATCTCCATGGAACAGAGTTCGAAAATGGCTATCAAGCCCAATCCCTCAATTTCAGAGTATCAGGGGCATAAGTGAATGGCCCAGAGAAGGCAGGAATTGCTTGAGGTCATACAACCCATCATAGCAGAGCAGGGACTAAGATTAGCACTCCTGCTATATGACTCTCAGGGTTCTGGATAGTCGTAACTGTCATGATCGTGCCCACAGGCATCCTTCATTCAGCACCTTCTAGGTGTCCAGCAATGTCGTGCTTCATGTCCACTCCTCACAGTGACCCAGCATGAGGTGACCAAAGCCTAGAAGAGTGACAGGACATGCCCAACCCTGTACACCTAGGAAGTAACCAAGACAGGATTTGGACCAGGTCTACCTGAATCCAAACCAGCAGTGTCCTCCACTGTACAGAATTACCCCAGGTAAAGCAGCTGTGGGTTATGAAGAATGTAGGCAGATGGGGCAGGAACTTTAGCCCAGAGCCCCCATGCATGATCCCTCAATCCCACCTGCCACGTTGTGTTCCATCAAGATCTTCACCGTCTTTCTTTATGCATCAGCTCCCGACCACTCAGTACCCAGCACTGCCCAAAAACTAGATAGCACTTAGCAGCTGTTATTTCCTGGCTGTTCATTCTTAGAGGCTAGCTGTAAGTCACCTATGGGGAGGGAGGTGGACTGAAGGCAGACAGTCCTGGGCTCACAGCCTAATCAGACATTTCCCAGCTGTGTGATTGTAAACAAATTAATCGACTGCTCTGTCCATCTGCTCCTTCAAAGATAAAGCAGGGTTCTACAGTAATTGCGCTGTACCCATTAGGATGCTTTGGGATGCAGGTAAAAACCCCAACACACACTGGCCAAAACATTGACAGAATCTATCATCTCACATAACAGGAGGTCCGCCAGGCAGAGTCCCTTTTGGGGTATAGATTTAGCAGCGCAAGGATGTCAAGGAAGATGTAGCTCCCTCATCTTTCAACACTGCCATCTTCAGAGTTAGTTTCCTTTTCTGGCATATAGTAAGATGGCTGTCTGAATTGCAGGTGTCACATTTATTAATACATAGCTACAAGCAGTAAAGAGTATCCCTCCCTTCTGATGCCTCCTTCTTAGTAATAGAAAGTTTCCAAAACACCATTAACAAATTTTCTCTCACCTCTAATTGGACAGAACTGGGTCACATGCTAACCCTTAAACCAATCATTGGCAAGGGAAATAGTATTGCTGTGATTAGCTGGAACCAATCATCTGCAGCGCAATGTCTGATGAGAAGCCAACTATTTCTTTTGAAACAATGCATTTAAGAAGGATTTGCTGTGCTAAATGGACAGCCCGGTGGCACTTCTGCTTTTTTTTCAACTTTGGATCTAGGACACTGGAAACACTCAGCAACTAGTGAGTGAGGGTATGAGTGAGTGAATGAATAAATGAAGAATTTCTTTCCTCTCATTGCTTTCTCCATTGCCCAACTCAATCATCTCTGGATGACCTCAATGCCCAAATGAAGCCACAAAAGATGGTGGATCTGGAACAAATTAGGAAATAATTTGAACTCTCTGGAAAGCTCTACTGAAGAGATGAGTGAATCTGGGCCAAGCCCAAGTTGTCTATGTCCAAAAATACTCATCAACTTGTCAACAGACTCTCTTGGGTGAGGGTGGACACCACATGGCCCACTTACTGATTTCGTCAGTGGTGGTGTTGCTGCTAGTGTTCTAAATGAGTTGTCCCTGGTATTGAGATAATTTTGGAAGCTCTTTTTAGGAGTATGGTTAATGACAGACATGGTTGTTCAGAATAAATAGCCAACCTAGTTTTGGCAGTGGGACAATAAAACATTTCTGCCAGAGGAAATAAAATGGGCAGGGTTGACCACCTCTAACTGGAATTTTGGTGGTCTCTATCCAAGATAGGGGCTGTCTGGTTATTTTGCCTCATGTTGGAGCCACAGTGGGAGACGACAGTGGCTGTCTTCACATTCCACCAGGAAATTAGTCTCTCTCTGGGAATTCATGCTGAAGGCTACCAGTTAGAACTGAACTGAAAGGAAAGATACAGCATCCCCACTACTATGAGTATGGTTAATAACAGACATGGTTGTCCAGAGTAAATAGCCAACCTAGTTTTGGCAACCCTCTGTGGTTGGAGACAAACCATGGGAAGGTGCTCAAATTTCGGTTTATCCATGTATAAGGTGGGGTTTGGATGACATGATAAACCTTGAGAAACACAGAAGGCAATGTTGGGTAGAAATGGGATCATATGGCCCACAGTCATGCTGTGAGTTTTGGCAATTGTGGTAGGGGTACAATTTGCTCACAATTTTTTTCCTTCTCCACTCTCAGTACATTTCACTGTGGGTGGAGTGTACATTCCTATCCCATTGATACTGGGCTGGACCATACAACTTGTGTTAGCCAATAGTAAATGTTTAGAAATGCTGAAGTAACTTTGGGCCACTTCTGAGCTTAAGCCTTACACAGTTTTGCCTGTGTTTTCATGTGCTCTCTTGAGATTTCTGTTCCCTTCCTTTAGAAGGGCATGTCCTGCGAGGCCACTGGCTCCAGAATGAAAGACAAAGGGAGCAGGGTCTTTCCTAACCTGCAGAGCCATCCCCAGATGATCCACAGGACTATTAGATAAATAAATAAAGTTGGCTTTGTCATGAGACAGGAATCATCATCCCCATTTTAGAGATGAGAAAACTGAGGCTCTGTGAAATTAGGGGACTTGTCCAAGGTCACACAATCCAAAATCTGCAGAGCTGGGATTTAAATGGCCCCAAAGGCTGGATTTTCCTGCTCTCTTTTGCTCCATTCAAGTGAATGATCAAGAATACAAGTGTCAGCCGAGCACAGTGGCTCATGCCTGTCATCCCAGCACTTTGGGAGGCCAAGGCAGGTGGATTGCCTGAGCACAGGAGTTTGAGACCAGCCTGGGGAATATGATGAAACCCTGTCTCTACCAAAAAATACAAAAAACTAGTCAGGCATGGTGGCACATGCCTGTGGTCCCAGTTTCTCAGGAGGCTGAGGTGGGAGGATCACTTAAGCCTGGGAGGCAGAGGTTGTAGTGAGCCAAGATCACTCCACTGTACTCCAACCTGGGTTGGAGTGAGACCCCATCTCAAAAAAAGAAGGAACAGAAGTGTAATTCCTTAAGGGCACAAGACCACTGCTCTGCCATCTGGGTATAGACAGAAAAATAGAAGCCTCTTCTGGAAAGCCCCTCTCCAGAGACCCATTGAGCTGACCCCAAATTCATAACTCTACAGAAGGTCTAAAAGTGGTCCCAGGCAGATGGGTCGTCGTCACCTGGACAGGTCTCAGTATCTGCTGCTGCTGCTGTGTGAGCATCCTGTAGAAGAAGCCAAGAGGAGACTCACTCCCTCCTACTGGGGGATGCCATTCTGTTCTTAAAGGTATTTATTGAGCACCTACTGCTTACCAGAAATAAATGGGATGCCTTGAGAAACCCGAGGTCATTTGTAGATAAGGGAAGGAAATACATTTCAAAGTTCTCAGCCTCACATCCGAGACTGTTTTCACCTGACTCCAAACAAACCACTATTGTTACTTACGTCAACACTTCATCCTCTCCTACCCCTCCGTTCACTCTAAACTCAGCCATATGAAAATTGCTTTGCTCCAAGCTTTTGCTTAACTTGTTCCTGTGGCCTGGGATGCACTTCTCTGTTCCATCTCAATTATGACATTTCTGTTCAACATTAAAGTGTGATGGGCCACCTTGGAGCCCTCTTTCCCAATCCCCTTCTCTGGGCTCTTTGTTGTCTGTGACAGCCATCTCGATGCTGGTCTACATGGAGGCCTGACTTTCCCACAAGCCCACGGTTTCCCACAAACAGAGATGTTTCTTTACTCATTTTGTATCACTTCCCAGCACAACAGGTAGCACAAATGCCAGATACTGGGTAGAAAATGTATGTGAACATTATGCCCTTAGTAGTATAGAGCAATTTGGAATTTATTTGTTAGTGAGCTCCAGGTTTAAGTCCCAGATTCCCTTCTTTCTAGCTCTGTGACTGTGGGGAAATAGCTCACCTCTCTGAGCACCGCCAGACACTATTGTTGAAGATTCCGTAAGATAAGCAACTAGCACTCAAGAAATGTAACCTATTCTTACAGATCACATAACCCTCAAGAAATGTGATCTATTCTTACAGATCACATATCCCTCAAGAAATGTGATATATTCTTACTACTGTTGTTGTTATCATCCGTTACCTTTGATTCTGGGATAATGGGCAATGATTATCCTAGATTCCAGGGGTCAGAAAATTTGTCTTTAAGAGCCAGAGTGTAAGTATTGCAGGTTTTGTGGTCCATGTAGTGTCTGTTGTGCTACTCAACCGTGCCGTTGTACCATGAAAGCAGGCACAGAAAATACACAAATGAATGAGCATGACTGTGTTCCAATAAAACTTTATTTACATAAACTGGCAGTGGGCCAAATTTAGACCGTGGTTTGCTCACAGGCTGTGTAAGCATCCTGTAGAAGAAGGTAGAACTCGGGCTGTGTACCTCAATTCTAAAAGTCACTGCAAGGGGGAACCTGTGGCAGGGGAGGGGTCATTCTTGGCTTGCCAAGCAGAAGAAGAAATGAAGAAATCATAGCGCACTGACACATGAGCTCTGGATTCAGACAGACATGAGTCCTGAAGCCACTTCGATCAGCTGCTGTGTATGACTTTGGGCAAAAGACCCCTCTCTGTTTAAGCTTCAGTTTCCTCGTTTATTAAATGGAAAAAACAACAACCCGTATTTCCCAGGCTTGTGGGGAGCATAAAAGTGTTTAGCTACCTTGCTAGAATTTATAGGAGCTGTGTCAAAATGTCAGAGAAAGGGAACATTACTGAGACCCTAGGCAGTGGGAAGGAAAAAAAAAATCGAAATGGAAAATGCTGACCTTCTATTAGCTTCTAGTACACGGAATTTCTCAGCAAGACCTTGTAAATCGCTTAACTTTTGGCAAGGCTGACATTTGGAGGTTGATAAACTCAGGTATCACTCATAACCAGGAAGCTTTTTTTTTCAAGAGGACACGAGAGCCCTAGCATTACGATCCCAACACCTCTAATCTCACCCCCAAACAGGTGCAGGTAGGGGACAGGGTCTTGGCACCTCTGGAGTTCCAAGACCTGTCCTTTGTCAGGGGCTGGGCAACGTTCCCCAGTCCTGCCAGTATGATGGGAGATGGAGGTGGGAGTCTTGTGGGTGGGATATTTTTCTCCTGATGATCCAAAATGGAGGGGGAATTCGGGGCGGGGAGGGAGCACAGATTAATACTGGAAAGCAAGGGGATTAAAAAAGATTAAAGAGGGTAAAGAGAAACGAATGCTGATCTAGTGGATACTTCTGACTCAGAACGCCAGGTTTTTCCCTGATTCCAATAAGCTCTTTAAAAAATTCATGAGGTTTCTGTTTCTCTGAGTATTTATTCGGGGCCCCGGGATAAACTCTGCTTTCATTGTGGGCAAGTCCTGGGGGGAAGGCATAATTTGTACAGTTCAGGGTAATAAATTACACAATGTCAACATGTTCAGTCACTAATGCCCTTCAGCTGTCCCAGGCCCTATTAATGAGGGGTGGCCAGAATGAGAAAGGCAACCATTCTCTGGCTTTTTTCCTCCTTTCTTTGTTTCCTTCCCTTCATTTCTGAGGGGGCTTCCCTGTGTCAGGCACTGGGGACATAGAGATGAAAAGGCCATTGAAAAGACACAGTTTTGCCAGGCATGGTGATGTGCACCTGTACTGCCAGCTACACCGGAGGTTGAGGCGGGAGGATCTCTTGAGCCCAGGAGTTAGAGATCAGCCTGGGCAACATAGCGAGACCCTGTCTCTAATAAAAGAAAAGAAGAAAAAAGGTCACAGATGATGGAGACGACACTTTCATGGAGAGTTCTAAGGCAATGTGATGGGTCCTAGAATAGGCGCCAGCAGGTTCTCTCCAGCAGCATTCACCAAGTCATGCTATATAGTCACGGTGGCACTAGGGTCGGGAAAAGGGCAGGAAGACACAAACCTTCTACTCATGCCTCCATTCTCTCATTTAAAATTGGACGCATGATCCTCCAGACAGGGCAGCCTCTAAAAAGTTAATACTTTTAAACCTATAAAGATGAAAAAAAGACTAGAAACTACCTAATGTCCAACAATAGGAGGCCAGTTATGTAAATTAGGCTACTTAGTGTCATATGATGTGGCCATTAAAGTAATGAGGATGGAGGTTGTGTAGCAACATGGAAAAGATGTGTACAAACTAAGTCTGGCAGTGAAAGGTGAAAACTGCATTTTACTAAACGAGAAAACAAAAGAAACTTCGTAAGGATCTGGTTGCCCTGGGGAGTTGAATCTGGAGGAGTGAGTATTTTGGGGACTGGCTCACATGCCTGTCTCCCCACTGGATTTGGGTACTTGGGGACCAGGGACCAGGGGCTGTGAGAGATATATGTAAAATCTCCGGCTCCTAACCCTGTTGCCCAGCTAGGGTGGATAAAAAATGTGTGAGAGAAGACAGGACATTGATGCCGCTCGTCCCTGCATCCTGGGCAGAGCACAGTAACTTGCACATAGAGGTTGAAATTGCAGCCCTGGAACATAGAGGGAGGGCTGGATGAGCAACAAGGGAAGATGGAAGGAGAGAGAGAGAAAGGGGAGAAATGAGAAAAAGAGAAAGAGAAAATGAGGTAGAAAGGAGGGGAAGGAGAGAAAAGGATGATTCTGCCTCAATTTAAAGCACTAACATATATTCGAGAAGTTATTTCTGCCAGGATCTAGACTCCTACACCTTGTATGGTTACCTCCTGTAAAAAGCTGTTTCCTCTGTGGCCCCAAAGTGAGGCACATGGAAGCTGCAGCCTTGGAGCTCTCTGGGACAGCTCTGGGCCCCAAGGCAGGCACATGCTGAGGAACCTGGGGAAGGAGAGTGGGAGTGGACCTTAGCGTTGAGCTGCTTTTTGGGCTCTGCCCACCCCATGATCAGTCTCAAGCTGTTGAATCCCCAAAGCAAACTTCAAAAAACTCTGGATTTTACTGATGGTTTAATGGGGCCCAGAGGATGGCGATTACAAAGCATATCCAAGAGCAAAGCTCCCTGAAGATCCCCTTCTGGTGTCTCTGCCTTCCCTGGATTTCCATTTCTTCTGGAAGTTGCCACGCCTCTCCCTTCTCCTCTCTGCCAGTCTTCTTCAGTCATGCTTGTTTCTCTCTCCACCCCTTGTCCTCATCCACCTTGTTCCTCTAAACTCCCCCCCGCATGCACACCCACCCTGCAATCAATACCAAGTCCCAGCTATTGGCCACACCCCACATGTCCAGCTTCCCCAGCCAGCCCGTAATTTCTTCCCAGAAGTCTGTTCCTTGCAGCATTTTTTCTGTCTAGCATCATGTTGGAATTTGATTAGTAACGTAAGTCTCTGGCGACTGGGATGAGCTCTAAGTTTAAATTTAATCTTTGCAAGCCAGGTGACCTCAGACAAGCGACATCATCCTTCTGGACAAGTTTTCCTGTCCACAAAATGAGGATCAGACGAACACATGCCTAAAAAGATTTCTGTGAATATTTAACAAGATGATGCATGCAAGGTGCTGGTTTAGAGAGAGCATGAAGTTGTTCTTAGCCATCAGTACTATTATTTATCCACCGGAACATTCTGTGAGGTCAGTAGAGCAAGACTATGGTCTTCATTTTGTTATGAACAAACCAAGGACCAGAAAGGTGAGTTGACTTGCCCAAGGTTGCACAGGACCAAGCAGCCAAGTCAGAGGTCAAGTTTAGTTCCTTGAGCCCAGACTCTTTGGATATCACCCCAATTCTTTGAGGTCAAGCATTAAGCTGGCAGGTACTGTTATAGGAGTTATTAAGAAATTATTTTAGCCAGATAGGAAAAGGGGTCCTTAGGAAGTTTTCGTTTGTTTTAAAGCAGCCTCAGAAAAGTTTCTTGTCTAGCAGGAAAGTCCCAGCTCTTGGTGGGGGAGAAGCGGGTGCCACCTTTGATATGCAAATACAGGCAATTAGAAACTGGGTCCACCCAAATATGGCGATTCCCACTGCCTTCTTCCTGCCCTTGCCCTCACATGTGCCTGGCAACATGGCTGCCCCCACATATCCCCATGTGTGTAGAACATCATGGCGTCCTGGATTTGCATATTAAAAGGCTAGGGTGGGAAGGCCAGTTTTTTCGTGGGCTACATGAGTGACATGCCTGGTCAAACCAATCCCCTGAGCCCTATGCAAATAAGACACCACCTCCTCCAACCTCCTCCTATCAGCAGCCACTTTTGTGCCACACACGGGGTTTTCCCTTTGTTGGAGTCCCCCCTCCCACTGGGGGAGCTGTTTTCTTCTTCCTTCCTTCTTTCTTGCCTGTTAAACTTTTTGCTCCTTAAAACCAGTCTACATGCGTCCCTGTCGTTTTATCCAATTCAGGGCGAGACGGAGAATCCTGGTGTTCCTCCACTCATCGGAGATCTATCAGTACTAGTGGCTATGAACCTCCACATCTTTGGCTCTTTACATCCCAGGTCCTAGAGGTCAAGCCCTGCAAAGGCAAGTACTGGCGAGTGGAGGGCCCTGCAGCCTGGATGCTGTTAGCGCACTCTGGGGAAGGAGGGTTCTCCTTCCTGGCTTCAGTTTTAAGAGGCTCAACATTAAATTATGATGATATATGGCATGGGATTCTGCTGCCTTCTAGCCCCTGACAATTACATTTCTTCCAGGCACAACTCCAGAGAACCCATTTTGTTGTTCTCGGCAGAGTCTGGAGAGACCTGCAGGAAATTTGGTGCCCTCATGAGCCATTTCTCACATCAGCCACTCAGAGACTTCCTATATAGTTTGACTATGTGGTACCCCTCTCTGGGGTGTTGTTGTCGTTATTCTAAAGCTCAGATTCAAAGGTTGTCACTGGATCCCAAGCTATCTGCCAAGATTCCCTCCCCTTCCTCTGCCAACATCATCACTTGGTACTTCACAGTATTGCATGGTGTCTAGGGGATTCTGGAGTCAGATCGATGTGAGCTCAAAGCCTAGGTGTTACTCTATGAACTGGGTAAATTATTCAGTCCCTCTCAGCTTCTATATCTTCACCTGTAAAATGGATATTTATATAATTATGGAAAACAGGTAAATAATACTTCATAGTATGGTATGATAATTCTATGAGATTGTATCAGAGATACAACTACTATGATGCCACGTAATAAATAACCATAAAACCTTAGGGACACATGAAAATTGGCAACTCAAAGAAGAAATATAAGCAGCCAATGCATGCACACATAAAAAGTCTTCATCACACTAGTAAACAAAGAAAGGCAAATAAAGAAAAAACAAGATGTTAGTTTTCACTTATGTCTAATTGGCAATGTTTTAAAATACAGACTTTACATTTTAGAACAGTTTTAGATTGACAGAAAATTTAATAAGATAGTTTGGAGTTCCCAGTCTTACCTATTAGTAGCATCTTATCTTAATGTGATATATTTGTTTCAGCTAATGAACCAATATTGATAGAAAATTATTAACTAAAGTCTATGTCTTATTCAAATATCTTTAGGTTTTACCTAATGTCCTTTGTTTTGAGCCTAGAATCCCATCCAGGTAGCATTTACATATAGTCATCATGTCTCCTTATATTCCTCTTGACTATGATAGTTATGTACTTTCCTTGTTTTTAATTACCTTGAGAGTTTTGAGGAGCACTGGTCAGGTATTTTGTAGAATGTCCCTCCATTAGGATTTATCTGATTTTTTTTAATGGATTGACTCAGGTTATGGGCCTGTAGGAGTAAGACCAGAGAGGTAACTGGAATTTTCATCACATTATATCAAGGGTACATACTAACAGCATGACTTATGACTATTGGTATTGGCCTTGATAACCTGGCTAAGGTAGTCTTTGTCAGGTATCTCCAACCCACACCAAAAGAGTGGGGAGTTATGCTCTCCCTCTTTGAGGGCAGAGCATCTAGGTAAATTGTTTGAAATTAGGTTGCATGAGAGATTATTCTCTTCTCCCCCATTCATTAAGCTATTCAGTCACTTATTTGTATCAGTATACACTCAGAGATATATGATTTATACCTTGAGTTATAACTCAATTCTTTGTTTATTTATCTTTTTCCAATTATTTCAGCTTTGGCCATTGGAAGCTCTTTCAGTTGGCTTCTGAGCTTCTTTGATATACACTCATCATTTGTTTTAGCACATCCTTGCAATCTGGCACTATAAAATGCTCCAGGCTCATCTTGTGCTTTTACTGCCCCAGTCATTGAAACAGCTATTTCTCCAAGTAGCTCTGGTTCCTTTTATTGGAGAATGGTATTAGTAACCAAGATCTGGGCATTAGGTGTTTTTGTTGCTACAGGGATGCTTCTAGGCCCTCTAGGCTGGCATATTTTCTTATGATCTGTGAATACACTAACCTGTGTAAATACACATATCTATAAATATTTCTCTATGTAACCATCTGTATCCATACTAAGCTAAATGTTGAGTTCATACTGATGTCCCCAGCTCTGATTCATTGCCACATGGATCATCTAGCTTCCTGCCCTGGCTTATCTGTAAACTCCCACTCCAACAGTGAGAAACATGACTTTCACCAACTTATATCCATTTACTTAATTCTTCAACTCTAGTATGCATGTATAGCAGTATCAGAATTGTTAACCTGTATTTCTGTGGGAAACAACTTCATCAACTAGAGTACAGTCTTTATGTACAGTTCCTTCTCCCTTTTGTCTTCCAGACTCCATTTATTTCCAAAGTTATGTCAGCACCTCCCCTCACACTCTCTTCAATGTGGTTGTTTCAGGCATTTGCAATACAGTTAGCTTCTTTGTCATAGTCTGCATTACTTCCTGGGATTCCAGCTCCTTAAATGATTTTTTAAAATTGCATTCATTAAGGTTCACTCTTTGTGCTTGAAAGTTCTACGGGTTTTGATAAATGCTTAATGTCTTGCGTTCACCATTACAGTATGATGCAGAATTTCATTACTTTCTTAAAAATCCATTTGCTCCACCTACTCATCCCTATACCCTCTCTCTAAATCCCTAGCATCAACTGCTCATTTTACTCTCTCTTGAGTTTTGTCTTTCCCAGAATGGGTGATGATGTTTTCAAGTGCTAATATTTATTAAATAGTATCACTGAGATTATGAAGAAATAGGCCTCTGTTATGCTACATGTTGCAGTTTGCTCATTCATGGCCTAAATATCTTTTTTTAAAAAAGGAAAAGGGGTGCCTATTTTTTATTTTTAATCCAGCAAATTCCACAACTAAAAGTTTACCAAAAGTAAATCATTCTGAATGAGTACAATGATTTGGTATGAGGATGTCTATGGCAGTATTTTTTTATTATCATGAAATTATCCATCAATTCAATAAATATTTAGTGTGTGCTTACCATGTGCTGTTCACTATTTTAGGCACTGGAGATTATAACTCAACAAGAAAAGACAAAAATTCCTGCCTTCAAAAATCCAATATACCTCATATAACTTGTATCCTAGTAATTAAAGACAGGCACACACATATGCATACATGCATGTATATGTGCACACACACATACATATTCTGATGATGGTAGGAGTAGGAAGAAAATAAATCAGGGAAGGTCATTAGGCAATGCCTCTGTGGTTGGCAGGGTGATTTACCTCACTGCCCATGGAGTCCTTTGGGGATTAGAGAAACTCAAGGTGTCCTGAGCTACTTCTGGTGGCTAATGTGAAAAGTATAAAGGACAAAATTATTTCCGAGCATCTCCTGGCAAAGAGTTGTAGTGAGGTTGTGAGCATTTGATGAGACAGAGAAGGAGGAAGGGGTGAGAGTTTTATGAGGAGCATACAGGTCTCCTGAGGCACACTCCTCACCCCTGCCAGTGCTGACTAAAGCAGAGGACAGGGTATTTATCTGGAACATACAGAACTTTGGAGGTTCCTCTTGGCTGCAGAAAAACACCAACCAGCCATTAAAAACAATGTGTTGATAAATACTTAATATGAAAAAATATTCATAATATATTTTACATGAGTAAAAAGCAACTAAAGACTGTATATACATTATGGGAATATTTTGGTCACATAAAATGTAAATACTTCTGTATATATAAACGTACAGAAAACATGAAATAGAATGTTGTCTCTGGGTAATGGGATTAAAAATATTTTTAAAATTGCCTCTTTTCCTTATACTCATGTAACAAATATGCACATGTACCCCCTGAATCTAAAGTAAAATAAAATTTTAAGAATCAACTTGTGGAAAATTAACACCTTGATTTTTCGATCTATAAATATGGCACACCACTTCATTTCTTTAATTCTTTATTAAGCTCTTTCAGCAATACTATGATTTTATTTTTACTTTAACATTATTGGAAGTCTTTGGTTAAGTTCATTCCTAACTTTTCTGTGCTCATTAACACCAGTGTAAATAGAATTAATTAATTTCAGTTTCTAATAGTTTGTAGCAAGTATATACAATTTATTTTTGTATATTTTGCATATTAACATGGAATTCTATATTCACTTTGTATTTCCTATGATTATTTGTAGATTTTATAAATACTATGCAGGGAAATAATCACATCATTTACAAATAGATTTTACTTAACTCATTCCTTTTCATCAGCATGCTTTTTATTAATATTTTTTCTTTTTGCCTTCTTAGATGATTATGGTCCCCAGTAAAATGTTAAATAGAAGTGGTCCAGCTTGTCCTTGTTTTGCTAGTAAGGGGAGAACATTCAATATTCAATTATTAAGTATGGCATTACCTAAGATATTTTATTGATGTCCCTTTTCAGATTGAGGAAAGTACATTCTCCTCCTAGTTTTCTGAGAGTTTTTCTAAATATTGCATATGAAAATTATGTTTTGTTCAATGCTTTTCTTAAACTTTTATGGTTTTTTCCCGTTAATCTGATAATATCATGAGTTACAATTTTATTTATTTATTTATTTATTTATTTATTTATTTATTTCTTGAGACAGAGTCTTGCTCTGTCTGTCGCGCAGGCTGGAGTGCAGTGGTGCAACCTCGGCTCACTACAAGCTCTGCCTCCCAGGTTCACGCCATTCTCCTGCCTCAGCCTCCTGAGTAGCTGGGACTACAGGCGCCCGCCACCACGCCCAGCTAATTTCTTTTGTATTTTTAGTAGAGAAGAGGTTTCACCATGTTAGCCAGGATGGGTCTCGATCTCCTGACCTTGTGATCTGCCTGCCTCAGTCCCCCAAAGTGCTGGGAATACAGGCGTGAGCCACTGAGCCCAGTCTTTATTTTTTATTTCTAAGGAAGTTCCCATTAGTCATTGTATTAGGTTGTTCTTGCATTGCTATAAAGAAATACCTGAGGCTAGGTAATCTATAAAGAAAAGAGAATTAATTGGCTCATGGTTCTGCAGGCTGTACAGGAAGCATGGTGCTGGCATCTGCTTGGCTTCTGAGGAGGCCTCAGGGAGATTTTCCTCATTGTGGGAGGTGAAGCAGGAGCAGATATCTCATGTGGTCAGAGCAGGAGCAAAAGAGAGAGTGGGAGGTGCCAAAAACTTTTAAACAACCTGATCTCATGTGAACTCACTCATCACCAAGGGGATGGTGCTAAGCCATTCATGAGAAATCCACTCCCACGATCCAAACACCTCCCACCATGTCCCACCTCCAATACTGAGGATTATATTTCAACGTGAAATGGGGCAGGGACACAGATCCAAACCATATCAGTCATGTAATATCCTTCATATATGTGCCCCCAAAACACACACAGCTGAATATGATTTAATACTTGATTAATGATT
Organism: Theropithecus gelada; assembly: GCF_003255815.1. NCBI lineage: Eukaryota > Metazoa > Chordata > Mammalia > Primates > Cercopithecidae > Theropithecus > Theropithecus gelada. The sequence continues at coordinate 67,090,082 of NC_037679.1, read as the reverse complement.
TTTCTGCCTAATTTAATAAGGGATGGCTCACTTTAATTTTATTTTAGCATCAATTTCTTCATTATCAGTGTCATGGTAGCCTCATGAAAATAATAAAAGGTAGTTAGACTTTTAAAATTTTTCTCTTTTTTTACTTATCTGTGTTTTCTTAAGTTTCTACAGTCAAAATTTATATTGCTTTTGTAATCATAAGGGGAAAAGTGAGAACAACAGAAAATAATGTAGAAATGGATGTTAAAACTATCTTCAGTAAGAATCAATCATGATATCTAGAGAGATAAATTACCACTTCCCAAGAATACTGCCTCCAACCTATAGGGAGTGCCTTGCACCTCTGCCTTCCCTTGCAGCTGGGGATCAAGGCACAAACCCTTTCCAATCCTGAGATACCACGCTTGCTTCTCTGAATTTTATCTGTGGCTTTCTCTCGTGTTTGGTGGGACTTTGGAAGCAGGAGTGTGGATGAGAGTGGACTCTTCAACCTAGACTTAAGAATTTCACAGAGGCAGACAGAAAGGGGTTTCTCCCACTTACCACAAACACCTCTAAGTCTCTCAACCTGGCTCATTGGACTAGAGAGCATCATGGTGACAATTTCCTCCAGCATAAGACCTGGTACTCGAAGGTTTTCTGTTCTGAGTGAGCAAAAAGTGGTGCCAACCTTGATGAGGACAGAGAGTGAGTAAAAGGCAACATCACCTAGGACATCAGAGTGGAGCTAACATGTTTGGTATAAAAATTGGCTGCAGTACATCCCTAAACACCTTTCTCACGCTAGAGCATTTACCAAGCATCACTTCATTCCCTCCCATACCATCACCCATGCCTGGGAATCAGAGGTGAATCAGATGTGGATCTAGCCCTCAGAAATCTCCATATCCAGGAAGGGATGTAAATCATAGGCACATATCATCTTAGTACCAGGCAGATATTAAAAAACAACAGAAGAAAGCAGTTGAGAAAACAGAACGTTTACTTCCAGCTGGGCTGGGAGCCCCAGGGAAGATTTGTGAACTCTATGCAAAATGAACTCCAGGAAACTGCCTAGGAAGGACCTACTCTGAGGGCCAAAGCATGGGGAGTGAGTAAAATGAGAAACAACTCTATGAATATGAGGCTAGTTTTCTGACATCATTGTATTTCACTTTTTGAAATAGAAATATACATAATTTTTTCTAACATAAAAAAGTACTTTATGCTCATACTAAAATAGCCACATATATTCCAGTGTGGGGCTATCATGCAATTTATTCAACAGCTCTCATTGGTTAGTCAAGTGGATTGTTTTCAAGTTTTCATGATTAGAAGTGACCCTATGATGAATACATGTATTTAGACTTTGTCCAATTTTATTTTAGGATAAATTTCTGGGAGGAAAATTGTTTGATTGAAGTGCATATATTTCAAAGTTTTTAATATATACTGCAAAATTTTCCTACCTGGACCAATTTACATTCAAAGGCATGAGAGTGGCCATGTGTCCACAATTGCCTAATTATATATTATCATTCTTTTTAATCTGCTTGCTCTGTGAAATGATGCCATGGAAGCTCATAAGCCAAATGATATAAACTAGTCTGTCACCATTTTATTTTGTCTTTTCCCCTTCATTGAGCTCAGTGGCTCAAATGAAAACCTCTGAAATCCTCCATGCACCACACCTAGAAATGTCCCTGCACTCTTTTCCCAGTGTCAACTTGAGAGCAGATGGCTTATAAGCTCACTCTAAAAGCAACATTTTCTTTATCTTTCTCAGGTCAGGTTTTGAAAACCTGGGCTGCAGGGGAGGAGGCCTATGTTGTGGTAGAGAGATGACCTGGTTCTTAAGAATGAATATTTTATTCATACCCCTGGTGTGCATCAGCATTTCTGCAACTGTCTCTGTCTCTGCTTGGCATGGATCACTTAGAACCTCCAAGGCAGACCTCTGCTATAAGCACCCTTGTCACTCTGGGGACCCATCCCATTTCCCAGCCATTTGTGAGCCAATGTCTCCATAATGCAGGGGTGGCAGGATAATGGGAAGTCCTTAGATCTTGAGAGAACCGACTTGGGTGGTGTTTAACAAAGAATGTCTCTATAATGCTTAGTTCCAAGTCTCCTTATGTGCTGGGGAAACCAGGCTGATTAAGGAGGAAAAGTGAGGCACAGAGAAGGGGAGACATCCACATGAGGTCATACAGCAATCACCCTTCCTAAAACCTTATCACCCGAGTCCTCTGTTGGAACTCACTGCCTCCCCCGTGGCAAACTCCTGATTCTAAATCTCAGCACACTGTGCATCTCATGCAGAGGGTTGTTTATGATGTTACATTATCAAGCTTTTAAAAGTCCAGATGGTTCCAGTTGTGGGGGGTCTATGGGCCATAAAACTGTCATCCTCACAACTCAAGCCTCTCTTGTGGTAATGATGTAATCTGTTTGCAGAAAAAGGCCCCAGTCCAGGCTGTCACTAGAGCAGTCACCTCTGATGGAGGCACAACCAGGGATAGGGAGTGTTCATGATAGTTCTATTCTGAGCTGTGAAAAGCAACTTTCCTTTGACTGTGTTTTCTAGCACATAAGGGCCCAATGTATTAGAGAAATGCAGGAATCAGACCTCTGTACCCACCTCATCTCCTACTTCTTTTCAAGCACAACTGCAGAACTTCTTCCCCCTATGAGCTCTTGAGTGTGCATTTACACTTCAGGGAATGTCCTCTCTTACTTTTGTCTTTAAAACCCTTTAGAACTGTAGGTACAAATCTCAGCTCTGAGGTTGTCTAACTGACTCAGGACAAGTCATTTCATCTATATGATCATTTATTTCCTCATCTTTCAAATGGTGTCAGTAATAGATCCAGCCTCATAGGATTGCTTCAAGGATTAAGCAAATAATCCTCATGGGCTGAGGTTGAGGACATTTTGGCTATAACAGAAACCCACTCAGACTAATTAAAGCAGAAAAAAGCAGGGTGAGGATTTGCTCAGAAAGGGCACAAACCCAGTCTTAGGATGCAAAATAAGTCACATCATGTATAAATTTTCAGTCACTCACTCCAGACCCCCACATGCAGGAAGTTCAACATGTTCCTCCTAAAATCCCACTTGCACACTCACTTGGTGCTGGCCAACACTTCTGAACAGTTTGTGGGTCCCGGGGCAGAATGTTCACAGGCAGCAGATTTCCCCAGAAGACAGCAAAGGATGGAGTCCAAGCAAGGTACCACTGCTGTGCTTGGCTAACTTTTGGGCTGCGGTGAAGACGGCTGTGATGTGGCCTGGTCAGCAGCATTGCAGATCTGGACTGGACTTTGAATAAACCATTTCCTGGATGTCAGGAGAGGAGTGCTCCACTCCCACATACCAAATTGCAGTGCTTAGCCTCAGCTTTCCAGTCATATCCCACTTCCCAAGATCTGGAGTAGGTTCCACGAGGTCAGGAAACTTGCCTATCTTATGTATCGCTGTGTGCCCAGTGTCTGAAACATGGGCCTGGTACAAAGAAGTCATTATATGTTAAGTAGATGGATGGATATGTGGGTAGGTAGGTGGATGGATGGATGGATGGACGGATAGATAGAGAGACAGACAGATAGAGATGGGTGGATTGACGGATGGACAAATCATAGTGTGAAATATCAGCTCCAAATCATGGTTAAGAAATGCTATAAATGAGTACCTTTGGTAAATTACCCTTTTGGAATAGGTAGGTATGTGATGTTTTTAAAAACAGAACAAGTAAACCAACGTTTTAAAAATCATAGGCTAAGAATTTGCTGGTTGCATGAATTTGTCATCTTCACTTGCATTATGCAACAATCACAAGCATGCATGTAAACATATTTATAAAGACAGTCTCTAAATACATGGATGCAATTTCTATTGATGCCTCTGGAATAGAATTAGGTCAAAGGCCACTGGGAAAGGATTGAGAGCAAGCATTTACTGAGTGTCCACCAAGAGTCAAGTTGTTTAATTAAATGCTACCCTGTCAGATCCTCTCTCAACTCTGTGCAGAGGGCATCACCATCCCCGTTTTTCAGGTGGAGGAACTGATGTGCGATGAGGCTACACATGTCCTGCTTGGGGACACACAGCTAGTAGGTGGCAGACTAGCTTTGAATTCAGTTTTGCTCAGTCCCAAATCCCATGCTGTCACCATTTCCCTACATGACCTGGCCGGAAGAGGGCCTATGGTAGGAAAAAAATGGGTGAACATTGTTTAAGGATTAAATCTTGTAAGTCCTGTTATCTCCTTCATCCCACAGCAATTCTGTAAGGGAGGAACTATACTGTTATTAGTCATGCCTCGAAGGTGGGGAAACCGAGATTTAGAGCTAAATGCCACTTCCAAGGTCATTGGAATCAGGAAAGCTCTTTGAGGCCGATTGGATTTCTTGTCTATATGACCCTGGCAAAGGCAGACAATAGACTGGGGCCCTCACAGGCTTGCTCAGTGCCCTAAATTCCTTCACTACACTCTCCTTGGAGTCACAGCTTTTTGACTCTGGTTAAAATGCAAATCATACCTGGAAGGGATAACACAGAAAGTCATTATCAGCCTGGAACAAAGCCAGACGATGTTCATGTCCAAATTCCATTCTCAATACTTTTGGGTTTTTTTTTAATAACTTAAAAAACATTTTTTGGGGAACAATTCATGTTCATTGTAGGAGTTTAGAAAATGCAGAGAGGCAGAAGAAAATAAAAGAATAAAGGAAAGAAAACAATCACCTGAAATCTCCCTGAAGTAGTCATCTTTTCCTGTTGCATCTAGTAATAGTACTCAAATTTTGCAATTTTGCCCTGAGAAACCATATATCCCCCACTCTCCACCCAACTCATTAAGGTAGGGCTTATTCCATGCCCGTACCTTAATGGGGTAGAAGAGCATGTGACCCAGAAATGGCCAATCAGAGCATCACAGCCCTGGCCACAATGATTGGCTCATGGCAGGGTATGCTACCAATTCTAGCCAATAAGGGCTCTGCCCAAATCTTTCAATGGACTCATTTGGAAATATTTTTTTTTCCTCTTCCTAACTGCAAAGAGGATGGGAGCAGATAGTGGCCATTCTTGACCTAGTCTGTGGAAAGCTTACCTGAGAATAAAGCCAGTTCCACAGAGCAGTTGAGGCATGTGTAGTAGTAGAATTTTGATATTGTCTGAGTGTCTGGATCCAACTATACCTGAAGCCAGTGCACTTAGACTTTTCAGGTAGTAAATTGAATTATGTACAATTGCCAGTATTTGACAATTTTGAAAGTGGTGATTTAATATGGTTTAACTCAATACACGAGAAAACAAATTTCCTTTCCTACTTAAGTAAGTTGCAATTGAGTTTCTGACTCCTGCAACTGAAAGAATCTGGTTCAATACATCTATCACCCAAATAAAATCAACATTCACAATTTGGTAGGTCTCCTCCCATACTTATTTGTGTCTGTGTGTGTGTATGTTTGTGTTATATAATATAATCATAGTTCCTTTTGTAATATGCTATCATATAGCACTTTGTATTAATAATTAATGATTTATGACAATTTAATTTCACTTATTATTTATGTAATTAGTTGTTCAAAATCCTCCTTCTATGGCCTGAAAGTTTCATGAGAACAATGCTTTATTCTAGCCAAACACATTGTCAGCCCCCTAGTAGGTGCTCAATAAATGTTTGTTGACTATACTAATATGCAGATATACTAAAAAAATGGAATTCAGTTCCAGAGAATGGTTTAGAGAAAAGCCAACCCACAGCCAGGCATATAGCTACTGAATTCTATAAAAGTAAGACATATTGTCCCATTAGAGTAGGGCCCAGAGGTAGAACAAGCATTGAAACCTGGGCATCTGCATTAAAATACAAATGATACACTAGTGGACAGTGGCAGTTTTCATAGAAGACTGGCAACTGCCCATCAGCCTTCTTAACAAGTTGGCATGGGGTGGAAGTTGGGGAGCACAGAAAAGAGATCTAATAGTGAGACCCATGGTTTGAAACCCATAGAAAGAGGTTAAGCAGAAGGTTTTTGATGCATCTATCGTATGTTCATCACTCAGACCGCAGGTCCATGATACATTAGTATCTCCTCAAGGTGGTCCAGCAAAATGCAGGGAAGACATGAAAGGCAATCAGTCAATCAATCATGCCACTACAATTATCATAGGCTCATGGATTATCAGAACATGGAGATATGTTGTTGTTGTTGGCCTGTTGTTATGGTAATTATCATGAACCTTCACATCAACAGCCTAAGAGTGGCTGATATGTATTGCCTGGCAAGGTGCTAAGAGGTTCTCGTGCATTGTCTCATTTTGTTCTTGCAACACCCCTATGAGATAGCTACTATTAGGTACCCACTTTAGAGAGGAGGAAGCTGAGGCTTAATGCAGTGAAGACACTTGCCCAGTGGCACATAGTTGGGAAGTGGCAGAGCTAGGATTTGAATCCAAGGTCTTCCAACTTTTCCCGCTCTGGTTTTCTAGGTGATCTCGTCCACTCCACTCATTGTATAAGTGAGGAAGATGAGCCTCTGAAAAGTAGTCGTTCTGAGGTGGGAAAGAGATGCCAAACAACTGTTAGAAGCTTTACACAATTACACCTAAACATCGAACCTTTGCCTTTTCAGAAATGATCCTAAGCAGAGGATGGGGGAGGGCCCTGATGCAAAGGGATCCAGATGGGGTTGACCAGAAGATACTTGCTGACATTTACATCACATGAAGGTATTGATTGCAAGGGCAGCCCAGGGCAGCCATGCTGGAGGGTTTAGGTGATGTGGTCCATGACAATCCACCTTGGAGAAGTTCCCACTCAGACCCACACCGGAGCGTACATGAAGATGTACACTACCATCATGCAGTCTGCAGTGGTAGCAAGCTGAAGCCCTCCAGGTTTCTGTCCCTAAATACTTGGATGATTAAAATATGGGGAACACACACCAGGGAGCACCATGCGGCAGTCCTAGATGTATGAATGACAGCATGAGTGGATCTTAAAACCACAGTGCCATGAAGAAAATAATAGACAGGATGAAATCCACAGCACAATATCATTTAGGTAAATGAAAAACTGATGCACCCGAAACCTTTCCCAGAAACAAATACAAATAAAAAGATACACATCAAACAGATTAGGTTGGCTGCCTGTGGGGCGTGTATGAGAGGAGAAGGGAGAAGGGGAGAATGAGGCATGAAGATCAATGGGAATAAATGAATGGATGAATGGCACACGGGAGATGCTTGCAGACAATAATGTGAATGTGGCATAAGCCAAGGAGTATGAGTGCCTCAAGCCTCAGCATTCCAGATCTGAAAAAGTAAAGAAACACAAAGACAAAATCACTCAGCTAGGCTTGTGAGTAAAATTAAGTCATAGCATAAGGAATCCAGCATTTTAAAAACACCTACTGTGTATGAGACACTGTTGCTAGGGACTTTCTCTGTGTCATCTCATTTACTATTCAACAGAACATTGGGAAGAAATTAGCATTTGTTTCGCAAATCAGGGAAATGGAACGGAGAGTTGAGGCTGGAGGAGAGTAGTCCTCATCCAGGTTGTCAGAACCCAAACTAATTTGTTTTCAGATTTTCCAGAGTAGACATTCCACAGTCTATTTTCTGGGAGCAAATGGAAAGGCATCATTAGTTGCTAGTAAGAGAAAAATTATGACAATTCTGTAGGATGGCCTCGTTATTTTAAAAACAAGTGTGTTGAGTGACTTTTCATATAGAAAAGAGGCTGGAAGGATCTGTGTCTAGGTTTTAGCAGGAAGGCCCCTGGGAGCAGGGGTGCATCTGTGCTGGTCAGCCTTGTCTGCTGCTGTGCACCCATTCGGGGCTGACCCACAGGAAAGCTCAACATATTCACACAAATTAATCTCCGGATGGTGAAGTGCCTTTTCTCTGTGCCTTCGTGTACTATCTGCATTTTTAAAAAGAGCACAGATTACTTTTATAATCAAAAAGGAACAATAAAGCTTTTTCTGTTTGGAAGGAAAACGTTTGTTTAATAAGAATGAGCAGAGGGATTCTGAGGCCAGTTATGTCTGAGAATCCCGTCTCCCATGGCAACAACAGTATGTGTATTCTCAGAGAACCCATGAGTAAGTCTTGAGTGCCTACTCTATACGTGGTTCATGGCAGAGGGCTCAGAAGAAAAAGGCAATTTGGGGAAGGAATGGTTACCAGCAGAGCCCACGGAGTAGCGTGTGATCCTGGGCAAGTTATTTGATCTCACTGAGCCTCTGATTCCTCACTGCAAGATGGGCACAGTACTAGCCATGAAGGTTAGCCTATGCCTAGCACTGAGCAGGGGTCCATATGTAATAATATTGCTATCATGGATGGGGGTGAGAGAAGCACCTTAGCTGGTGGGAACAGCAAGGGCAAAGATACGGAGGGAGGACTGCACTGGGTATTGCAGGGCCTTTGTTTTCAGGTTTCCTCTTTTAGGAAATCAGAGCTGGGGCAACAGGTTCCTTGTTCTTCCCCAGCCTCCTCTGGAACTGTACTAGAGGAATCTGATTGCTAGTTTTAAAAGGCAGTAAAGAATCATTAGGGCCATTTTCATCAGTGCAGTGCTCTGTGTGCTGGGAAAAGATGAGGAGTAACAGCACAGCCCAGGGCTTCCAGACCATGGCCCCAAACCAGGTGATTAAAGATGCAGAAATGGGATTCCAGATGTAGAAAAAGAAGAAGCTGCCTGAGGAGAGGGGGCCAGCTCTATGGATACAAAAGTCCTGAGAATACACAGACCCTACATATGCACCTATGAGTTTCTGGTAGAAGTACAGGTCCTGGATATTACACACACACAAACACATACACACACACACACACACACCACTTAATAAGCTCCATTCGAAATTAATTTCTCTCACCCAAATCAAATCTGAAATGAGACACCAGATTGCCCATCCACAATTCACCATCTCTTTTGCTCTTGCCTTTGAGGTAACACAAATATCCATAATATACAGAGTGATTACTAGGTACCAGACACTGTGCTAAAGTCTTTATGGGAATTCGGCCGTGTCCTCTTTCCCAACAGCAGGTCTTAATTAGGATCGGGATGGGTCATAAGGACAGGAAACAACATAACAGTGGCTTAAGGAAGAAAGGAGTTTATTTCTCCACAATGTTAAACAAGTTTAGGACAGTTGGCCCAGGACATATGTCAATGACTGCAGCTCCTTCTTTCTTGAGGTTCTGCCATCCTCAGCATGCAGCTTTCTCCTTGTGGCCCAACAGCTGCTTAAGCTCTTGCATCACAACCACATTCCAACCAGCAGGAAGGAGGAAGGGACAAAGAAAAGCTCCCTTCTCTTGTCACTGCACTCCAGTCTGGGCAACAGAGTGAGACTCCGTCTCAAAAAAATAAAAATAAAATAAAATAAAGGCTCCCTTTTCTCTTTTAGGATCCTTCTAGGCATCTGCACATGATACTTTCGCTTATATCTCTCCACCAGAATGTAGTCACAATGCCTACTTCTAATAGGAGGGAGTGTTAGAAAATGAAGTTTTTACTCCAGGTGAACGTGGAATTAAAAAGTTAAAAGTAAGGGGAAAAAATGAGAAGAATGGCTATTGGATGCAAGGAGGATGACTATGGTCTTGGCCACAGTGCCACTACTATTAACAATAATCCTGCTTTTCAGATGAGGAACCTGAGGCTCTAAGAGGGGAAGTGACTTGTCACAGGTGACCTTGATGGTACATGGTACCATATGATGACGGTATGATGGCACATGGCAGATGGTATGGTACCATATGATGATGGTGATGGTATGATGGTACATGGAAGATAGTATGATGGTACATGGCACAGCCAGGAGTTGAACCAATGTTTCTTTGGCCCTGAGCCACTGGGTCTTTTGAAAGCTATATAAAAAGTTCTTTTGTGGTAATTTGTGAGATTTTGGTGCACCCATCACCTGAGCAGTATACACTGAACCCAATTTGTAGTCATTGATCCCTCACCCATTTCCCACCCTTTCCCCTTGAGTCCCCAAAATCCATTGTGTCATTCTTATGCCTTTGCATCCTCATAGCTTAGCTCCCACTTATGAATGAGAGCATACAATGTTTGGTTTTCCATTCCTGAGGTATCTGTAACTGATATATATATATATATACACACACACACACACACACACACGCGCGAAATATATATATATATATATATATATATATATATATATATATATATCACAGTTTATTTATCCACTCGATTGACGATTGATGGGCATTTGGGCTGGTTCCAGATTTTTGCAATTACAAATTGTGAATCTCCACACTGTTTTCCACAGTGGTTGTATTAGTTTACACTCCCACCAGCAGTGTCCACCTGTTTCCCAAAAACCAATGGAAATAAAAAATTTTAAATAAAAATAAAAAGGACATATTGACAGTCAAAGATAATAAATAAATAAAATAGTCAAATTCATGAAATCGAAGACTAGAATGGTGGCTACCAGGGGCTGAGGGCTGGGGAAAATAGGAAGTTATTGATAAACAGGCACGAAGTATCAGTTATGTAAAATGAACAAGCACTAAAGATCTACTGCACGACATTATACCTATACTCAACAATAATGTATTGTACACTTCAAACTGTACACTCAACACACTCAACTCATGTTGAGTGTTCTGACCACAACAAATTTTTTAAATGGAAAAAAATGAAATCCACATAAAAGATACAGAGGAGAAATTCCTTGAACATGTGGAGACACACCTACAAACTCACAGGCTTCAGGGCTTGAAAATCATATGCAGGGTTTCACAGCAAAGTCATTTTGACAACTGAATCCAGATTCCCAGGAAACACTTGTTTCTGTTGAAGCTGTGACAGAGCCTTAATTACAATAGCCTAAAGAATATGCTGCACTTACAGGATATGGGGAGCAGGCTATGAATTCCTTTTAGAAAGTCCCTTCCTCCCCAAGGTAAACCAGGCAGGGAGGAGGTTTACACCAGCTCCAGAAGGACACCTGGATGTCCCTCTCCAAGGTGGTGGCAGCGGTGTGCTGTACGGGTCATTTGTCCTCTGCCCTCTCTCATGTGAGGATGTGCAAATAATCACGGTTATTTGAATTGCCTTATTATTTGAATTGCAAGGAGAAAACAAAATCCTGCCAATGAGTGGGTGAGGAAGGTCACCTCCAAGGTGAAACTCCCCCTGTTCAGTGTTGAGATGAGGGTCCCATGATGCCCTGAGAGCTTCCTGCAAGTGCCCATGGGACTAGGGCCTTCCCCTTTCTTTGCCCCCTAACCACTGGTGCGAATTACTCCCTAGGAGAGGAAATGCAAATGATAGCTATCATAGCTAATCCAGTTGACATGCAAGTATCTGACAACACTAGTATCTCCTTACATGCCTGCATCACAGAGGGTCATACATCATCCCCATTTTACAGCAGAGAAAACAAAGGCTTAAAGCCAAAAGTGAAATAGTGCAACCTGTTTGGAACTCTGTTTGCCAGTTTATAATAAATTAATACATACTCTAACCATACAACCTAACCATTCTACTCCGAGGTATTTATCTAAAAGAAACAAAAACATACATGTGCAAAAAAGATTTGTACAGCCAACACCACCAATGTCCATTAACAAGAGAATGGGTAAAAAATATGTCTCCACACAGTGAAACACCACTTATCAGTAAAAAGGAATGAACACTGACCTTGGCAAGAGCATGGCAGAATCTCAGGGAAATTATACTCCAAGGAAGAAGCTAGACACAGAAGAGCACATACTCTAGGATTCCATCCATTGAAAGTTCAAGAACAGGCAAAGTGACTAGAAGGTGATAGAAATTAGAACAGCTGCCCTGCAGGGGAATGGTTACTGGATGAGAAGGGGTACAAGGGAAGCTTCTGGAGATGGTTTATATAAATTGATCTGGTGATACTTCCAGGGGTGTTTATTTGGCAAAATTAATTGAGCTGTAGACTTAAGATTTGTGCATTTTGTTGTGTGAAAATTATGCCTTGAGTGCTGGAGGAAAAAGACTCACCCTGTTACAGGTGGAAAATGACTGAGCTATGCCGTTGTCCAATAGCCAGTAAGTATGGCCACTGCCTCTTTTTAAAGGATTGGGAAGACTCTGTTTGGGTCAAAGGTGTTTCTGAGTGTTCTCCTTGGGCCAGGTCCTGTGCTTAGGGTTGGGGTAAAGATGGACACAGTCCTGTCCTGATGAAGCATTTGTCCTGGGACAGGGACAAGCATTCATCCCAGGGCCACATGGGGAAGTAGGAGCAGGGACAGTCGATGCTCCTTGGAGGGGACTGAGTCCAGATCTCCTGGAGGAAGAGGGAGCAAGTTGCAAAGAAATAGGGGAGGAAGAAACATGATGTAGGGATTAGGTTGCTTCAGGTTGGGCAGAGACCCATACTATGGAAAGAGAAAATGTGGTCTGTATGGGAAGGGGACTGTCAGTAATGCAGTCCTCCTGGAGCTTAGAGTAGAGATAGAAAGTGATCGTTAATGAAAGTGGCTTTCACTTATGCACAACTTACTCTGTGCCTACCCGCTGTTCATATATCAACTCATTAAATCTTCCCAAGGGCCCTTTGCAGTAGATTGTCTCCATTTAACAGATGATGAAATTGAGATTCAGTGAGAAGTCACATAGCTGCCAGATCACATAGCCGGTGAGTGGCAGAGAAGATTTTAACCCAGGTCAGCTGGGTCGAGAATCCACTCTTGCAGTCCTTTTGCTCAGCTAACGAGGTGGAGGGGGCCAGGTTGTGAAGGCCCTAATCAGCCTTTTTACAGTTTCATCCTGTGGACGAAAGGAGTTAGCTGTTCTGTGAGCTTCAATTTCCTCACCTGTAAATATAGACATTAATATTTTCTGTCTCAGGGGAGTGTTAATGGGGCTTAAAGTGGATGAAGAGCATCAAGCAACCAGCAAAAGGCATGATTAGTATTATGCCATCATATATATTAGCTGTCATTATTCTAAGTCTAGCTGATCATCTAACTGCTAACACACGAGGACCTACTGTGCACAGGCACTCTGCTAAGAGTTTGCATGAATTACCTCTTTGATCCTCACAGCCTGTGTGTTAGGGGACATTATTATTGCATATCCCACAAAGGAAGTAAGAGAAGACAAATGTCTAAGATAATGCTGTTAATCAACACCAGTGAAAGGTTGCAGCCCAGAGAATCAAGCTCTGGAGTGCATGCCCCAACCCTGCCCCCTTCCATATGGCAGCCGTTCACTACACGTGGCTACTGAGTGCTGAAACAACAAGGGTCCAAATTGAGATGTGTTGTGAGTATGAAATATATACCCGATTTTGAAGACGTTGAGAGATCTCATTCATATTTTTTATTACATATTGAACATTTTTTACTACATGTGAACATGATAATATTTGGATGTACTGGGTCAAAGGCAAGATGTTATTAAAATTAATTTCACTGGTTTCTTTTTACTTTTTAAAAAATGTGGCTGGGTATATATCCAGGGGAATGTAAATTGTTCTATCAGAAAGACACATGCACGTGAATGTTCATTGTAGCACTATTCACAATAGCAAAGACATGGAATCAACCTAGATGCCCATCAATGACAGATTGGAGAAAGAAAATGTGGTACATATACACCATGGAATACTAGGTAGCCATAAAAAGAAGGAGATAGTGTCTTTTGCAGGAACATGGATGGAGCTGGAGGCCATTATCCTTAGCAGACTAACGCAGGAACAGAAAACCAAATATCACATGTTCTCATGTACAAGTGGGAGCTAAAGGATGAGAACTCATGAACACAAAGAGAACAACAGACACTGGGATCCACTTGAGGGTGGAGGGTGGAAGGAGGGAGAGGAGCAGAAAAGATAACTATTGGGTACCAAGCTTAATGCCTGGGTGATGAAATACTCTGTACAATAAAACCCCATGGCATGAGTTCACCTATGTAACAAACCTTCGCATGTACCCCTGAACCCAAAATAAAAGCTTAAAAAGAGAAAAAAAAGAAAAGAATTGGAAAGCTCATAAAAACAGAATACAAAATTAGTATGTGGTAAATAATTACAGGAACTGAAGAAATAAAAGAATCACAAAAGACTTATTTGATCAATTCAATGTAAATAAATTTGAAATAAATTTTAAACTTTCAAAAACAATGTGGCTGCCAGAAAATTGTACGTTGCAGGTCAGGTGGGCATTCTATTTCTGCTGGGCAGTGCCACCCTACACTGTGCTGCTTTTCTCCTTCTGTGGGGTGAACCATACATTGGCCTCCCAGCCTGTCCACATGGGGTCTTTCAAAGTCGCTGCATTTGAACTTCAGTTTATGTGTTGATGAGTTAACTGCTTCGTCCCTCACGCCTTAGTGTGTTTGTGTGGGGGGTGCATGCTCCTGTGTCCCCTTCAAAGGCATTTCCTGCCAGGTTTTCTCTTCACCATTTTTAACATCATGACATACAGACAGTGGGAAAAGGCAGAGGGTCCCCCACGCAAACACAGCATCACAGCCTCCCATGCCCTCCCCTGCTGGCCGCTCCATCTGATAGCCCATGAGCCCTGCAGTTCCAGGTTGTAGCCCACGGCAAGGTTATTGAAGCTGAGATCGGCTGTCCTCTCTCTCCTAGGGAAAATAAAAATATTCTAATTAAAGCTGGGTAAGCCCTGGGAACAATAGTGCTGGCGCCGGGGCTGATGGATGTAATTCAGTTTGGAGCGTGAAGAGCAGGACTCTAGGCTCTTGCTGTTACCAAGCCATTTGGAGGGCAAAAATGATCCAAAAATGGATTTAAAAAATGCAGTCCAACACATAGGAGGGTAGAGGTGGGGACCTGAACTGCAGGACAGAAAGAGTCCTATTCCATCTGAAGCCAGAGGCAGCAGAGAACAGATGAGGTCATGGGACTCGGGGGCCCAGATATACCTGGCTCCACCAAACTGCAATTTCTGTATCTGGGGCAGGGGGTCATTTTTGTACCCCACCTCTTGGGCCCTCACGAAGACTGAATAAGGTAAAGTAGGCAAAGTGCTTGGATGGGGGCTCAATTAAACGGAAGCCATTCTTCTTTATTTTTGTTCCTCCCACAACCCACATTTTGACATTGAACCTCACCAATTCGAATGTTCTCAGCAGATGCCTGGAATTGCAGACAGATCCCTAGTTCCTGGGATGACATCCTTGGAAAGCTATGAGGAAAGTCATAGGGAGAGGCTACAACAAGGCTTACTGTACTTACCTGTGATCACATCTAAAAATAATCATTGCAACTAGGTAGATAAAGTATTATTATGCCAACAGCTGGCTACTGAATAGAAGGAAAGTTACAAAGACCTGGATGCCAAATCTCCAAAGGTTTTAGAGAAAAGTCAGAATTAGTTCTGTATTAGACAAAAAGAATAATTTATGTTTTCTTCCAGGGTGTGGAGTCGGGAAGGGAGATTAAAAAGAAAAGAGAGAGGAGAGGAAGAGAAAATCTAGCAAGATGGCAAGAGCTGGAGCTGGTGAGGGAAAGCGAGTTTGAGTCACCCCCTGACTACCACCCACCCTAAAGAGTGTCGATCAGGGGACATTTGAAAAGCCGTGATACCTAACATTCCATCTGGAAATTGTCTGCATTAAAGCAATGTTAACCCCTCCTCTGTCTTCTACCACCACTCCTGAAATCTGCAGAAAATTCTCCTACTCTCAAAAAGGAGTCATGTAATTGGATGTCTTTCTATTTTTTAAAACAATAACATTCAAGCAAGAAGCTGGGTTTCATGTCTGGACTGATGTGGAGCTACAAAGTGGGGAAGCAAGAACCATGGAAACACGGCTTCTTCAGAGAACTGACAGAAATCTGGAGGAGGGCTCTAAAATGCTCAGGCCACTGCTGAGCTAGCATTATGTGAAGACTTCTTCCCATTGCCCCCCACCAAAATCCTTCTTTAAAGCAGACATTCCAGAGACTTGGGGTCCTTGCTCTTGGTTGGTGGCCAGCTCTGCATCATTTTGGATCCTTTCTATTAGAAACAAAAATGCACAGATAGAGTCTAACTGAAAAAGCAAGGAGAAAGGAAACTGGAAAGTTACTGGGAAGCTCCCAGAATTGAAACATGAGCTAAGCCACAGGACTCAGGAAGGCTAGTGACCAAGCAGTGACAGGTCTTCAGCAGCAGGATGGTGGGCTGTCCGAAGGACAAATAAATCAACTATTCTTGTATCTACCCAAGATTCAAATTTTCAAGGAAGAGACTGAGGACCTAGCTTGGGTTACATGGCTACTCCAGCAGTCAGAAGATGGCTAGGGATGTGTGTCTGGCATGGCATAAAGAGGTGAAGGGAAAGTTCCCTAAAAAATGCAGTCTAGGCTGGGTGTGGTGGCTCATGCCTGTGATCCTAGTGCTTTTGGATGCCAAGGCAGGAGGATCACTTGAAGCAAGAGGATCACTCTGAGACCAGCCTAGGCAACAGTGAGATCCTGTCTCTACCAAAAAAAAAAAAAAAAAAAGTTTTAAGATAGCCAGATGTGGGCCAGGTGCAGTGGCTCATGACTGTAATTCCAGCACTTTGGCAGGCCAAGGTGGGCGAATCACGAGGTCAGGAGTTCAAGACCAGCCTGGCCAATATGGTGAAACCCTGTCTCTACTAAAAATACAAAAATTAGCAGGGCATGCTGGCATATGCCTGTAGTCCCAGCTACTCGGGAGGCTGAGGCAGAAGAATTGCTTGACCCCAGGAGGTGGAGGTTGCAGTGAGCCAAGATCAGGCCACTGCACTCCAGCCTGGGAGAGAGAGTGAGATTCCCTCTAAAAAAAAAAAAAAAAAAAGCCAGGTGTGGTGGTGCACACCTGTAGTCCTAGCTACTCAGGAGGCTGAAGTGTGAGAACCGCTTGAGCCCAGGAGCTTGAGGCTGCGGTGAGCTATGATCATACCACTGCACTCCAGCCTTTCAGCCTGGGCAACAGAACAAGATCCTCTTGAGTCTTTAATAAAAGGGGGCAGGGGTAATCTAGAATAAGGAGAGAGAAGATACTAGGCATGTGTGTGCATGTGTGTGCACACATGCACATGTGCCCACAAACACACACACAGATGCTCATTTCATCCCACCCCTTTACTACCCACACCTGCTGTTCTCGTACATACAAACTGACATCACAATGCAATTATTCTACATACAACCACAAACACATGCATGCTTCCTCAGTGAGAAAAAGGCAAATAAAGCAGTACATTTATCTGGAAATATGACTTTTAGGAATAAGGGTAACAATTTCAGAGACCTATGAAAACGTCACAAAGAGGGTGAGTGGGAAGAGTTTGGGGGCTGGCTTTCAGATTAAAACAGGCACTCCACTCTAACCCTGGGCAAAATAGCCCCAGGGTGGTGCTTACTCAGACTACATGCTCCTTGGTGTTTGGCTGTCACAGTGGCTACATCAGAGAGGAAGTGATGTCACCTAGTGGGACTTTGGCCCTTGGAAGACACTATCATGTGGTACTTAAATCTCACTGACTGAAGGAAGAATTTTACCTGAGCTTGCAAATACCCTACCTGCCCAAGTGTCCTGACATGCTCGAGACCCTTAAATTAAGCCAATGAAAAAGAACAAGCGTAGAGTAGCAGTGACGAATATAGGCTTGGAGTGAGGTAGAGCTAGGTTCAGATCTGGGCTGGTTTGCTTTTTCCCAGTTACACAGCTTTGGTAAGGGCTTAACCATTCAGACCTTAGTTTTCTCATCTGTGAAATGGGTTAATGTCTACTTTTAGTGATGTTCTGAGGAATAAATGAACTAATGCATGCAACATGCTCAGAACAGTACCTGGCATGTAATAAAGGCTCCATAAATGTAAACTATGATTATTGTCTCTTCCTGACAGGTGAGGAAACTGAAACTCAGGAAAGAAAACATTAGCTTGTCCAGGACAGCACAGCGGTTCATCAAAATTCACAAAGAAAAAGCATATAGAAAGAAAAAGACTAGACCAGCATCACTCAATTGAAATATAATTAGAGTGGTGAGTGATTTTAGATTTCCTTATAGCCATATTTTTTTAAAAAAAGAATAGGTGAAATCAATTTTAATAACATATTTTATTTAACCTGATATATCCCAGATAGTATCATTTCAGCATATGATCACTATGAAAACTTAAATTTCAGTAGTTTGCATTCATTATTTCCTAGTAGCCACACTTTTCCTCCATCTTTTCAAGACGTTTTCTAAACTTTTAATTTTATGTGCAGGCTTTGTTACAGAGGTAAATTTGCATCACGGGGGTTTGTTGTACAGATTATTTCATCTCCCAGGTATTAAGCCTAGTGCCCTTTATTCATTTTCCCAGTGTGTGTTGTTCCTCTCTTTGTGTCCCTGTGTTCTCATCATTTAGCTCCCACTTATACGTGAAAACATGCAGTATTTGGTTTTCTGTTCCTGTGTTAGTTTGGTAAAGATAATGGCCTCCAGCTCCATCCATGTCTCTGCAAAGGACACAATCTTGTTCTTTTTTATAGTAGCCACATTTCAAAAGATAAAACTAAACAGGCAAAATTAATTCTGTTCATATGTTTTACTTAACCCAATATGTCCCAAGTATAATTTCAATATGCAATTCATGTGAAAAAGTATTGATGAGTTCTTTCACCTTCCTTTCATTCATGCTACATTGCTGGAATTGGGTGTGGACTTTCACACTTACAGCACATCTTAATTTAGACCTGCTGTGCTTCAACTGCACACTAAACACAGGAGGCTGCCATTGTGAACAGGGCAGTAGCAGATGATCAGATTCTCAGTGTTCCCAGTAGCCCCACGAGGTATCAACAGCTGCATTTTGTAGATGAGGAAATGATGCCTGCGAGGTTAAGTGACTCTCCCAAGGTCACATAGCTAGAAAGAGCAGAGCTGGGTTTGGGCTGTCTGACTTTTTGCAGTAAGTCCCTGCAGGTCCTTTTGCCTCTTTGGGACCCCCACGACCATCTCAGGGTTGTCCACCCCCACCAAACATCGATTATCACCATGATATATGGCCCTCCTGCCAGGCAGCCCTGGAGACATAATTAATTTCTTTCTGCTGGTGGAGGCCTGCCTGGACACCCTCACCTCCCCACACCACCTCTGCTTCTAGCTGAGTCAATCGATTCCCAGCTCGTCAATGGTGCTGAGGAGTAACCTGCAGCTGCAGTTAGATTCGCTTCATCAGGCACTTGCTCAGAGCAGCCCATCTGACACTTTTATTGGGTCGGGAGCATCATATTTCAGTGTCTATTTCCACCCCAGATTCTTGTTCCTGAATGGGCTAGGGTGGATATAGGATTCCCTGCTTTATGTATTACAGCAGGCCCATGCTCCTTCCCGGTAAGAGGAAATCTACTGATTGGAGTGTAACTAATTATCTGGCCTGAAAGGGATCATTTGTCAACCAGCCAGCACTTACTGAGCTCCATCTGTGTGCTCAGGTCTCAGTGGGATAGTACTACTGATAATAATACCAGTAACTACAACTACAATAATAATAACTAACATGTAGTTCGCCCTTTCTATGTTTCAGGTACTGCTGTAGCATGTTGTTAGGATAGATGTTATTATAACTTCCATTTGACAGGAGAGGAAACTGAGGCTCAGAAAAGTGAAGAGACTTTCCCAAGGCTACACGTTTGAGAAGGATAACTCTGGGATTCAATCCGAAGCAGCCTGGCTGCACTCAAGAACTCATTGCCTTGTTGAAGAGGCAACATACATACTCAAGAAAAATGCGATGAACAACAGAAGAGAGAAAGCAGTAAGGGCGATTATTTCTGGACTACTAATATTAATATCATAGCAAATACTTAATGAAAAACTCATGATGTGCCAGGCTGCATTCCAAAAGCTTATGAGATATGTACTGCATTCTAAAAGCTTTATGTACTATATCTTATTAAATCTTCACAAAACCCAAGACATAGATACTGTTACCATCTTATTTTATAGATGAGGAATTTGAGGCTTAGCAGGGTAAAATGACGGGGACAAGGTCATAACAACATAACCCCAATGAATAGATGAATGATTCTGTTGTGATTTATATTTAGTTCATAGCTGATTCTTTGCCCCAAATCCCCCAGGGGTTATAAGGTGCGGGTGACACCCCAAGAGAGATATCTGAGCTGCAGAAAGCTGGCATTAAGTTGGGCATTCCTAACAGGCACAGCGTCAGTGGCTCAGGGCATTTTATGTGCTTTCAGAGGAGAGGATCCATGACTTTCATCAGATCCTCAGAAAAATTCAGACCGCTGCTTTAAAGGATTGTTTGAAGAGAGAACAGGGGTTCCCCTTTGATGAAAGGCATCACATAAAGCAGTGAAGAGCACGTGGGATCTGGATCCAGAACTGGTTCAAATCCTGGCTTTGTTGCCAAATAGAGATATAAACTTACGTGAGTAGGTTGCCATCCGAAGCCGTTTCCTCATCTCTAAGATGGCGGTCAAGATGATACTTAGTCTAAAGGGTTGCTGTTGCAGGGATAAAATGAGATAGCATGTGTGTTTGTGTTAAGTTCTTAGACGAATACTTAGCATATAGTAGTCCTTGATAAATGGTACCCACCGCAAGGTTGATTTCTGTACTCCCCTTCCCTCTTCTCCCGACCGCAAACTGGAATTTCTCTAAAACGTAAACCTAGAAATTACCTAAGCCTACTCTTCACTATCTGCCTATGCATTGCTCTTTGTAAGTGTCATTTCCAACAAAGCCAGATCAGAGCCAACGGGATCCCAAAAGTTATTTCTAGTCTAATGGAAAGTGGACATTCTCTAGAATAGCTAAGAAGCTTCACTCTCACTGGCCTCCCAGCCACGACTACTTTCCAATTCCCACTGTTTCTCAAACCCACTCCGTCTGTCCTTCCCCCATTTACAGCCACATGGGAATGAAGGATACCCAAATGGAACAGTGATGGCAACCAAATGAAATGGTACTTTGACAACAGCCAGGATAAACCCTAGGCTGAGAACCCAGCTTTAAACACTTTTATGGTCACTTGTAACAGCTGCACACTTTTTCTGTGCAAAGCAGTCCATACTTTTGCTCATTTGAGTCCTCATAGTCCCCTTCTGTGGTAGATGATGGTATTACTCCAATTTTCCAGGTGAAGAAACCAAGACTCAAAGAAATTAACTTGGCTGAGATATCACACAGCTAAGAAGTGGCAGAGACAGGAATCCACATGCTTGATCATGGTGCTCTGCCACCTCCTTTCCCCCAAAGCAAGTGGTCTCTTTTACACACAGCAACTTTTCAATATGAATTTTAAGAAGAATTCTTGGCCCTGTGGATTTTTGTGTACCCCCACCTCTATCACAAAGATCCAGTGGGTAGGAATTGGCAAAGAGGCTGCTGTAAGAAGGGAAGAGAAAGCCACCTCAAATTACAGAAATCACAATGGGGCATCTGTATAATGAGGACATGTGAACAGAAGTAAGGAAAGCACTTGGAGACTAAATAATCAAAGAGTTTATAATAATTTTTAAAAAGGGCTTCACAAATTAGGATAAAGCTTTGTGAAGTAGCACAGTGTTCTAGAATATTAACTGAAGTTGTTTTACCCACAGCATTTGCTTATAGCTCATCTTTCCCCTTATTGAGACAGTAACTGACTGGCAAGGCATCTCTGCCGAAGAAAGAGTTGACACAGAAGAGTAGATATAATAAAGTAGTCAAGTCCCTGGCTCATGAGTCTTCAAGTCTTTCCCAGAATAAGAATCTTTGGAGATCTGACCTATGTAAAGCCATGGTTTATTAAATTCCCCAGGTAATTCTTACATACACTAGTTTGAGAAGCAGTCTTGTGCTTCTTATAAAACCTATGTGGAAAAATATTTAGTAAGGACAAGATGTCCTATATTTAGAAACACTCCCTTGACGTTAAGGAGGAAGAGAGTAACAAGAGACTCAAAGTGCTCAGATAGTATTAGGAGCCTGAGAAAGAACTCTACTCCTCAGCCATCCCACTCTCAGGCCGATTTTGGTGGTGATGCAGCACCCCCAGGTAGGCTGGAACATCTGAGAGCAGCAGGCATTGCCCTAGCCCTTCCCTGGGTGTACCTTGTAAAAGCGTGGACCAGAACCCCATCCTTCTGAGACTCCAGTGCTGTAGCATGGTGTGGGAGCAGAAGAATAATCCAGGTGTCCAGGTGGGTCCTGTAAATGGTGTTTCCTAAATCTCAGAATGGTGTGATAGCAGTAGAAGGGCTCTTACAGTCCAGGCTGGGGGCCTGAGAGGACATTTGGGTCTGAAATGCAGACTAATTCAGCAATGACCTAGATGGGTAGACATACAAAGGCCAGGCAGGTCAAGGATGTTGCAGCTGTTGCCAGAAGAAACAGACTAGAAAGGAAGGACTCGATCTCTCTCTCACTGCCATGATTTGGTACAAGCTATGCTTTCCAGGGAACCCAAGTGGACTAGATTTCTGCTGTGGGAGAATGGACTCTGCAGCAGATGTTACTAGTGTTCCACTTACATCCCTCAGACACCTTATAATTTTCATGCACGCAGTCTTCCTGGGTGCTTTAACTCTGTGTGGCCAGCACCTAAATCTCTTGGTGGGAGGACCACCCTCAGGCTACTAGAACCCCTTAGGCTTAATTGCCTAGAGAACCTAGAGTGCCCAGGTATTCACTCCCGCAGGACAACCCTAAACTAATGCCTGATAGTATGCGGGAGGGAGATGCAAATATTCCAGCTTCCATGCCCCCTGATCTGAAAGACTCTGAGGGTGACCATCACTGTCCCCAGCTCCCTAAAGGACTGAGCAAAGCTTATCCTCCATGAGCTCTTGCTTGCCTCCTTCCCTTGGGCTCTCACTCACCTATTCCTTGATCAAATTTTCCTGGGGCCACTTCCTTATAAGTCATTTGTACATGAATCTTCATCTCAGGGTGTTTTTTGAGGGTTCTAATGTAAAGCAGGTGCTCAAAATAAAACTGAGTTTAGTTATAGGGAAAAAAATGCAGTTACCTTTTCATGCCTGTCTGAGTTTATAGACTGAGATTTACGAAGGTTGTACTTATTAATGAATATCATAACAAAGCTACTTCTTTTTAGCACTTGTACATTTCTATGAATGACCTCATTAAACCCATGAGTTGAAAATCATTGTTATCTCCACATTACAGATTTCAAGAGGTTCAATAACTCTTGGTTCAAGGGCTACAAGCAAAGTCTTACAGCCCTTCTCCTCAAGGAATGTTTAGGCCAGGAAGATGGATCAGTGGCCTTAGTCTGGCCAAAGTCCCATACTCTAAGCAAGAGAGCTGGGGTGGTTCCAAGACATAGTCACTAAGCTGAGATGCCCTAAACTCCTCCTACCCAGGCAGTTCTGGGCCAAGAGACTGAGAGGAGTTCAATTCCTAGGCAGTTTTTGTAGTGCAGGTTCTGTCACCTCTCTGGGCCTCTTTTCTCACTTGCAAAGTGGGGTTAATAATTATTTAAAATGCAGATCCTTTGGCTAGTGATTCAGGGACCTGAATATGGATTACTGACATAAACAATTTTTTAAAATCCCCCACCAAAGTGCACTGATGAGTGCCATTTACTTTGAAATGTATCAAAAAAGGAGAGGCAAATTGATGGATAGCGATAAAGCATGAAAAAGAAAATGGGGGTGGGTAAAATTCAACTTTGCTATAGGTCTGAAACTTTTTTTTTTTTTTTTTTTGAGACGGAGTCTCGCTCTGTCGCCCAGGCTGGAGTGCAGTAGCCGGATCTCAGCTCACTGCAAGCTCCGCCTCCCGGGTTCGAGACCATCCTGGCTAACCTGGTGAAATCCCGTCTCTACTAAAAAATACAAAAAACTAGCCGGGCGTGGTGGCGGGCGCCTGTAGTCCCAGCTACTCGGGAGGCTGAGGCAGGAGAAGGTCTGAAACTTTTCATAACAAAATGTTGGGTGGACTTCCCAAGTGATTCTCATTTGATGCAGTGGTCCCTGCCTGCTCCTTTGATAAGTCAATTTGATGCCCAAAGCAATGCAAAGCAAGACAAAGGTGAGGCAGAGTAAGTTGAGGGCTGGAAGCACTTATCTTTCTAGGATTCCCTATCTTGAGCACTTTAGTCTTCTCTTTGCATTTTCCTTTTGTTTGGGAGCTGTCAGGTCTGAAGAGCATGTCCCCAATAAGGCTCACAACTGAGAATACTGGTTTTGATAAGAAAGTGGGAGTAGGCCGGCCATAGGTACCTGGGGAAGTAGACAGAGATGAATGCCACTGGGCGCAAGATGTATCTTGAAGCCACCAGATGTGACTTCACTGTGGGGCCCACGATATTTCCCAGTGCTTTGGAAATCACTTCCATTCATCACCCTTTGTGCTTCTGATTCATCTTGCAGGCAAGACAAGTCGTTTTACGCTGAAGCAAGAAAGATTCCTTTAATAGCCCTCTGAATCAGTGGGCTGTTTATTCTCTCTCTCCAAAGGCTTCTGTCAGCTCATGCTGAATCTGTCCAGGTTCATCCTAAAGTACTTTCCTCCAGCAGACAAGGCCACAAGCGGCAAACCTTACTGGTAATTCACCCAGGCCCAGAGAGATGGCCACACCATAGTCAAAACAACAGGGGTCATTGTTAACAAGGTACCTTTTCATCAGCGGTACCCAGGAAATGACAAGAAGACACTGGGCATCACAAGGACTAAAGAATGAAAAACCGCATCTATTCTGATGTTTATTTGTCCTCTTTTTATGACACAAAAGTTAACTTGACTTCTTCTTATAGAGTTCAATGCCTAACACATCCAGCGCAGTCACCATCTTTGGCCTGAAACCTGATGCATAGTAAACATTCAATAAATTTTTGAATGAGGGGACTATATAGAACTAACAAATGAATTAACAAAATAACATTAGGCATCATTTACTGAATAAATTTTATACCAAATTATAGTAGACTGTTTCAAAAATGGCTCTAAGTATTCCCCTCCCTGTAACTACAATCCTTTGCAATTTGACTTTGCATCCCCTCCCATTAAAAGATGGAGTCTGTTTTCCTGCCCCTGATTCTTGACTGGCTTTGTAGCTTGTTTTAGTTGGTAGGATGTGACAGCAGTGATTGGGTGTCAATTCCAATCCTAAACCTCAAAAGGCCCTGTGAGTGTTCCCTCACTGTCTTGGACCCCATCACTTGCCAGCTGGAGGATAAAAATTAAATAGAGCAAGGAAAGATGGTCCAGTCAGGCCATCCTAGATTAGCCAGCCCCAGCTGACCCAGCAACTGATGGAAGCAGCACTGATGGAAGCCACACTGAGATCAGCTGAGTCTAGAACTGCTTACATGAACCCAGCCCAAATTGCTAACTCTCACTCAGCATTGTTGTCTTAAGACACAAAATGGCAGGGTTCTTTTCTTATTAACAGCAAAAGCTGACTATTACACAAGTACTGTGTCACGTACGTAACATATTTAACCCATACAGCAGTCCTTCAAAGTAGGTGTAATAGATACAGTTATCTGTCTTCCAAAATATGTCCTTTCCTTATTCTATACTAAGATAATTCTAGTTAGAACACTGGTACCCAGCTAAGGACTAAATTTCTTAGCTCCCCTTGCTGTTATGTGTGGTAATATGAGTGTTTTCTTGCCAAGAATTGGCAGAGCGGAAATGACATTATAAATTCTACCTCAATTGCTTAAGAAAAAATCCCTAGTTTAGGAATTCTGCTATTTTCTCTTTCCTGGTGACTAGATTGGAATAACTAAAATGTCTATGTGTTGAAGATAGCAAACCCTATCGGCCTGAATCCCTGAATATTCCTTGGAGGGGTCATGCCCTAGACTGTTACATGGACAAGAAATAAATTTCCGACTTGTTGGAGCCACTAATGCCACATAGCCTGTTTGTAATAGCAGCTAGTATTGTCCTAATGCAATGGAGATTTTAACCTTCATTTTACAGGGGAGAAAGAAGAGGCTCAGAGATGTGACATGACAGGTCTTTAAGCTGCGCTTTTCAGCAAAGTGGCCACTTTACCCACATGTAGCTACTTAAATTTAAATTAATTAAAATTAAATTAAATTAACATCCAGTTCTTCAATCACACTAGCCACACGTCAAGTGTTCAACAGCCACATGTCGCTACTGGCTACCATATTGTACAGTACAGGTATACTACATCTCCATCTGCACAGAACGCTCTATCAGACAGCATGGCAAAACCGTGATCCTAACTGAAGTCTGAGTGACTTCATGCTTTGCTTGCCTGCCTGCCTCCTGCTATGCAGAATTATTTTCAAGAGTTGCTCCCCTGACGCACGTACATGTTTGTTTACAGATCATTATTATCTATTTGTCAGAGAGGCTGGAAGGAAGTGGAGACTTATAATTAAGGAATGATGGCAGCTGGTGAACGGATCAATGAGAAAAAAGAAGTCATCTCTGAAACATTCACACTAAGTCATTAAGAAAATATCACTTGAGGCTGGGCGCAGTGGCTCATATTTGTAATCCAGCACTTTGGGAGGCTGAGGCTGGCAGATCATGAGGTTAGGAGATCGAGACCATCCTGGCTAACATGGTGAAACCCCATCTCTACTAAAAATACAAAAAAAAAAAAAAAATTAGCTGGGTGTGGTGGTGAGCATCTGTAATCCCAGCTACTCAGGAGACTGAAGCAGGAGAATGGCATGAACCCAGGAGGCGGAGCTTGCAGTGAGCCAAGATCGTGCCACTACACTCTGGCCCGGGTGACAGAGAGAGACTCTGTCTCAAAAAAAAAAAAAAAAAAAAAAATCACTTGATTTGCCAAAGTTAGACATGAAACAATATAGGCACCTCTACCTCCACTCACGCCTTTAAAGCAGGGAGGCCCACCATGGGCAAGATTAACTGCTCTTTCCTTGCAACTGCTAGGGAAGGGACTCACTCACACTGATCTGTCTGAGATGGTTATGGTCAAAGAAAGCCTGTTGGTTTGCAGGGCTGTTGGGTGCTGCTGGATATATTCACCACACTGGTCTAGTTGGGTGAGATATCCGAATGAGGAGGATAGGGAGAGCAGCTCAAGAAAGAAAAACCCATGGGATAATGTCCCAAAGGGGAAACTGGGCATGGTGGTGTGGCTGTGCAACATTATCTCACCTCTGTCTTCCAGCTACAGTCAGCCTCAAGCTGAGTCTACAGGACCTCCTTCTTTTGCCCCTCAGTTGATTCTAAGGATAACCAGGATGGCAACTATATGCATGTGCTTTACAGATATATGTTGAGTACTTACCGTGTGCCAGGCAGTGTTCTAGTCACTGTGGGGATGCAGCAGGGGAAAGGGTCCTTGCCTTCACAGGTGTAGTCTAGTTAGGGAGAAAGATAAGTGTATAGGACATTATGATAAAGGGTTTCTGAGTTAGAGGAACATGTGGAGTGAGGGCTGTGGGGACAAAGAGAAGGGTCTGTAACAGGCTAAATTGTTCCACTTGCACCACAACCCATTCACATGTTGAAGTCCTAACCCCCAGGACCTCGGAATATTGCTGTATTTGAAGACAGGGTCTTTAAAGAGATCATTAAGCTGAAATGAGGTCACATGGGTGGGTCCTCATCCAATACAACTGGCGTCCTTGTAAGAAGGGGAGATTAGGACACAGACAACACACAGACGGAGAAGTGACCGTGTGAGGATGCAGTAAGAAGGTAGCCATCTGCAACCCAAGGAGAGAATCTTAATCTGCTGACACCTTGACCTCAGACTTCTAGTCTCCAGAACGGTGAAAAAAAATTGTCTGTTGTTGAAGTCACCCAGTCTGTGGCATTCAGCTATGGCCGTCCTGGCAAACAAATACAGTGACCTAATTCAGTTTGGGGTGGAGGATGTGTCAGAGAAGGCTTCCGTTAAGGGGTGGTTACTGAGCATCAGTAGGGGAGCCTGACAAAGGGGGTGGCCAGGGGAAGCTGAACACCCTAGGCTCCAGGAACACCATGTGGAAGGCTTTAGAATATGTCACAGATGATCTTGTGAGTCAAACTAGGGAATCTAGACTGTTTCCCAGAGGCAACGGGGAGCCCTTGCAGGGATAAAGCAGAGGCATGGCATGACCAGGTTTCATTTTACAAACATAGCGTTGAGTGCATCTATATGATGGATTTCAGGGGTGAGATGGGGGACAAGCTGTGGGACAGACTGAGAAGCTGGGCAGCGGTCCAGATCAGAGATACTGAGAACTTAGACTAAGCAGCAACAGGAAGAAAGAGAAGAGGTCAGTTTGGCGAGATATTGAAGGAGACAGGCAGTGAGGATGGATGGATGTAGTAGCTTAAAGGGAGACAGGAGAATCCTTAATTTGGTCCCCAGTCATATACCCTGAGATAGGGATTCATTCAAGAGGGAGAGTTACATTTAGAAGGTGAAGGTGGAGGAGTAGGGGAAAAAGAAAAAAAGAGAAAGCAACAAATAAAGGAAATGTTTTCTGGTCAGCTACCACTGTGTGAAAGTGGTGCTTAATCCTGCCAGGGAGCTGTGAGGGACAGTGTGGAACATCACCCCAGAGTAATCCCACTTGAACAGCAAGGGAGCTGGGGTGAGTATACACAGCTCCTGCCAGTGTTCGCTGAGGGCTACTTCTGGGAAGTGGGCACATATTCTCCAGCGCATCTGAGCCACCATATAGGTGGCAGAGTGGGCTGTAGTGACAAGAGACACCCTCAGGCCACAAAATGCAGGAACTGGTGGTTGAATATCTGTCTGATGCATCCTGAAGTGGTAAGAATGAGAGATACGGGAAAGGTACAGTTTCTGCCCCAGGAATCTTGGGTGTCCCAGCAACCTGGCTTGAGTATTCAGTACTTCAGGTACTGAATTGGGGAGAAGAGGAAAAAAGGAGAATATTTTAGACCCATCGCCCTGCCCATGGTGGTCCCTGCTAGACATATGGGTTTAGAGACTCATGGAGAGCTCCAAAGTATGAAGCCAACAGTACATGGCTAATGTCTAAAATCATGGGAGAGCGTGCAATGGCCAAGAGGAAATGCACAGCATGAAGAGGTCTGGGACCCCAAAATGAATCCCTGAAGAGCACCCACTCCATCTAACACTCAAGTCCCCAAACTGCACCACCGGGTACTGTATAGCTCAGGCTGCTGTAGATAAAAATCTCAGGGCAGCAAAGGGGAAAGTGATTACTAAGAAGAAGTATCTGAATTAAGGAAATAATTCTCTAGCCTTTTTAAATTAAAACCTTCAACCCAAGAAGCTTGTTAATTTTAGCTTCAGCAAGTGGTTCTGCAGCCACTCGGCATCCTGCTGCCTGTGCATGGTCTGAAGAGGCAGCCTCTGATTTCCCTAATTTGTGAGGCACTTGTGCTTCGGGTAGCAGGCGGGTGATTACAGCCAGATGGGAAGCCAGCCCTCCAGAAGCAGATTCCTATAGGATTTTTGCAGCCAGCAGGAGGCTGGTGGGAATGCTGGGACCTTTCTCACCCCCACCCCCAGCCCCCCAACTCCCTCCTCTTTAGATGCGTTTGAAGGCCAAAAGAGGAAAAATCCCAGTTGCAAGGTGATTGGCAAAGAGACTCTCAAGACAGGCTGGTTAAGCACTCCCCACTGTGTGAATGAAAGAGTAATGTTAATTCCTGATTAGCTCCATGGACAGACTAAGAGAAGCGGCTAACATTTATTGAGTCCTTTCCGTATGCCAAGTCTTGTGCTCATTATTTTACTCTCTCATGACATCCTTACAGTAGGCCTGTGAGTTCAATAGTACGATCATCCCCATTTTACAGATGATACAACTGAGGCTCAGAGAGCTGTAGTGACTTGCCTAAGGTTACACTTGCCCCTAGCAAGTGGCAAAGCCAGCAATTCAGATTCCAAATAGTATATAAAGGCAGCACTAATGAGCAAAGGCAGAAACATGGAATCTGGAGACACAAAAACTAGTTTGGAGTCACTTGACCATATGTGACACGCTTTAAAAATGTTAGCTGTTACTGTTATGATAATGATCTCATACTTCAAATAGGCTTTTAAGACTACCATGTCAGGCTGGGTGTGGTGGCTCATGCCTGTAATCCCAGCACCTTGGGAGGCCGAGGCTGGTGGATTGCTTAAGCTCAGTAGTTTGAGACAAGCCTGGGCAACATGGTGAAACCCTGTCTCTACAAAAAAAATGCCAAAAATAAATAAATTAAAAAATAGCTGGGCATGGTGACGCCCACATGTGGTCCCTACTCAGGAGGCTGAGGTGGGAGAACTGCTTGAGCCCAGGAGGCAGAGGTTGCAGTGAGCCGAGATTGCACCACTGCACTCCAGCCTGAGAGACAGAGTAAGACCCTATCTCAAAAAAAAATAAAAAATAAAAAATAAAAAATAAAAAATTAAGGACTACCATCTCAAAGGTTCATGCTCAAGGATGTTTATTCCATCTTTGTTTATTCATAACTGAAAAGCTGGAAGTAATCTGGATGTCTAAAGATAGAGGATTGGCATAATAAATTATGATAAATCCATACAGTGTAATAGCAAGTATATGTTAAAAATCACATGTAGACAAATGGTTAATACATGGGAAAATGCTCAGCATATATATATAATTAAGTTTGAGAGTTCTTCTAAAGCAGGTTACCAACACATGTGATATCTTTTGTATAAAAATTATTTGAAAAATGATATGCATACATATATTTATATATACCTACATATATGTATTTGAAGGTTGAAAAGAAAGACAGTAAAATACATTTTCTTATTTCCTCTCAATGTTGTGATCACAAATGATTTTCGTTTTCTTCTACGTGTATTTTGTATTTTCCACACTTCCTACAATTAGTATATGTCCTTTAGCAATGAGAAAAAAACATGTTTTAAATCTGACATACTCTAACTTGCCTTATAATCCCTCACCTTTGATTTTCATCTTCTGTTTGCTCTGTGATCTCTGCTTACTTGGGCATTCGTTTTTCTCTTTCAGATGTGGTTTCTTTTTCAAATACTTAGAGATCCTGGGTTTATGCTCATCTTTGTATTTGTGGTACAGTCTGCATGCCTATGAGCAGGGTTTCTATTTCCTGATGACTGCCTCTGAGGTATGTGGGGGTGAGACGCTGCAGGGTGGGTGGGGAGTATCAGCTGCTTGTTTCTCCATGTGGAAGGTCCCATCCTCCTGGGGTTCAGAGCAGCCTGGGGCATTGCCTTCACTTGAGTCCTGATGTCCACATTTCTACTCACCCTAAGTGAAGAGGGTAAAGCACTCTACCAGCCTCACTAGGTGAAACAAAGCCCACAAAGGGCCCCCCACAGCCACCCCAGAGCTCTCTTCTGCTTCTTCATCAATTTACTCCAAGCTTGGAGCAGTATTCTAGGCTGTGGCTTTCTCCGGAGTCCCTTCTCTATAGACCAGATAGCATCTGAATTAAATCTTTCAGAAGTTCTTCAAAATGACAGGTCCGTGGTAAACACCCACTTCCCCACCCCCATAACAAAGTTGTAGATAGATTGGGCTTAATATTATTTTTTTCTCTTATTTTTATGGAACTTGGGTCAGGAGGAAAGGAAGTTTTTGTGATAAGTCCTCCATCTTGATTCATTCTCTAAATGTTCTAAAATATTATTTTTGATCGAACCATAATGATATGGTTTGGCTGTGTCTCCATTCAAAATCCCTTCTCGAATTGTAATCCCCATACTTCCCATAATCCTCACGTGTCAAGGGCAAGACCAGGTGGAGGTAATTTGATCACGGGGGCGGTTTTCCCCATACTGTTCTCGTGATAATGAGTGAGTCTCATGAGATCTGATGGTTTTATAAGTATCTGGCATTTCCCTGCTTGCACTCCATCCTGCTGCCTTGTGAAGAAGGTGCCTACTTCTCCTCTGCTTTCCATTGTGATTGTAAGTTTCCTGAGGCCTCCCCAGCAATGCAAAACTGTGAATCAATTAAACCTCTTTCCTTTTTAAATTACCCAGACTTGGGTACTTCTTCATAGCAGTGTGAGAATGGACTAATACACATACTAAGAAATAAAAATAATTTAAAACATGCTCTCTATCTTCATGTGAGAATCAACTGAGACAAAGTCAGCAACCACCCCTTCCCCACCAAATTGCTTAAACTTTAAAGCATAGTTTGCTGCCGTGATTTGCACTCACATGTTTTGATGCAGAATAGAATGAAGAGGATGCTAGCATGTGAAAGGTAAAGGAAACCTGGGAGGCTGGCCTACTTAGTAGTTTCTGTTGTTGGTCATGTGGAAGCTGATAACAGAGCTTCTTAGGTTGACAACCTCCATGGCAGAACCCTCAATCTCATCTAACTACTTTCTCATCAGTTTGGGGAGGGTGAGGCTTTGGGAGGGTTAAGCAGCAGCTCATATGTCACAGCCAGGACTCAAGACGTAAACCAGGTCTCCAGTTAGAGGAGGCCACAGGTATATAGAAGCCTCCTGAGCAAGTGACATGACAAAGATGAAGGACTGAGATACGTGGCATGTCTACATGAAGAGAGAGTGCAGACTAGGAGTTAAGAGCTTGGGCTCCCAAGACCTGGCTTGGAATCTTGATTCTACCACCCAACAGCTGGGCACTCAGGCCAGTGGGTCAACTACGTTAGGAGGACAATGAGATTAATTCATGTGAAACGTTCTTCCTAATGTCTGATAGGTGCTCAAAAACGTTCACTATTGGTTTATTCATTCATTAAATAAGCCAGTATTTACAGATATCCTACTAGGTGTCAGGCTCAGGGGAGAGTCAAGAACTACAAAGTCCCTGAGTCCTTGGAGCTTCCATTCTGGAGGTGAGACAGACAGACACTAAACAAACAAACAAAAAAGAAACACCAGCCAGGGAGAAGTGCTTTACAGAGAATGATATAGGACAGTGTGATCAAAGCTGAGGAGTAGCCACTGTCAGCTGGGGGTCACATAGGACTGCTATAGGGAGAGGCTGTTGGGCTGAGATATGAATGAAAAGAAGGAATGAACAAGAAAAGGGAGGTCAGGGAAGGGCACCCCAAGCAGGAGGAATGGCAGTGCAAATGCCCTGAGGCGGGAACTGAAGAGAGACTGGGAACCTCTTGGCCATTGCAGCTGGAGTGAAGCGGGTGACAGGATCAAAAGGTAAGTGAGGCCCAGTGGATTATGCTTTAAAGCCAAGGTCAGGAGATTGAATTGTATTCAGAGACCTACAGAAGGCAATATGACCTTCTTTAGGAGATTGTGGTCGTTGTTCCACTTGGCTCCTGTGTCCTGTAAATTCTGAGAGCAGACACCAAGCCTGATCCATTCTTGCAACTTCATCCTTCCTGGTAACAAATGGCAAGTAAAGCACTCAACAAGCCTCTCTGGGTGAAATAAAACCCACAGATGTCCCCCATAGCCACCCCAGGGCTCTCTTCTGCTTCTTCATCTGTTTACTCCAAGCTTGGAGCTGGATTCTAGTCATTGGTGTTCTGTAAATTCTGAGGGCAGACACCAAGCCTGCTCATCTTTGCAATGCCATCCTTCCTGGTCCTAAGACACTGCCCTGGGCTCCCGAAAAT
The DNA here is from genome assembly GCF_003255815.1 of Theropithecus gelada. NCBI lineage: Eukaryota > Metazoa > Chordata > Mammalia > Primates > Cercopithecidae > Theropithecus > Theropithecus gelada. The sequence goes on along the minus strand of NC_037679.1, from coordinate 67,056,632 downwards.
ATTGGTCGAATGAATAAAGAAACAAAGAAAAGACAGATGGATGTGTTTCCCTTAAATTTGTTGTAAGCCTCCTCCTGTTTCTGCCACATCATCTCAGAGGGAAAGGAGTGTCAACTTGACTCTCCTTCTCTCATCTTTGTGAGAAAGCCCTGAGGCTCTGTAAGGAGATTTCCCCTCCATTGGCAGGAGATGGATAGGCTGGCTCTGTGATTCTCCCATGTGAGACCCTCCATGACTGAGGGGCTGAGCAGGCGCGATGATTGGGAAGCAGGGTGCTGGGGGAAATGATCAGCCATTTGTTACCAGCCTTGGAGGAGCCGGCAGTGTGGCACAGATAAATTGGGTCCTTGAAATTCTAAATGAAAGTGCTTCCCTGGGTGGAATAGCCAGGGTTCAACCCCAGCCAAAATGCATGGCCCTGGAAGGCATTGCAGAGAGATTCCGGTACCCACGCTCCAGTCAGTGCAGGATTCACAGGCAGTCCTGCGCAGGCTCAATCATGCTGACCCCAAAATGAAAGAAACATCCAGCTCCCTGCTGAAAACTCTTCTGCTCTTGTTCATTCTCTCTCTCTCTCTCTCTCTCTCTCTCTCCCTCCCTCCCCCCCTCTCTCTCCCTCTCTCCCTTTCTCCCGCTCTCCCTCTGTCAATCTCTCCTCCTCCCCACATTTTCTGTCATTGTTTAGCATTGCCTCCTGGGATTCTGACATTTTCCTTCTATCATGCAATGCTAATGCAGGGATGGCACATAAATTTGATCCACTTGCCAGTTCAGATTGATGGACAGTAGTTACCTGTATTGAGGTTTCTGAGGTTTCCTCAGGGCTCAGATAGAGAGAAACTGTGACGGATGAGTGACATTTTGCAGGACATATGATGGGGATGATGAGGGTCTGGAGCTACAGTTTTTTATCCTTGTTCTGAGGCCTACAACATATATTGTTTTCCCCAATGCATGTAATTCTGGCTTTAATTTTGCCTCAATGGAATAATTGCAATATCTGTCATAATCAAGCGCTTAAAATGTGCCAGTCCCTGAGCTAAGTGTTTTACATATATTATCTTATTTAACCTGTATTACTACCATAGGATATCATCCCAACCATTTGACACATAAGAAAATTCAACCTTAGAAAGACAGAGTGACTTGCCCAGGGACCCTCAGTAAGTAGTAGGGTCTGGTTTTATTGGAACCCAGCTCTGTCTGACTCCTCTGTAGAGGAGCTTCCACAGCCTCCTTCAGGACCAGTGTCTGCATTTTTAATATCTACTCTCACAAGAAGCTCTCTCCTGTATTTAACCTATACTCCCTTGTTGCAGCAAAAGCACAGTTCATGTTAGAATTCCACAATCTAAATTCAAGATGCAGTAGGAAAAGAAGAATGTAAATATCACACTAATGATATTTTAAGTTTATTGCATGCTGAAATTAAAATATTTTTGCTGTATTGGCTTACATAAAATATATTATTAAAAATGATTTCACCTGTTCTTTTGCTGCTTTTGTTAATGTGACTACCAGAAAATTTAAGATTACACATCTTAAATTACACATCTTAAAGTGGCTCACATTTGTGGCTTGTAAATGTTTCTGTTGCATGACACAGCTCTTGAGCTCAGCCACTCATTCTAATCTCATCTTTTTTTTTTAATAAAATTTTTTTTTTAAGAGATGGAGCCTTGCTCTGTCACTCAGGCTGAAGTGCAGTCATGCAGTCCTATCTCACTGCAGCCTCAAACTCCTGGGCTCAAGCAATCCTCCCACCTCAGCCTCCCAGAGTGCTGGGATTACAGGTGTGAGCCACTGTGCTTGGCCCTAATTCCATCATTTTTAACAGGTAAGAAAATTGTCCACCAGAATGGCATAGCGACTGGCCTAGAGTCACATCACTTTTGACAGCAGATAAAGGACCATGTTCTAGTTTTCTTGTGCCCGAATCCTATGCCCTTTCTTCCTTAGCGAAAGAGGAGCTGGCTGAAGACTTTTTTTCCTTTCAAACATACTTTCACACTGGGAAAAAAATGAATTTAGACCAAACAGGAAAATAGCCATTTTTTTTTTCTCACCCAATATTTCATGGAACATAAGACGGCTGTCCCCAGTGGTAGTCATGTTGCCTTGATTGCCTTAGCCTCGAGGCTCCAGGGAACCCAGGCGTTGATGATGTACCTGACCCATGTAGAAGGGTGTCCTAGTTGTGCCTCCTGCTAGGAACCAGGCCATGTGCCCAGTAAGTATGTTCCTGGAGACAGCAGCCTACACAGATCCTTGCTTGGGCTCTGGGAGTCTGGGACAGCTGTGGAACTTCAGCGCCTTTTGAAACAACTCTGCAATTAGCTATTGCTCCAGCTGGCACCGAGAGCCTTGGGCTGCAACGATTTGATGCCCCTACTGCCTACCAAATCCCTTCCTTCTGGCTCGTCGCTCTCAGCTCTCTCTATAACTGAACCACACAGCCAGGAGCAGGTATGATTTCTGCACTAATTGAGGCTGACAAACTCTTTGGGATTTGACTGGGGCTCTTGAGACGTAGTCCTGAAATCCAGACCTGACTCCCATCCACCTGCTAAAAACATCCTCAATGGCTCCCTGTTACCACAAAGATGAAGTTCATATTCTGCAGCTGAACCACGTCCAGCAGGGGACTCTAGACACCTCCAGGCTACCACTTGTAAACGGATACTCAGTTCCTCACCTACATTACTCACACCCAAGCACTCCAGTGTGCTTCAGATAACTTTCTACACCACTATCTGCAGCTTCCCCCTTCCCCCTCCACAAACCTCAGAAGGCTGCTCTGCAGGAAGTGCTGGGGAATTCATCCTTGAAGGAGCAGCCTTCAACCAATAAGTGAGGGGAGTGGACGTATAGATACCCTAGCTCACTTGTCCTTCATTGGTGTGTGTTTTATACCATTTCCCAGTAACTCTCCCTGGGATGAAGCTCCAGCTGCCCTCCCTGTATTGACTGTCCTCTCTTTCCTACCTGTTCCCCAATCTCCTTCCTCTATTTCCTTGAAATCACCTTCTGAACAAACCACTTGCACTGGAATCCTTATTTCAGGATTGGTTTTTTGGGGAACCCACCTAGGATGCCTCCCAAACACACCTTCCCTTTCCTTCCTCCTGATTTCCCTTGGGTGTGGGGATTTACCACCTTTCCATTATGTAGCAACCACATGGTGTGATTGGCACTGATTCTACCCCAGCTCAAGGGAAGATTGAGCCAATCAATGCCCACCTCCCTCAGCTATAGTTATTTGTTAGAAAACGGATGCATCTTAGCTAGGCATGATGGTGCATGCCTATAGTCCTAGCTATTCAAGAGGCTACGGTGAGAGGACTGCTTGAGCCTGGGAGGTCGAGCCTGCAGTGAGCCATGATTACACCACTGCACTTCAGACCCTGCCTCAAAAACAAACAAACAAACAAATAAACAAAACAGACTGAATTTGGTCTATCAAGAAATGAGAGCGAGTAAGACCCAAGACCCCGAGATGTACATGGATTCCTCCAAAAGTCTCCTCTCCCTCCCTTGTGGGATATAAATAAGAAAACCTGTGTACCCAGGAAAGGTTCTCCAGCTCTCTTTTGACCGCAAGGGAAGGCAATCTTCAGATTAAGCCAATACATGAAAAGCAGAGAGAAGTAGGGGGAAATAAGACCCCTGGTGACAATGCCAAGTTGCTGGGCCTATACTCTACCTCTAGGATTTTTGGTTATATTAAGCCCATACATTCTTTGATTTTGTCAATGAGTGTCCTTAGGGCAGCATTCCTAAAAGGGGATGAATAGGATGGCACAAAACACAGGGAGGGCCTTGATGTCATTTACCCAGTGGCAGGACAGTAAGCTGGGAAGGTCTGGAGACCTAGGCAGGAGCTGGTTTCCTGTCCATGCTGGACATTCAGGCTGGATGAGCCATCCCCAGGACACTGGGCTGGTCCCCACAAGGCTGGGCTCATATGATGCCCCTCACAGCCACTGGCCTGGTTCTCTGTCTCCCACTGACCACTACAGTAGCCCTCTCAGGATTAGAGCACAAGTTTTCAAGTCCCCAGCCTCCCACTCTTGCCCTCTCCCCTGGCTCTGGGTGCTGTCTTGTCCTACTTTAAGTTCATAATAAAAATTCCTTCATGCTATAATATTTAATGGCACATCAGAAAGAGAATGTTGAAAGGGAAGCCACAGGTTTAGCAAGCTACAACATGCCAGGCAGCGCCCTGTCTCTGGAAAACAAAAGCAAGTTGCTCTTCCCTGAAGAGGACAAGGAATGCTGTTATTTCTCCTAGAAGGTTACCCTCCACATTATTCCAAAGACTTATTCTAATGCTGGAGGAAGTGGATAGTTACTACATATTGTACAGCACTCTAACCATAAATTACAGGGTGGCCCAACATGCTGGAACCATCCAAAGGCCACCATCTTGAATCTTGGCTTCTAGAAGACTGTGTGCTCTTAGAGGGCAGGGATGGTATATTCAGCTCTGTGTTTCACTCATGACTCATATCACCAGCATCGCCTGCATAGGACTAGAGCTGAACTCAGACAGTCTCAAGTCAGGATAGAACATTCTTTCCTATCCTTCCACAGCTCCATGCCCAACACCCTCCCTAATTTAAGCCAGTGACCTGGAAATGCAAGGTTACAATATAACATCCTTCCACCCTTGGAGGAAAAGGGTATATCAAATCCAGAAACTCAGACAGTCTCAAAGGGAGATGTAGGAATTTACCATGAACAATTATTGAGCCCTGGGCATTGGGCTAGATGACTCACATGAATTACCTCCTTTATTCTTTACAATATTCCTATAAAGTAATTACTATTATAATCCCCATTTTACAGTTGGGGGAATCTGAGTATCACAAAGGTTAAGTCTGGTAGTTCAGGGTCACACAGCCAGCTAATGCTGGCTTTCAAGGTCAAGCAATCTGACTTCAGAACCTGCCCTGTCAACCTGTACTCCATACTGGGTCCCTTGGAAAGTATGGAGACCACTGAGAGATACACTTTGGAAAGAAGGCATTACATAACTACATTATGCAATGTTTCCTGGCTGAGCCTCCAAAAAAGAATTTCTGCCGGAACTAAAGATGATTCTGGTTTCCTTCAAGGGAAGAAGATATTTTTGATGTCATCAGAAAAAATACTCTGTGGTTTTCTGTTCTATTTTGGATTTCTTCTATTTTGGTCACATACTTACTAAAAAGAATTTTCTCTCCCTCCTTGGCTATTTATTCCAGAGGCCCCACCTACCATTCTGTCTCAACCATCCATTCACAAATCATAACTGAGAGCCTACCGCGGGTCAAGTGCTGTGTCAGGCACTGTGTCACCACAGTCAAATATATAGCTGCACTTTTTCCCTCCAGAGTCGACAATCTACACGGTGGTTAGCGTATTTTCAGCTCCCTTCACAAAAGATCAATGTTTTATTTCGTTTTTTAATTTGGAGGCAGTGGTGAGGGAGGAGAAACAAGATACAGGCAGGAAACATCCTCAACAGAACCCTCAAAGTCAGAGTAAATTAAAAGCAGAGAACAGAGAGCTGTTTTGGGGTCAGTCCAGCCACAAATGCAGGAAACACAGCAAGTTCCGCAGCCAGAGTCGTCCTCCCCTGGGGGCCGGATCCTGACGGCGTGGTCATCAGCAATCAGGATGGAGCAGAGGCAGCAGTCTCTGTACGAGACAGTGCGCTGAGCGTTCTCAGCACTCCCCAAACGCTTTTCCTCTCAGCTCAGCAAAAAGCCTCCCTGGCCGACTGCAAATGGCCTTTCCCTTGCTCCAAGTTCTGCCTTTCCGGAATTTGGAGGAGAGGAGTTCCGTTTTTGGAGGCCATGGTGGCTGACCTTAGATTTTAGGTAAAGAGATGCAGCTCTTACAGAACCGCTTGAGAATGGTCCCAAACGGAGCAGCGTCTTCCCAGGGCTTCATGTGGAGGGTTCCTTTGACCCTCAGGAAGTTATCCCACTCGCTTAGGCTTTAAAGGACAGAGAAACTGGGCTACTAACGCCCTCCTCATGGAGTGGCTATGAGGACGAATTGTGGTCGTGTACGCACAGCATGTAGCTTGAAACCTGGCTGCTGGAAGCATCTTACTCACTCTCTCAGGGAAGCCCAGTACCCACGCGGCTCTGTTGTACATCATGTGACCACAGCCTCTAACTCCAGTCACAGCTGATTAAACCAGCATAGTCACGTGACTGAAGATCAACCAATCCTGAGGCTGGTGACAAACAGTACGCGTGGCAGCTTGGAAAGGTTGGGCTAGGACTGCTTCCCGAAAGGCGGGAGGCACCCAGCTGGTGGTACCTGACGTGAAACTATTTTAGTGAGAACACATGACTAAAAAAAAAAAAAAAAAAAAAAAAAAGGTTGTTATGCTTTCATTGTAATGTATACCAGGAAAATCCTGGTTTTCCATTTGTGATACTGATATAACCTTCCCTTTATGATACACAATATTAAGACGTATAAAAAATTGGTTTTTTGAAAACGTATTAAGTAAATTTTTAGCCCAGCTGGTAGATGTCTTCGGCAAACAATGGCAGGTGAATGACTAACACACGACAAAGTCTCAAGGTCTACATTCTTCCTTCAGGGAAATGAGAGGCTGGGTAGTTGGTGAGGGCTGAAGGTGAAGGGGTTGAGTTGGAACCGCAGCAAACCAAAGCCATGAGTGGCTGCAAAGGAAAGGAAACAACAAAGAAGCTAGGATAACTGGTTGGTGGTGAGATAGGAGACTTGAAAAAGTGTGCATGAAAGAGGAGAGAGAGGAAGAGAAAAGCCGTGGAAACAAAGGTAGAGATGGAGAGACAGAGACAAAGGGAAAGGCAGTGAGACAGAAATGGAGACAGGTAGAGATATCCTGAGGTACACCTTCACGGACTCCCTGGATCTACCTCCACTCCACACATGTTCTTACAACGTATCCTGCTTTTCTTCCTGAGATACCTTGAGTGGGTCTCACAGCAGAAAGCCTAACACAATGAATGGCTATGAAGGAGGAACCCTATTTTGAAGATTCTTGGGCATCAGCCAGCATATTTTAAGCCTCTAAGTGCAGGCCCTGCAGGGGACATTGAGGGTTCTTAACAAAGTAGCAGACAGGCACTAGGCTAAAGTAAGAGAGATGCCTAGGGAGAAACTTGGGGAGACACTCACAAACCCAGACATCAAATTTCAGCAGATTGGCTGATTTCTAGAGCTCCTCTTGAAACTTTGTGGAATTTACTTATCAAAAAGAGTGTCAGCAAGTATGTGAGACCCCACTCTATCCAAGTCATGAGTGCCCATCTCTAGAACTTTGCTACTCTGAAAGCAAATTGAAAGAAGTAGTTGCTATATAATTTAAATTCTGCTAATGTGTATTTACTATCTACACCCAATTATCACCAATCAATTTAACAGTTATTACTTAATGGGTGAAAATTGCAATTCTGGTGCCCCAAATCAGCATGGGGCATTGTGGCTAATTAGGACAGAACTTACTCAGAAGTATAATGAAAATGTAAATTCTCACACATTAATCAAACAATTATTTCTAACCACAAGACAGCTGATCCTAAACTTAATTAGGAAATAAACAAAGTTAGCCAGTGAGCAGACAACATTTAATAATCATATATGTGTCACAAGAAGAGAAATATTAGGCAAGGATTCATCAAAACATCCCAAAGCTCAACTATTCTACAATCTATAATAATACAGCCTCCCGGCTTCAATAATACACTATTCAATTTTTTATTAAAGCATTTTTCAGCTTTAGGGTCTAGAAGGTGCCAGAAAACAAAGAAATGCATTACCATATATAATAAATAATTGTACCACTTAAAAATAAGAGAGCCAAGGACTGGAAATGTATGTATGTGACATGGTGGATACATACAGCACACTTTAAGTTTAATTATCAGAGGTTAGTTCTTTTCAGGTAAGGCAGAGGGGGAAAAGGAGCTAATTCCAATGCAGACATAAAAATTATAAAAAGACATAAACTAAAGCCAATTGTGTTTCTCTCTCCACTGCACATCTTTAACTCGTTGTCAAAACTGCTGCCTGAACAATTTTAAGTCCAAATGTGGATTCTTCACCTCAACTTGCCTCAGCTGCTGATTGTCTCTTGGGGCTTTTACTGTCCTTGGTGGCTCTGGGAGGCTCTGACTGACTGTCATATGGATCTAATCCTGGTGCCAACCCATCCGGCGGCTTCCAAAGGGATGTTTGCTTTTTCCTCCTGGAAATAGCAAATGCACAAAATGAAATTTGGGAGGCTGCTGGGAGAAGAATATCTAAAATGAAAATTTTCCTAAGAGGAACATAGATTTGGCCAAGATCAAACTGCACAACAGAATGTAATAATAAAGGCCAAAACTCTGCTCTCCTCATACAGCGCCAAAGACAGCCCACCGGGGGCTTGGAAAGAGCACACTCTGAGACATCCTGACCCAGGGAAGAGGAGACAGGCATCAGTGCTTGGGTGATACAGCCCCACCGTTTCCGCACAGCCCGGAGCCTTGGCCATGCTGAGAGTCTGGCTGTGTTCTCTGTGAGTGACAGGAGGGACTTGCACCATCGCTGGCCAGAGGCAGGGTGCTCACAGTGTCTGTATCAATGTGAAAGGGGACAGGTCACATTCCTGAAATTTATTAGGCCTGCCATTGTCAGCTGCTCCACTGCCGCTCCACTGCCTCTCCGTGCAAACTCAGCAGTGAAAGCTGCATGATTTCAGTAGTTGGGGGCTTCAGGTACATTGATCTTATCTCAATTGCTATAGCCAAATTGTCTTTTTATCCACATCTGACCTACATAAGATAGAGAAAATATCCATCACTTATGTCAATGAATAATATAATTTGAGGTGTGCCTTTGAGATCATTGCAGGGAGAATAAAACCCACACCACCCCAGCCTGTGTCAGCAAGCCCCGACCCCCAAAACGGTCTCTTTGTTTCCTTTTCTCTCCCCAGAGCCTCAATCCTTCTTTTCTCAAAGCTTTGCATTTTTATTATTACAAGGACACAGTTGGCTGAGGGATTGGATGAAGAATTTGGCTCTCCTCCCTGCTTTTTCCTGAACAGATCTCCTCAAACTGCAGTTTGTGTTTATTTCCTGGCATTTTGGCCAGACAGGCAGAGCCCAGAGAGATGCACACGGGAGTGTTAAGGGTAAGGTCAAGTCCCACTCTCAAAGACGCAAAGCAGCTCCATTGTTAAAACAGCACTTGAAATAACATTTGCTTTTTCTGGTGTCAATCTATAATTTCTACTTATTATGGCAATTTCAGAGAAAGCCAGTAAACAAATAGAAGTAAGTAAAAGTCACCCAGGCCCCCACACAGAGATTGTAACTCGACATTTCGGTAAATAACCTCATGATCTTCTTTTTTTTTTCTATACCTGTAGTCATTTTTCATTATAAAAATGGCATGATCTTGTTCAAACTTTCGTGTCATTTTTTTTCTGCTTGATGTATTGTGAGAATCATCTCATGCCTTGCAAATAAATTCCCATTATTTTTAATGAGTGTGTAATGGTTCATTGGATGGCTTTAACCATCTCCTCTTGTTGGCTAGTTGCCTGCCCTCTGCCCTTATTATTATAAATCATATTACTGGCCAGACTGATAGTCTCTTCATAGACTTTCTATTCCTCCAGATATTTCTGACGTTCCTCAAGGGTGATCACACCATATTTAATCTTTGTCATGGAAGAAAGAATTCTACCTCTGACATCGAGGGAAACATCTCATCACTAGAGACCATAGGATGTACCCAGGTTCTTTAACATGATAGATGTGGAAGCTCGATACCTTCTAGCATTCTTGTCTTGTTCAAGGCCTACCCTGACCTTGCCCTTGCCCTTGCCCTTTATTGGTCTGTTCCCATCTGGAAATGAATCCCTATTTTAAATCTTCCATGGTCAGGCAAGACCTGACCATCAAGTTTGTCAAGAAGTTGCTGGACATCCAGGAAGGATTTGCAATCAAGGGTGCAATTTATTTCTGCTGTTAGAGGTGGCTTGTCTCAGAACTCCAGGCTCCAAGCCTACCCTAGAGGCCTTTACTGGCTATCTGTTGCCTGACTTCTGTCCTGCCTCCAAGAGCCAGAGGCAGCTGACCCCGCCCCATCAGGGATGCCTTGGAGCACACCTGCACTCCTGGGGTCCAGAACCCCCTGTCTAAAATGCCACCTTCACTGTCCTCCTTATCCCTAATTTAACAGTGGGAATTGTAGAAACAAACAAAAGACACCCAAAGGAGAAAAGTAAAGCTGTTTATCATAGCTTGCTATAGCAAGAGAGTCAACCACCACTACATGCATTTGGCAAAGGAGTGGGAAAGCTTTATAGGGGAAAAAATGAAAAGTAGCAGGTGTGCCCTCATTGGAGGCTGTTGGCATGGGGAAGCTGTAGGTGAGCTAACTAAAAGTAGGCGTCCTATGTAATATAGTTTAGATATTGTCCCTTCCAAATATCATGTTGAAATTTCATCCTCAAGGTTGGAGGTGAGGCCCGAGGGATGTGTTTGGATCATGGGACTTGGTGCTGTCCTCACAGTAATGAGTGAGTTCTCACTGTTAGTTCCCACCATATGTAATTGTTGAAAACAGCCTGGCACTTCCACTCCTCTCTCTCTTCCTTCCTCCCTTGCCACATGATTCTGGCTCCCCTTTACCTTTCACAGTAAGTGGAAGCTGAGTGAGGCCCTCACCAGATGCAGATGCTGGCACCATGCTTCTTGTACAAACTGCAGAACTGTGAGTCAAACAAACCTCTTTTCTTTATAAATTACCCAGCCTTGGGTGTTCCTTTGTAGCAACAAAAAATGGAATAAGACCCTATGGGATTGGTTAGTAGAGCTTATTTTCCTTTCCCGGTTGGTCCTAAATTGGAAGTGGGGGTGAAAATTAGGGAACCTGGCAGTTATTGATCAAGTCCTTGCTGTTTGGGGCTATTTGCTGCAGAGGTTGTGGTTTGGCTTCCTGGGTTGCTTGCTCCAGAAGTTGTAGGTCAGAGTTCTATTTTTATACATGATCTGGCCACTGTCCATTTGTATGTTCAGTCTCAGATTGGTCAACTTCCTTTGTGAGAAGCTTCATCAATACCAATGGGGTGCAGTTGGCACATAACAATAAAATCTGCCAGCATCAGCACCTTTCCTGAAGCCTGACTTATTTAGTCTTCAATGGCACTGTCAAAAGAAAAATTTCCACTTATATCAGTGCTTGCTTAGAGATATCCAAACTGACTATTGTGTTTCCTCACAAATTGTTGTAACTAACTGAAGCTGATAAAGGACCACAAGCTCTTGGTGACCCTGCATGCCAGCACTCACTGGAAGTAACTGAAGATGCTTTTCTGACCAGTGGATCTGTGCGCAGACTGATGAACTCATTCATCCTGTCCACGGGACTAGCTTTCAACGCCTCATTACGATAGTACCATGAAAATCCCTTTTGAGCACTTAAAACTCCTGACTTCATCCCCTCTGTGCATGACCTGCTCAGTGAAATTTTTCACTGGCATTCTTTTGCTTGACAACTTAATAGACTCAGTTTTGTATTTTTATTTTTTTTTTCAGCTTATGTGGTATGCGTGTATTTTTTACTATACCGTATCTATGACCTCAACTGCAGAGTCCACATTTTGGGATCCCTCAACCTGGACCACATACTTTTTAAGCTGGACTTTCCCATCTTTCCTGCAGCCACTGGGGCTTCAGATCCAGCTCCCCATCAGCTATACTCTGCCACCAGCATGCAGCAAGCCTTGAAGACAAGCAGTGGGATCCAGGCCTCCTGCACGGTGCCACCCAAATCCATACTGGAAAAAAAGAAATATACCTCCATTCACCCCAAACAAAGTAAAGTCTCCAGAGAATGAGGAGGAGCTTGGCTTAACCATCTGCATTTAAGATAGCTGATAATTCACAGGTTTCCTTGAAACACTGGACACCCACTTGCTTTGTACTTAGTATAGCTAAAGGACCTGTTCAGGTGGTTTTTCCAGAACAAAGGAACAGTTGGCCCCAAAGGGTGTTTAAATCCCAACCACTTGCCAGGCAGAAATCTGCTTCCAGTTATGAAATGGGAGTTTTTCAGCCTCTGCTAGCCCAAGTGAGTGAGTGTTTTATACCTTTTGTGAGTATCTGTTATATCATGAAAACAGAATGGTGCAATTCACTTCTTGATGATAGGTTTTCCTAGTGTGTTTTAAATGGGTTTTAATTGGCCTAGAACAAAGAAAAATTGTACATTATATAAGATTGTAAACTTCATGAGGTCAGCATTTTTTTTTTCATTAAACTCACACAGAATAATTTTTTCCTAGGGCCTTGATAATGGTAGATTCCCAATAAATGTGTTTTGAATGAGAAAATGCATCAATTTATCAGGAGTGTTATAGGTTAAGAGAAGGATTTGGGGACCAGGTACTCAAGAACTCCTGAGGCCTACATGCATTTGTGGGAGGAAAAAGGAGCTGAGGAAAGACAAGGGAAGGGAGAAGGGAAAGGAAGGAGGAGAGAAAGGAGAGTAGGAGAGACAAGAAAAGACGAAGGAAGGAAGGATGGAAGGAGAGTGAGAGGAAGGAAGAGAGAGACAGGGAGGGAGAGAGAGATGGAGATAGATAGGCAGATGATAGACAGATGGATAGATAGATAAGATAGATTACATGGATGGATAGATAAGATAGATTGGCCGGGCGCAATGGCTCACACCTGTAATCCCAGCACTTTGTGAGGCTGAGGTGGGCAGATCACTTGAGGTCAGGAGTTCGAGACCAGCCTGGCCCACGTGGTGAAACCTCACCTCTACTAAAAATACAAAAATTAGCCAGGCACAGAGGCACACACTTGTAATACTGGATACTTGGAAGACTGAGGTGGAAGGATCGCTTGAATCCAGGATGTGGAGGTTGCAGCAGGCTGAGATCGAGCCATTGCACTCCAGTCTGGGCAACAGAACAAGATTCCATCTCAAAAAAAAAGAAAAGATAGATTAGATGGATAGATGAGAACATGATTAGATGGATAAATAGATTAGATAGATAAGATAGATGATAGATAGATAGATAGATAGATAGATAGATAGATCGCTCTTCAAAGTAAGTCCTCATCTACCTTATTGACAAGCTGAATATTCAGAGAGCATAGACTAAAGGGAGATGGACTCAAGTATGAGGACAAAGAGAAAGGTGGGGTCTGAGGTCTTGTCTTTAAGAACCAGTAATCACACCCCCCAGTAACATGCAGCCTAGTCAGTATCCCAGGCATTGACTAATCAGATTAGCAACTCCTTCCTTGGTGTGAAAGAGGCTGTCAGGGGCTGAAGTGTGGGGAAATATCCCCATTTACACACTTTCTTCCTATAGTGTATCATAAAACAGATGTTCAAAGGGAATGTGAACCCCATCATGTTCCTGAGGTATGACAGTGGAACATGCTGGGGAATGTAAGGTGTTACTGTTGCAATGTCGTTATCATGGGTCTTGGTTTGGCGAGAAGGGGGTTTCCTCCCATCCTCTGGGATGGAAGTAGCAAAGTGTGGTGGGTTGTGGAGGCACACTTGGGTTTGTATGTCTATCACACATTTAAAAGCTGTGTGATGTTGAGATGTTAGTTCACCTCATTTTCCTCATCTATAAAATAATGATAATAATAGGATCCAACTAATTGAGTAATGAGGAGCAGCAGAGAGAGGGGCTTTATGCAGGCTAGTTCTCTGCCTTCTTTCTCAGCTTAGAGGACTCTGACACTCCATAGCAGCTACAGAGGAAGAGCTCAAAAATGTCAGTGATGGTGGTGGCTGTAAGTTAATCTCTGGGCAAGAAGAGATCTTGTGAAAGAAGCATTTTGGAAAGACCTCTTCCCCATCTCTACCTGTGTTATACATTTGACAATTCAATCCACAAATATTTGTTGAGCACCTGCTGTGCATTGAGAACTGTGCTAAGCACAGGGGATACAACTAGATGATTTTGTGTTTTTTCAATTTCCTATATAGATATATCTATATATGAAATTATATATATATATATGATTTTTATATATGTATTTTTCACTCCTCACAATGAATGTTCATTGCTATATCTTCTGGTCAAACCCCACCACCAGGCCAGGGTGCTGCTCTCAGCAGACCATCTGTTAGAGACACAGGCTTCACTGTGCCTCAGTCTCCAAAGTGGAAGCCTTTCTCACAGTGCCCAGGGCTCTGTGATCCTCAGATATCCCCAGCCCCTCCTTGAATCTAGTTGTTTATCTAACCTCATTGTCATATATCATAGGGTAACAAGTTTCTCCTGTTCAACAACCATGATGCAATAATTCCCTTCGCTGGTCCTGGAATGTCATCTTCTAGGAGCAAGATCTAAGTCTCACCTGTGCTCTCTTCTTCATCAAGCATGTGTGTGGTCAAAAAAGGTTGATGGAGCACCTTCGATGTCCACTGGGATGGCCACCACAGGCTCTGCCTTCTAGGAGATCACAGGACATGGGGGCAGGGAAACAATAGCAGGATGTGACCAGTGCTACAGTCAGGTATGTATAGGGGGCTGTGGAGTGCAGACTGGGTAGGGGCAATGTAACCTGTGGGCCAGAGAACTCACCTATCCCAAGGCATATTGACACAGAGAAGTAGCACTTTCCTGATATTCAGGAGTGACAATGAATGATTTGGATTATATTTCTGATGCCCATATTCCTTGGTTTTACAGCTTCTGGTCATCCCTTTGCTCAGCCTTCATCTCTCCAGATGGATGCATTCTAACCATGTTTTGTGGAGGATGAAGGAACTTCATTTGGCCTTTGCAAATCAGTCTGATTTAATTTCTTAGTGTTTCCTAATGCAGTAGGATTTTTTTTTAACAGTGTGAGGGTTGAGATCAGTTCAATACATTCACTTTGTCAGCGGATGTGTTCAAGCTATTCTTTCCCTGTGGAGCTGTTTCAAGAGTAGGGGATATCCAGGGGGGTGTTAGATTCTGTGAAATGAATGTGCCTCACTCTAGCTATCAAGAAGATTCCAATATGGGATTTGGGTGATGTTGGCACATGCCGGCTGTGGTTTGTGTCCAGCCTTACCAAATTTCAGTTTAGGAGGTTACCTTTCAGTCATTCCACTAGCTTTGCCCCATTTAGCACAGAGCAAATCTATAGAAATATGAGCTGTTAAAAAAGACCATACTTTCCAAATCTAAGATGCCATAGGTTGTAAGACACACTGTTATTGGATGAACCACTGATAAAAAGAAAATGATATCAATTATTCTGACATAACACTTTCATGTCAGTTTATGGCAAGAAACATCCTGATTTCAAAGCTGTTAAAATGTGGCGGAAAATATGCATCTTAGCATCGATAACTGCAGTATAGAGATATCTCTGTCTTTCTCTTTCTCAATCACACTCTCACTGGGACAATTCTGTGCCTCTGATGAGCAGCCCTTCCCACACACCCCTCCATCCACAGAGCACAGATCCAAACAAAACCCCCATAACCTTCTCACTTTAGAGAGAGCCAAGGTCTCCTGGGCAAGGTAAAATGGTGGCCTTTCCCTTACTGAGGCTGAAGCAGGCAAAATGGAATGGATGTACCTTCTCTTCTGGCCCAGGTTGGTGTAATCCTCCAGCCACCCAGCGTGTGTGTTTATGTACCTGGCTGGCTGACTGTGCTTTTGATATTCATCCTACAGGGTTCAGACTCACAGAAGTGAGAAAAAATATCTGGCTTTACAAGACACTCAGAACCTGACTCCACTCTCTGTAATCCTTGGCAACTGCCTAGAACCTGGATTTGAACCTCCCTGGAAAGCCATGTCTTATTTCTCAACATTTGATATCTACCTCACAGAAACTGAGGCTTTTCTAGTGGGAATTCAAAGTGTATGGGCATTTCAGAACTGTGCCCTCCTTCTATCCAGAAACAGCACTTGGGAAGCTAGGTCAGGCTCACCAGCAAGGAGATATGAGTTGAGGTATTCAAACCCCCAAGTCTGAATGAACCATGAGTAAAATCCAAAAGTAATGGGTGCAATTGAGTAATGAGTGCCACCCATCAAATAATAATAATAATAATAATTATCAGCTATTATTTATTTGTTGAAAATGTATTTACTATGTGCCAGGTAATGTTCAAAATGCTTTATAGGTATTATCCCATCTAAATTTCACAGCCCTTTGAAGTTGGTCATCATAACTCTCATTTTGCAGATGAGGAAACTGAGGCTTAAAGTCACAAATCTAGAAAGAGTTGGAATGAGGATATGAAGCCAGGAAGCATTGACTCTTAAACCCCAGGGAAAGGAGGGTGAAGTGAAAAGAGGCCCCAGAACTGTCTATTGAAGTCCAGTGTGGCTGTCTGTGGGACACATTTCATGCTTAGCAGCAGATGTGAGTTTTACAAGGGTTCCAAGCATTTGCATCTGGAAGCAGGTAAAGTTCTCCTTCTACCACCTAAGCATTTATTTCTCACTCACACATCCTTAGTTTGGTTGGGGTTTGGCTGATCTAGGCTGAGCTCAGCTGGGTTGGGTTCAGGACAGGCTGGATCTACATCTGCTCCACAGGTCTCTCATCCTCCTTAGACCAGCAACCTGATCCTTGAGAGGCATGTTCTACTCATGCCAAAGGCAGGTGCAAGAGATGGCAAGCCCAACTGCACAAACACACATCAAGCTTCCATTTGCATCATGTCCTGTAACTTCCTATTGGCCAAAGCAAATCACACGGCCAAGCCCAAGTCAAGAGGTGGGAAGTACACTTCTCCCCTGGTGATGGGGGACAAACTGGATATTTGGTGAACAATGATCTAATATTCCACATCTTCCTCATGGGATTTCTTCCTCCTCCTGTCTTCTGTGTGCCTTGTGCTGATGTGGCTATTTATAAGGCAGAAATCATTTCCCTGACACAGATTAGATCAGGGCTCCCAATTATTAGTGTGTTGTCTCATTTTTCACTGCAAACCTTGGGGCCATCTCCAGATATAAGCTAAGTTCCTCCTTTGATGCTATACCTCTACTTTGCCCCTCAACATCTGAATGGGAAGCCCCTCTTTTAAGGAGCCCTCATTCCTGGGAAAGCAATGCCCTCTCTGGGCTGCTCACCAGGTGTGGTCACCTGAGGATCAGGTAACAGTCACTGCTTCTGCCATATGACTGCATGACCTTTCGTACCGCAAGTCTATTGTCCAAGGACCCCTTTGATCTGGTTCTCTTTCTCTCTGGCTTGTGCTCTGAGAAAACCTCAAGATATGACATTGATTGTTCACTGGACATCAACTTTCTGGCATAAAATAATTATCCTTCTTAATTGGTTGTTCTCTGCAGGAAGCTTTGACTTCTCTCAAGCCCTTTTATGTGCCTCTCTCTGGTTACCCCTATAGTGCCATGACTTTGAGAAACCCATCAGTTTCCTGATCTGCAAGCCCATTCACTTTCTTCAAGGAGCTTCTTCATCTTTCTTCTTTAGTTTTCTTCTCTCCTGAGCTTAGTGCAGATATACAGGTCATTGGGCCATTACACGGCCCTCTTACCAATTCTTACTGGGGAAGTATCAGTGTAACCCAAAATCTCCCCCAGGCATGGTGCCTCCCCCAGATGGCTCCACTGGGCACAGCAACTACCAGGCATTATTTCATATTCCACAGGCACAATCATCTCTCCCAGTGAAACACTAGGAGCCATTCCAATATCCTGAACTTTCTTTGTGCTGATATTGTCCATTGGCCAAGATTGAAGAGGGGGATATGAATGGATTTCTCCCCTGTGTATGACACCCATATTGGAGGGGTCTCGTGCTGCTGCTTGGGCATCAAGGCACTACAGAGCTTCAAGAAGCTGCTCCTCTTGGGCTGACCTGGCTTGGGGCTAGATCTGGGCAACAGTCACCATGACATATTCAGGATCCTCACTCTCCCACAACTCAGGCTCTGCTGTCAGAATAGTCTCATCATGCTAAGCCATCTCTTCTCTCAGGGTGAATTCTCTCACTGAAGGCTCCTGCTGAGACTTTCTGAATGACAGCAGGGGTCATATACTAGGCTCAAGCAGAGATCCCTGCTTGTCAATCAAATTAAAGTCCACATCAACATGAAATAATTTTGTTTATAGGAAAATAAGTCAAGTCAATTCAAAGCATGACCAAGTTGAAGAGATGTCAAGGAATTTGACCCCAAATGAGAAACACTTTTGTCCAGTCAAACTCCTAGCATATCCCCAATGGCCCTGAAAAGCTGACCTTTCGATGCTTTGTGATTAAGTTTCCATCTAAAGTTAACATCTTTCTAACTGCTGAGAGCTAAAAAGGGTCCCTGGCCCAAGCAGCAGAAAGACAGGGGAGTAATCAGCATTGTTATTAATATCCTGTATGTAATTTCAACAGAAAATTGTCAGGAATTGGGAGTAAGGAAGGAGGAAGGCACACAAACCAAAGTGCCCACATCCTTTGCAAGTGACTGTGGTTGGTTGAGTTAAGTCCCTGGTTTGAAAATGTCACGAGCACACCCCCTTCTATGCAATCAATTATTTTCCTACCTACAGCAGCTGGTGAGTGCATTAAGAGGAAACTGACGTGACTGGCACAAAATGGATATCCCATCTGGGACAAGAGCAAAAACTGCAATTCAACCACACTAGACGAATTCCGGCCTAAGATCCATTGGCTTTTCATTCACCACTATATTCAGATACAGGACACTCCAGCTCCATCTGGCTGCTGAGCCATAAATGCTATTTTCTGCCAACTGACCAGAAGTCCAGGGGGAAGGCATGGAATTCCAGATGGAGAACTCAGACAATGGGCAAACAGTGTCCTTCCCAGAGCCCTGGGAATCAGGGACATCCAAGGGAACCACTCCCAGTAGAATGCAAGACTCCATGATTAGACAGAATTTACAGGAAACCATGGGTCAGTTGCCTGAGCCAGTATTTCTCAAACGGCAGTGGTCATCTCTAGCTGGCTGGGGGTGGGGGCAGGGCATGAAATAACATTTCAAGAAAGCCACCCCCTATGGGATCTTAAATAGTATTAAGAAAATCATTCCCTTTTCAATTTCCTTTAATCCTTCTGATTAGGTCTTTAATCCCTCACACTTGCTAATCTGTCCTGATTTAACCAAAAGCATCAGGCCCCAGGGAAGATCCTTGGGCAGGCAACAGTCTCTAGCCAGAATTCACTAACTCTTTTGTTTTCCTCTTGTTTGTTTCTATGGCAACCTTCCATTCACAGCAAGGGATGCAGGTTTTCCACTGAAGGTATTGATGATGTCGTTTTCTTTTTAAATAATTGTATTTAAGTATTCCAAAGGTGAATCACCTCAGAAAAAATGCTGACTAGTAAAGGTTCAGGTGATGCATGGATATGGCAAAAATTATAAAATCATTAAAAGACTCTGACCTAGGCCAGTCCCTCATTTTAAAGACCTGAACCCATATGGTCGACATGCTCCATCCCCTTACTTTTGTCTTTCTGCACAAATATATGGAGCGTTCTCTGTGTGCCAAGAATGATGCCAGGCATGAGGATGTAATGAGAGTGTATGTGGTCCCTGCCCTCAGGGAGTGGGTTAATGAGAAAAATGAAAGAGTAACAGGCAGCTGGTGAGAGAAAATTCCCAGGAAATGTGAAGAGAAGTCTATTATGGGACCAGACCTGGTGGCTCACTCCTATAATCCCTATTTTTGGAGGCTGAGACAGGAGGATCACTTAAGGCCGGGAATTCAAGACCAACCATGGCAGCATAGCAAGACCCCGTCTCTACAAAACTAAAAATAAAAAAATTAGCTGGGTGTGGTGGTGTGCAACTGTAGTCCCGGCTACTCAGGAAGCTGAGACAGGAGGATGGCTTGAGCCTGCGGGTAGAGGCTGTAGTGAGCTGTGATCGTGCACTGCACTCCAGCCTGGGAGACAGAGCGAGACCCTGTCTCAAAAATAAAAAGTAATAATAATGAATAGATTATGTGTGTATGTTCAACTTGTTGAAAGTTTTATTAGAGTAATGCACATACAAGGTAAACAAAGTAGTGCAGAAAAACTTATGATAAGACACTGTCATCTCCTCCCTCACCTCTAATCCTATTCCCAAAGGCTTTTAATTCTTGCAGTCATTACCTTCCCACCCCTAAACAACAGGATTATACCTCAGTTTCTTAATTTATCAGCTTTAGAATTATCTACTGACCCTTTGCCCTGAAAGTTGAAGATTTAGCTCACTCACTATCATCTCCATTGTCCTTAGAGCTGCCTGGGTCTCAACACCCCTTTGATCTGACCTTGGCTTACTCAGCCTTCAGAACTTCCTATATTCCCCAGCAAAGGCCCTCTCTCTTGGTCAGACTCACACCTCTTCACCTCCTCCCCTCTTCTAGAATGCCCTCCCACCCCCAACTCTTCTCCTTCACATCCTGGGTCCTTCTCTTTTCTCTGAAGGCCTACAGCATTTTGTCCATTACTGGCTGCATGCCTGACAAACCACCTCACAATGTAGGGGCTTAAAACAAGCAATCTGTTGTCTCTCACAATTTTGTGAGCTGACCTGGCTCACAAGGTCAGCCAGGGCTGCTGTCATCCGGGAGTTTGACTGGGCTGAAATATCCAAGATGGTACACACACATCTTTGGTGCATTGGCAAGGACAGTTGGGAGAGTGAGCCTAGCTGGCATGCTGGGGCAACAGGTCTCTCTGTGTACTTCCAGGGTTTATTCCTTTCCATGTGGCCTCTCCAGCAGGATAGCCAGACATCTGATGCTGCAGCTCAGGGCTCCCAAAAACACAAAAATGGAAGTTGCTGACCCTCTGCTAGGCTTATGCCTGGAAATGGCACAGCATCTTTTCTGCTATATGCTGTTGGTTAAAGCAAGTCCCAGGGCCGGACCAGATTCAAGGGGAGGGGACAGCACAAGGGTATAAGTATTGGCAGGCCTGGTTCACTGGGAACTGCTAATATCCAGACATCCACTGTGTTCTAGAGTCTGAACTGCTCATTTTACCACAGGGTCAGAGACCTCTTTTGCAGTGTTTTGAGAAATGTATTTCATTTATTTTATACATTCCTTTAATCACACATCAGCTCAGACCCAGTTCTGGCTGAACCAAGAAGTCATTCAGTCACGATCTAATAGAAGTTTGTCAAGACTTAGGCTCTCAGCTTATTCTTTGTCTGGCCTCTCTGAGGCCAACCCAGCATCAGACACAGAGCAAGTGTCAATCAGTGTCAGCCAAGGAGGGAAAGAGCTGGAAGAATAAAACAAGAGGGGCGGAGGCCTACAAATGTGACTGGTGGCCTTCAGAGTTGAGAGAGGAGTTGGTCATAGTAGTCCAGTGATGGCAACAACAGTAGCAATAGCTATAGTTCAACTGACATGAAAGTTACTGTCCTCAGCATGTCATATACTATTTCTCATTTAGCCCTGGGAGGTAGGTATTAGGATGCCCATTCTACAGAAGAGCAAACTGGTTCAGAGAGGTGATGTGGCTGTTCTGAGGACACAGGGTTGCTAAATCAAAGAGACGGGATTCTAACTCAAACCTGTCTGGATCCAAAGGCTATACCTGTAAGCACTGTAATATACAAAGGGGACTTCTGTGACCTTCAGATCCTACCTCTCCTTCCCAGGTTCCAACTGACCTGATTCCATCCTCTCACTCACTATTGCACTGGGTGTGAGAGACATGAACACAGATTAAAAGCTCCTTCTCTGGGATATCATAGCCCTTTCCCATCTCCATCCCTTGCTTCTATCACTGTCTGTTTGCCTGTCTGTGAATCTGCCAGGACGCAGGCTCCAAAGGGTAGGACCATGTCCACCAGCTAACAGCTCTATCCTTATCCCACAAGAACCCAGCCAAGAAGCAAGATTCCCATGTTACAGATAATGACACAGCCACCGAAGCATTTCATATCCATGTCTGTTGAACAAATGAGTGAGTGAGCATGCTCAGCTTGGCACTAGGCACCCTGGGGCATGAAAAATTAATATGACATCCCTCTCCTGCCTTTAAGGTACTTAAATTTTAGTGCAAAACTCTAGAGTAGTAGAAATGACAGACTCAAGGCCAGAAGATTAGATGGGACTCCTGCTGTCAATGCTTACAGCCCTGTGGCCTTCAGCAGGGTCAGTTAACATGCTTCCATCTCCATGCCATCATCTGTAACATGGGAATCATGCTTCCTGGCTGGGTTTTTGTGGGATCTAATAAGAGAACATATGGAAACATTTAATAAAGGTTGGTGAGTGAATGAAGGCATCAGTGAGTAAGAGAGTAAATGAGGGAGTGAATGAATAAACATATCCAGCATCTGTCTCCTTTGTGCCAGGCACTGGGCGGAGACCAAGAAACTATAGCAACAAGGGGCTAAGACCTTAAAACCTTAAGTCAGACTGTGTCTAAAGTTCAGCTTTACTCATCTGCCATGTGATCCTTTCTAGGTCTCAGTTTCCTTATCTGTAAAGTAGAAACAAACAGAGCACCATCTGCCCAGGCTGCAGTAAGCATTCACGGTCAGTACGGATCCAGAGACCAGTAAATTCTGCACAGGGAAGTGGGGAGACAGCCCTGAGCCCCTGTTTTCCTTCCTAACAGGGTGCCAGTCTTCAGAGGCTGTGAACGCAGCCGTCTTGGCAGCTACTAATTCTGAACAGTCTCCAAGCGTAACTCAGACCCTGCAGAGAGAATCTGCAAATGAGGCCTCTGGTAAATCACAGTTGACCACTCTAATCAGTCTGCTTGTGCCGCTTTCAGTTCCAATAAAGCCAGGGCCTGTTGCCTGACCCATTATGCTGTCCCCTCACTACGATTAGCCACCCTGAAAGGGAGATGGCGCCGGTGCTAATGTTGTGAGACCCGTGTCCCCGCTGTCTCTGTAAATGAGTTGTGAAGAACTCATAGGTCTCCACGCCACTGTGATTCCACCCTCTGCCTTCCCTGTCCACTTAGGCTATTTGATTCATCTCTCTGATTTAATAAAAATAGCATCCTCCCTGGCTCCTGCCAAGGCCGGAGACAGGCAGGAGCCCTCCAAAATTTAAAATAGGCCAGCCCTTAATTAGTGAGCAACATCAATATCACTTTTTCCCCACGATTAACATTTCAAAGTAAATTCCACATCTAGGGCTGTCAGCTTCCAGGAGCCTGGTGGAGGGCCGGTATGGGCAGCAGAAAAAAATTGCACCATGGAGTGCCTGGGATTTCAGAAACTCAGCAACTTTGTGGAGGCCCCCTCCTCTCAGCTCCTGACTTTATGCCAAGGCCTCTGGCTGGCTCCATGTTTCCCATTCTATCCACAGGGCTTCTCTGCACACTCTGAGGCCTCGGTCAACA